>NC_090445.1:566769266-567069266 GCF_031143425.1 Pleurodeles waltl | reverse complement strand
TCTCTCTGCTTTCCAAATTTCTCACTAACAGGCTACTGACTAAATTTACCAATTCACATTGGCATACTGGTACACCCATATAATTCCCTAGTATATGGTACTGAGGTACCCAGGGTATTGGGGTTCCAGGAGATCCCTATGGGCTGCAGCATTTCTTTTGCCACCCATAGGGAGATCTGACAATTCTTACACAGGCCTGCCAGTGCAGCCTGCGTCAAATAACGTCCACGTTATTTCACAGCCATTTACCACTGCACTTAAGTAACTTATAAGTCACCTATATGTCTAACCTTCACCTGGTGAAGGTTGGGTGCAAAGTTACTTAGTGTGTGGGCACCCCTTCACTAGCCAAGGTGTAGTGAATCCTAGTTTGTTTTAATGGGATAACAGGAGTTAGCTTAGCCGTAGGCTTGTAAACTCGTACCCCCGTCACCTAGTGACTTTTAACCTACTTAGCTTGCTCTGTCTTAGCTCATTTAATTATTTATCTCCTCTAAGATGGCTGCCTTGTTTATAGTTAAGCCACTTGTTATGGGTTTTATTATCAGTGTCACTGCGCCAAGGCGTCAAGATCAAGCACGAAAGACAAACAAACAGTAGGTGTTCACACTTAGGGATTTTCCCTCTCTATACTTTCGAGGGATTGTTGATATTAATTGCCGTCCCAAGCATGCCTGTTATCTATTGTTTTGGAATACACCTAAGTCCGGAGACCTTGTAGATCTGTATAAATACATCACACTTTTAGACAGATAATCAGAGGGATTTCGACCAGAGGGCATCGCCACCATCACTGATACCGATGATGCAGTCATCTTGAAGCTGACCCGGTCTTCGTGTCCCTGCGGAGTCTGAGATAAAGACCTCATTCCAAGGTAACGAGGGTTGGGGGCTCCTCTCATGGACACAGCTTTGGCAGATTAGGTTTAGCAAACCCAGCTCTCCTTTAGGTAGGAGGTTAGGCCTATTCTCATTAGGGTATTAGGGCATATTCCATCTTATACATACGTATATATATATTTCTTTCATATATTGCAAAATGGTGGGGTCTTCATAACAATGACTCTCTTTTTCACAATACTGTTGCTTGGTTTATTCATTATCCTAATCATTGCAGTTCATGCAACTTATCGCAAATTGCAGTTATGTTAAATAAAAACTATTATAACTTCACTGCATCTGTGTTAATGCCTTTGTTTGTATGAGACATAATATATCTGTGAGAAAAGGGTAATTTCCGTTTAACCACGACAACCCTGAGATATCTTACTTTGAGTCCATGCGTAAGCGATTGCCACAAATCACCTTTTACTATTGTGTTTCTGGTGAGGTGCTGCTAGTGAGCCGGTAAGGTTGGGACAACAGTTGCGACTTGTTGTAGGAAAGACTCAGTCGCCTACAAACAAAAGTACTGTTATCCTTAAACCAGCAGTCTTGCTCAGAGCAAGAGTCCAAACTACGACATGGCACCACCAACGATGGTGTTTAGGTACTAATTTACGATTACCCTGATTATCACTGTCTCACAGACAACAGGTACCCTAAGTACCACTATACGGAGAAATCTGTGGTCTTTGGGAGAATCCTCCTCAGCTGAACAGGTAACACCTAATTAAGCTGTAGGTTGTTCGAGCTCTAACTCACAAAAAGGAAAAACTTCCCCTGTTTTTGGTGTTCCGTTTCTCTAAACAACTATGGCTAATACCATAGGCATTCCTGCAAATGCTAGACATGCACTTACACAACATTTATTAGCACATGGCCTTAAAGAAGAGGGCGGGATGTTACTCTGATAATAGAGGCAACTGAAGCATACCAAACAGAAACGTTTTACTGTTGGGTCACCTTTCCTGAGGCTGACCAAAGAACGCACACATTTCACACATATGAAATTGCGAACGTACCTGTACGGTATGAAGCATACCAGTTGTAGGAAAGTACCATCTTGCCTGGCATGTTACCCCCATATTTCACTATATATATGTTGTTTTAGTGTATGTGTCACTGGGACCCTGCCAGCCAGGGTACCAGTGCTCATAAGTGTGTCCTGTATGTGTTCCCTTTGTGATGACTAACTGTCTCACTGAAGCTCTGCTAACCAGAACCTCAGTGGTTATGCTCTCTCTGCTTTCTAAATTGTCACTAACAGGCTAGTGACCAATTTCACCAATTCACATTGGCATACTGGAACACCCTTATAATTCCTTAGTATATGGTATTGAGGTACCCAGGGTATTGGGGTTCCAGGAGATCCCTATGGGCTGCAGCATTTCTCTTGCCACCCATAGCGATCTCTGACAATTCTTACACAGGCCTGGCACTGCAGCCTCAGTGAAATAACGTCCACGTTATTTCACAGCCATTTACCACTGCACTTAAGTAACTTATAAGTCACCTATATGTCTAACATTTACCTGGTAAAGGTTGGGTGCTAAGTTACTTAGTGTGTGGGCACCCTGGCACTAGCCAAGGTGCCCCCACATCGTTCAGGGCAAATTCCCCGGACTTTGTGAGTGCGGGGACACCATTTCACGCGTGCATAATACATAGGTCACTACCTATGTATAGCTTCACAATGGTAACTCCTAAGATGACCATGTAACATGTCTAAGATCATGGAATTGCCACCCCAATGCCATCCTGGCATTGGGGAGACAATTCCATGATCCCCCCAGTCTCCAGCACAGACCAGGGTACTGCCAAACTGCCTTTCCCGGGGATTCACTGCAGCTGCTGCTGCTGCCAACCCCTCAGACAGGTTTCTGCCCTCCTGGGGTCCAGCCAGGCTTGGCCCAGGAAAGCAGAACAAAGGACTTCCTCAGAGAGAGGGTGTTACACCCTCTCCCTTTGGAAAAAGGTGTCAGGGCTGGGGAGGAGTAGCCTCCCCCAGCTTCTGGAAATGCTTTGATGGGCACAGATGGTGCCCATCTCTGCATAAGCCAGTCTACACCGGTTCAGGGATCCCCCAGCCCTGCTCTGGCGCGAAACTGGACAAAGGAAAGGGGAGTGAACACTCCCCTGACCTGCACCTCCCAGGGGAGGTGCCCAGAGCTCCTCCAGTGTGCTCCAGACCTCTGCCATCTTGGAAACAGAGGTGCTGCTGGCACACTGGACTGCTCTGAGTGGCCAGTGCCACCAGGTGACGTCAGAGACTCCTTCTGATAGGCTCCTTCAGGTGTTAGTACCCTATCCTCTCTCCTAGGTAGCCAAACCCTCTTTTCTGGCTATTTAGGGTCTCTGTCTCTGGGGAAACTTTAGATAACGAATGCAAGAGCTCATCCGAGTTCCTCTGCATCTCTCTCTTCACCTTCTGCCAAGGAATTGACTGCTGACCGCGCTGGAAGCCTGCAAACCTGCAACATAGTAGCAAAGACGACTACTGCAACTCTGTAACGCTGATCCTGCCGCCTTCTCGACTATTTTCCTGGTGGTGCATGCTGTGGGGGTAGTCTGCCTCCTCTCTGCACTAGAAGCTCCGAAGAAATCTCATGTGGGTCGACGGAATCTTCCCCCTGCAACCGCAGGCACCAAAAAGCTGCATTACCGGTCCCTTGGGTCTCCTCTCAGCACGACGAGCGAGGTCCCTCGAATCCAGCAACTCTGTCCAAGTGACTCCCACAGTCCAGTGACTCTTCAGTCCAAGTTTGGTGGAGGTAAGTCCTTGCCTCACCTCGCTAGACTGCATTGCTGGGAACCGCGACTTTTGCAGCTACTCCGGCCCCTGTGCACTTCCGGCGGAAATCCTTTGTGCACAGCCAAGCCTGGGTCCACGGCACTCTAACCTGCATTGCACGACTTTCTAAATTGGTCTCCGGCGACGTGGGACTCCTTTGTGCGACTTCGGGTGAGCACTGTTTCACGCATCCTTGTAGTGCCTGTTTCTGGCACTTCTCTGGGTGCTACCTGCTGCTAAGAGGGCTCCTTGTCTTGCTCGACGTCCCCTCTACCTCCTGGTCCAATTTGCGACCTCCTGGTCCCTCCTGGGCCACAGCAGCGTCCAAAAACGCTAACCGCACGATTTGCAGCTAGCAAGGCTTGTTGGCGTTCTTTCGGCGGGAAAACACTTCTGCACGACTCTCAACGGCGAGAGGGATCCGTCCACCAAAGGGGAAGTCTCTAGCCCTTTTCGTTTCTGCAGAAACCTCAGCTTCTTCTGTCCAGTAGAAGCTTCTTTGCACCCACAGCTGGCATTTCCTGGGCATATGCCCATCTCCGACTTGCTTGTGACTTTTGGACCTGGTCCCCTTGTTCCACAGGTACCCTAGATTGGAAATCCATCGTTGTTGCATTGTTGGTTTGTGTCTTTCCTGCATTATTCCTCTATCACGACTTCTTTGTCTTTTGGGGAACTTTAGTGCACTTTGCACTCACTTTTCAGGGTCTTGGGGAGGGCTAATTTTCTAACTCTCACTATTTTCTAATAGTCCCAGCGACCCTCTACAAGGTCACATAGGTTTGGGGTCCATTCGTGGTTCGCATTCCACTTTTGGAGTATATGGTTTGTGTTGCCCCTATCCCTATGTGTCCCCATTGCATCCTATTGTAACTATACATTGTTTGCACTGTTTTCTAAGACTATACTGCATATTTTTGGTATTGTGTACATATATCTTGTGTATATTTCCTATCCTCTCACTGAGGGTACACTCTAAGATACTTTGGCATATTGTCATAAAAATAAAGTACCTTTATTTTTAGTATAACTGTGTATTGTGTTGTCTTATGATATTGTGCATATGTCACTAAGTGGTACTGTAGTAGCTTCACACGTCTCCTAGTTCAGCCTAAGCTGCTCTGCTAAGCTACCATTATCTATCAGCCTAAGCTGCTAGACACCCTATACACTAATAAGGGATAACTGGGCCTGGTGCAAGGTGTAAGTACCCCTTGGTACTCACTACAAGCCAGTCCAGCCTCCTACATTGGTTGTGCAGCGGTGGGATAAGTGCTTTGAGACTACTTACCACTCTTGTCATTGTACTTTTCATAAGAGAAAAATATACAAAACAAGGTCAGTGTGTGTACACAGTGCTAAAAAGTTTTGCATTTCCTCTTTTCACTCTTTTCTAAAGTGCTGAAAAGTACTTCTAAACTTTCAAAAAGTTCTAAAAAGTTTTAAAAGTTTTTTTTCTGTCTTTCTAAAAAGCTCTGACAAACTTTTTTCTCTTTTTCTATCACTTTTAACTCTCTCTAAAAATGTCTGGCACAGGCCCAAATGTTGATCTGTCCAAACTTGCATATGACCACCTTAGCTGGAAAGGAGCAAGGAGTCTCTGTATAGAGAGAGGTTTGAGTGTAGGGAAGAATCCTTCCTTGGAATTGTTACTTAACATGCTTAGAGAACAAGATAAGGCAAAAAGTGCCCCATCTGTTGAAAAAGTAGCTAATGGTTCCCAATCTGATCCAGGGACTCCCCCAGGAAAAGGTTCAGGAAAGAAACTTCTTAGCCTGCCCATTACAAGACAGTCTAGCATAGTTGGTACTGAGGTGGAGTCACATCATACAGATGATGTGCTCTCACATTACACTGCCAGCCAAGCTGTTAGGGTGGCCTCTGTAAGGGACAGGTCTCCTTCTGTTCATTCCCATCATACCTCTGTTTCTAGAAATGTCCCTCCCACCAACCCTGATGACAGATTGTTAGAAAGGGAACTCAATAAGTTGAGAGTGGAACAAACCAGACTGAAGCTTAAAAAGCAACAGCTGGATTTGGATAGACAGTCTTTAGAAATAGAGAGGGAAAGACAGAAGTTGGGTTTAGAAACCCATGGTGGCAGCAGCAATATTCCCCATAGTCATCCTGCAAAAGAGCATGATTCCAGGAATCTGCATAAGATAGTTCCCCCTTATAAGGAGGGGGATGACATTAACAAGTGGTTTGCTGCACTTGAGAGGGCCTGTGTTGTACAGGATGTCCCTCAAAGGCAGTGGGCTGCTATCCTATGGCTATCATTTAGTGGAAAAGGTAGGGATAGGCTCCTTACTGTGAAAGAAAGTGATGGCAATAATTTTACAGTACTTAAGAATGCACTCCTGGATGGGTATGGCTTAACCACTGAACAATACAGGATAAAGTTCAGAGAGACCAAAAAGGAGTCTTCACAAGACTGGGTTGATTTCATTGACCATTCAGTGAAAGCCTTGGAGGGGTGGTTACATGGCAGTAAAGTTACTGATTATGACAGCCTGTATAACTTAATCCGGAGAGAGCATATTCTTAATAATTGTGTGTCTGATTTGTTGCACCAGTACTTGGTGGACTCTGATCTGACCTCTCCCCAAGAATTGGGAAAGAAGGCAGACAAATGGGTCAGAACAAGGGTGAACAGAAAAGTTCATACAGGGGGTGACAAAGAGAACCCTAAGAAGAAAAATGGTGAAAAATCTCAAGATAAGCATGGGGATAAGGGTAAAACCAAAGATCCCACTTCAAATCGTAAACACTCTTCAGGGGGTGGGGATAAAACAAATTCTTCCTCTTCTTCTCAACCTACACAATTTAAAAAGCCTTGGTGCTTTCATTATCATTAACATTTATAAAGCGCGCTACTCACCCGTGCGGGTCTCAAGGCGCTAGGGGGGAAAGGGGGGAGGTTATCGCTGCTCGAACAGCCAAGTCTTTAGGAGTCTCCGGAAAGCGGAGTGGTCCTGGGTGGTCCTGAGGCTGGTGGGGAGGGAGTTCCAGGTCTTGGCCGCCAGGAAGGAGAAAGATCTCCCACCCGCCGTGGAGCGGCGGGTGCGAGGGACGGCAGCAAGTGCGAGGCCAGCGGAGCGGAGGGGGCGGGTGGGGACGTAGAAGCTGAGGCGTCTGTTGAGGTATTCCGGTCCCTTGTTGTGGAGGGCTTTGTGTGCGTGGGTGAGAAGACGGAAGGTGATCCTTTTGCTGACTGGGAGCCAATGCAGGTGTTTCAGGTGTGCGGAGATGTGGCTGTTGCGCGGTACGTCGAGGATGAGGCGGGCCGAGGCGTTTTGGATGCGTTGCAGGCGGTTTTGGAGTTTGGCGGTGGTCCCGGCGTAGAGGGTGTTGCCGTAGTCCAGGCGACTCGTGACAAGGGCGTGGGTCACAGTTTTTCTGGTGTCGGCGGGGATCCAGCGGAAGATCTTGCGGAGCATGCGGAGAGTGAGGAAGCAGGCGGAGGACACGGCGTTGACTTGCTTGGTCATGGTGAGAAGAGGGTCCAAGATGAAGCCGAGGTTGCGGGCGTGGTCTGCGGGGGTCGGTGCGGTGCCGAGGGCCGTGGGCCACCAGGAGTCGTCCCAGGCGGACGGGGTGTTGCCGAGGATGAGGACTTCCGTTTTTTCAGAGTTCAGCTTTAGGCGGCTGAGCTTTTTGCTTTGTGTGTAAAAATAGAGGCCATAGGCCAGGGGATAAGTCCTGTCCAGGTAAACCCCCTGAGCCTACCACCACTAATACATCAAGCTCTAGTGCCCCTAGCAGTAGTGGTACTAGTGGTGGGACTGCTGGCAACAGTCAAGTTAAGGGTGTAGTTGGGTTCACTTATGGGTCCATAGTAGAAACAGGGGTAGTCAGTCCCAAGACAGTTTCTGTCACACCTAGTGGCATTGGCCTTGCCACACTGGCTGCTTGTCCCCTTACAATGGATAAGTACAGGCAGACAGTTTCAATAAATGGTGTTGAGGCCTTGGCCTACAGGGACACAGGTGCCAGTATCACTTTGGTGACTGAAAACCTAGTGCACCCTGATCAACACATCATTGGACAACAGTATAAGATTATTGATGTCCATAACTCCACTAAGTTTCTTCCCTTAGCTATAATTCAGTTTAGTTGGGGTGGAGTTACTGGCCCTAAGCAGGTGGTGGTATCACCTAGCTTACCTGTAGACTGTCTCTTAGGTAATGACCTAGAGGTCTCAGGTTGGGCTGATGTAGAGTTTTATGCCCATGCAGCCATGCTGGGCATCCCAGAGGAATTGTTCCCTCTCATTTCTACTGAAATGAAAAAGCAAAGGAGAGAAGGCCTGAAAACTCAGGATCCCTCTCCATCAACAGGTAAAAGGGGTATCACAGTATCCCCTAACCACCCTACCATTCAGGATACCATTCCTGTGGTGGGAGAAACCTCTCCTGGGTGGCACCTGTTCCAAGGGAATCATCAGTTGGCAAAACTGTACTCCCTGAGGTAGAAGTACCTCTCTGTGGGATAACTAACATTGGTGACAAAAAGAGCACCATTTTAGTTAACATGGAGCATCCCTCCAACCCTCCCAGAGAAACTTTAGTGCAGAAACTCTGCACTGCCTCACAACACTTAGGACAGCATCCCTGCCCTAGTGTGGAGCTGATAGGACAGCATCCCTGCCCTGCTCCAACTTAAGAGAAACAGCATCCCTGTTCTCTCTTCCAGCCATATGGACAAAGTTTTTGCCCAGCTATGGCTTTACTGAGACAGCATCCCTGTCTGGCATTTCCATCATTACAAATAGGTTCAGTGGATAATTCCCACTGCCCTAAACTAAAACTTACTGATAGAAACTCTGAAAATACATCTTCACATTGTTGCTTAGCTAAAAAACTTCAAACAGGGTGGTTTACATCCCCACAGGGAAGTAACCATATAGTGGATGATAAAGGGAGTAACCAGTCTATTGCAGAGCTACTCTCTACTTATCACCACTTAGACAATAAAGTCTCAACTGGCCAAGGTTAGCCTTATTGTCCTTCGTTTGGGGGGGGGGGTTGTGTGAGAAAGTAGCCTCTTTCTAGCCTTGTTACCCCCACATTTGGCCTGTTTGTGAGTGTATGTCAGGGTGTTTTCACTGTCTCACTGGGATCCTGCTAGCCAGGGCCCAGTGCTCATAGTGAAAACCCTATATTTTCAGTATGTTTGTTATGTGTCACTGGGACCCTGCTAGTCAGGACCCCAGTGCTCATAAGTTTGTGGCCTATATGTATGTGTTCCCTGTGTAGTGCCTAACTGTCTCACTGAGGCTCTGCTGAACAGAACCTCAGTGGTTATGCTCTCTCATTTCTTACAAATTGTCACTAACAGGCTAGTGACCAATTTTACCAATTTACATTGGCTTACTGGAACACCCTTATAATTCCCTAGTATATGGTACTGAGGTACCCAGGGTATTGGGGTTCCAGGAGATCCATATGGGCTGCAGCATTTCTTTTGCCACCCATAGGGAGCTCTGACCATTCTTACACAGGCCTGCCACTGCAGCCTGAGTGAAATAACGTCCACGTTATTTCACAGCCATTTTACACTGCACTTAAGTAACTTATAAGTCACCTATATGTCTAACCTTTACCTGGTAAAGGTTAGGTGCAAAGTTACTTAGTGTGAGGGCACCCTGGCACTAGCCAAGGTGCCCCCACATTGTTCAGGGCCAATTCCCTGAACTTTGTGAGTGCGGGGACACCATTACACGCGTGCACTACATATAGGTCAATACCTATATGTAGCTTCACAATGGTAACTCCGAATATGGCCATGTAACATGTCTAAGATCATGGAATTGCCCCCTCTATGCCATCCTGGCATTGTTGGCACAATTCCATGATCCCAGTGGTCTGTAGCACAGACCCTGGTACTGCCAAACTGCCTTTCCTGGGGTTTCACTGCAGCTGCTGCTGCTGCCAACCCCTCAGACAGGTTTCTGCCCCCCTGGGGTCAAGCCAGGCTTGTCCCAGGATGGCAGAACAAAGGACTTCCTCTGAGAGAGGGTGTTACACCCTCTCCCTTTGGAAAATGGTGTGAAGGCAGGGGAGGAGTAGCCTCCCCCAGCCCCTGGAAATGCTTTCTTGGGCACAGATGTGCCCAATTCTGCATAAGCCAGTCTACACCGGTTCAGGGACCCCTTTGCCCTTCTCTGGCGTGAAACTGGACAAAGGAAAGGGGAGTGACCACTCCCCTGAACTGCACCTCCCCTGGGAGGTGTCCAGAGCTCCTCCAGTGTGCTCCAGACCTCTGCCATCTTGGAAACAGAGGTGCTGCTGGCACACTGGACTGCTCTGAGTGGCCAGTGCCACCAGGTGACGTCAGAGACTCCTGCTGATAGGCTCCTTCAGGTGTTAGTAGCCTATCCAATCTCCTAGGTAGCCAAACCCTCTTTTCTGGCTATTTAGGGTCTCTGTCTCTGGGGAAACTTTAGATAACGAATGCAAGAGCTCATCCGTGTTCTTCTGCATCTCTCTCTTCACCTTCTGCCAAGGAATCGACTGCTGACCGCGCTGGAAGCCTGCAAACCTGCAACATAGTAGCAAAGACGACTACTGCAACTCTGTAACGCTGATCCTGCCGCCTTCTCGACTGTTTTCCTGGTGGTGCATGCTGTGGGGATAGTCTGCCTCCTCTCTGCACTAGAAGCTCCGAAGAAATCTCTCGTGGGTCGACGGAATCTTCCCCCTGCAACCGCAGGCACCAAAAAGCTGCATTACCTGTCCCTTGGGTCTCCTCTCAGCACGACGAGCGAGGTCCCTCGAATCCAGCAACTCTGTTCAAGTGACTCCCACAGTCCAGTGACTCTTCAGTCCAAGTTTGGTGGAGGTAAGTCCTTGCCTCACCTCGCTAGACTGCATTGCTGGGAACCGCGACTTTTGCAGCTACTCCGGCCCCTGTGCACTTCCGGCGGAAATCCTTTGTGCACAGCCAAGCCTGGGTCCACGGCACTCTAACCTGCATTGCACGACTTTCTAAATTGGTCTCCAGCGACGTGGGACTCCTTTGTGCGACTTCGGGTGAGCACCGTTTCACGCATCCTCGTAGTGCCTGTTTCTGGCACTTCTCCGGGTGCTACCTGCTGCTAAGAGGGCTCCTTGTCTTGCTCGACGTCCCCTCTACCTCCTGGTCCAATTTGCGACCTCCTGGTCCCTCCTGGGCCCCAGCAGCGTCCAAAAACGCCAAACGCACGATTTGCGTGTAGCAAGGCTTGTTGGCGTTTTTCTGGCGGGAAAACACTTCTGCACGACTCGCCAAGGCGAGCGGGATCCGTCCACCAAAGGGGAAGTCTCTAGCCCTTTTCGTTCCTGTAGAAACCTCCGCTTCTTCTGTCCAGTCGAAGCTTCTTTGCACCCGCAGCTGGCATTTCCTGGGCATCTGCCCATCTACGACTTGCTTGTAACTTTTGGACTTGGTCCCCTTGTTCCACAGGTACCCTAGATTGGAAATCCACAGTTGTTGCATTGCTGGTTTGTGTCTTTCCTGCATTATTCCTCTAACACAACTCTTTTGTCCTTAGGGGAACTTTAGTGCACTTTGCACTCACTTTTTAGGGTCTTGGGGAGGGTTATTTTTCTAACTCTCACTATTTTCTAATAGTCCCAACGACCCTCTACAAGGTCACATAGGTTTGGGGTCCATTCGTGGTTCGCATTCCACTTCTGGAGTATATGGTTTGTGTTGCCCCTATCCCTATGTTTCCCCATTGCATCCTATTGTAACTATACATTGTTTGCACTGTTTTCTAAGACTATACTGCATATTTTTGCTATTGTGTATATATATCTTGTGTATATTTCCTATCCTCTCACTGAGGGTACACTCTAAGATACTTTGGCATATTGTCATAAAAATAAAGTACCTTTATTTTTAGTATAACTGTGTATTGTGTTTTCTTATGATATTGTGCATATGACACTAAGTGGTACTGTAGTAGCTTCACACGTCTCCTAGTTCAGCCTAAGCTGCTCTGCTAAGCTACCATTATCTATCAGCCTAAGCTGCTAGACACCCTATACACTAATAAGGGATAACTGGGCCTGGTGCAAGGTGCAAGTACCCCTTGGTACTCACTACAAGCCAGTCCAGCCTCCTACATTGGTTGTGCAGTGGTGGGATAAGTGCTTGAGACTACTTACCACTCTTGTCATTGTACTTTTCATAAGAGAAAAATATACAAAACAAGGTCAGTGTATATACACATAGCCAAAAAGTTTTGCATTTCCTCTTTTCACTCTTTTCTAAGTGCTGAAAAGTACCTCTAAACTTTCAAAAAGTTCTTAAAAGTTTAAAAAGTTTTTTTCTGTCTTTTCAAAAAGTTCTGAAAACTTTTTTCTCTTTTTCTATCACTTTAACTCTCTCTAAAAATGTCTGGCACAGGCCAAAGTGTTGATCTGTCCAAACTTGCATATGACAACCTTAGCTGGAAAAGAGCAAGGAGTCTCTGTATAGAGAGAGGTTTGAGTGTAGGGAAGAATCCTTCCTTAGAACTGTTAATTAACATGCTTAGAGTACAGGATAAGGCCATAAGTGCCCAATCTGTAGAAAAAGTACCTAATGGTTCTCTATCTGATCCAGGGACTCCCCCAGGAAAAGATTCAGGAAAGAAACTTCCTAGCCTGCCCATTACTAGACAGTCTAGCATAGTTGGTAATGATGAAGAGCCACAACATACAAATAGTGTTGTCTCACATCATAGCAAAAGCATTTATTCTCACCATACTGGTAGTGATGTTTCTGTTAGCCAAGCTGTTAGGGTGGCTTCTGTAAGGGACAGGTCTCCTTCTGTTCATTCCCATCATACCTCTGTATCTAGAAATGTCCCTCCCACCCACCCTGATGACAGATTGTTAGAAAGGGAGCTCAATAGATTGAGAGTGGAACAAACCAGACTGAAGCTCAAGAAGCAACAGCTGGATTTGGATAGACAGTCTTTAGAAATAGAAAGGGAAAGACAGAAGTTGGGTTTAGATACCCATGGTGGCAGCAGCAGTATTCCCCATAGTCATCCTGCAAAAGAGCATGATTCCAGGAATCTGCACAAGATAGTTCCCCCTTATAAGGAGGGGGATGACATTAACAAGTGGTTTGCTGCACTTGAGAGGGCCTGTGCTGTACAGGATGTCCCTCAAAAGCAGTGGGCTGCTATCCTATGGCTATCATTTAGTGGAAAAGGTAGGGATAGGCTCCTTACAGTGAAAGAAAATGATGCCAATAATTTCCAAGTTCTTAAGAATGCACTCCTGGATGGTTATGGCTTAACCACTGAACAGTACAGGATAAAGTTCAGAGAGACCAAAAAGGAGTCTTCACAAGACTGGGTTGATTTCATTGACCATTCAGTGAAGGCCTTGGAGGGGTGGTTACATGGCAGTAAAGTTACTGATTATGACAGCCTGTATAACTTAATCCTGAGAGAGCATATTCTTAATAATTGTGTGTCTGATTTGTTGCACCAGTACTTGGTGGACTCTGATCTGACCTCTCCCCAAGAATTGGGAAAGAAGGCAGACAAATGGGTCAGAACAAGAGTGAACAGAAAAGTTCATACAGGGGGTGACAAAGATGGCAACAAAAAGAAGGATGGTAAGTCTTCTGACAAGGGTGGGGACAAATCTAAAAATGAGTCTTCATCAGGCCCACAAAAACACTCTGGTGGGAGTGGTGGGTCCAAATCCTCCTTTAATCAGAACAAGGAAAAGAAACCATGGTGCTATTTATGTAAAATAAAAGGCCATTGGACAACAGATCCCAGTTGTCCAAAGAAAGGCACCACAGCTCCTACCACTACAACCCCTACTGCTACACCTAGTGTCCCTACTAATAGCAGTGGTGGTGGGAGCAAACCTACTAATAGCCAATCCAAGGGAGTAGCTGGGCTCACTTTTGGTAATTTAGTTGGGGTTGGTCTGATTAGGGAGACCACAGAGGCTACTTTAGTCTCTGAAGGGGCTATTGATTTAGCCACTTTGGTTGCTTGCCCCCATAACTTGGATAAGTACAAGCAACTAACCCTAATAAATGGTGTTGAGGTCCAGGCCTACAGGGACACAGGTGCCAGTGTCACAATGGTGATTGAGAAACTGGTGCACCCTGAACAACACATACTTGGACACCAGTACCAAGTAACCGATGCTCACAACATAACACAAAGCCACCCCATGGCTGTTGTAAATCTCAACTGGGGGGGGGTATCTGGTCCAAAGAAAGTTGTGGTAGCTTCAGATTTACCTGTAGACTGTCTATTAGGGAATGATTTGGAGACATCAGCTTGGTCAGATGTGGAGTTGGAGGCCCATGCAGCAATGCTGGGCATTCCAGGGCATATTTTTGCTTTGACAAGGGCTCAGGCCAAAAAGCAAAAAGGACAGGGAAGCTTGGATCCTGGAACAATGGACCAAGTGCTCCCTAAAGCTAGGGCTAGTAGAAGCAAACCACTTCCTACTATCCCTCCCTCTACAGTGGATTCTACTTCTGAGGAAGAAGAATTCCCTCCCGGTGCAGAACCTACACCAGAGGAGCTGGAAGCAGACACTGCTGAGCTTTTGGGTGAAGGGGGGCCTGCCAGGGAGGAGCTGAGTGTGGCACAGCAAACCTGTCCCACATTAGAGGGTCTCAGACAGCAAGCTGTCAAACAGGCTAATGGGGATGTCAGTGACTCTCACAGAGTTTACTGGGAGGACAACCTCTTGTACACTGAGCATAGGGATCCTAAACCTGGAGCTGCCAGGAGATTAGTGATTCCTCAGGAGTACAGAAAGTTCCTCCTAACACTGGCACATGACATTCCCCTAGCTGGGCACCTGGGTCAAATGAAAACTTGGGACAGATTGGTACCATTGTTTCATTGGCCTAGGATGTCTGAGGACACAAAGGAATTTTGTAAGTCCTGTGAAACCTGTCAAGCCAGTGGCAAGACAGGTGGCACCCCAAAGGCACCCCTTATCCCACTGCCTGTGGTTGGGGTTCCCTTTGAAAGGGTAGGGGTTGACATAGTTGGCCCCCTTGACCCTCCTACTGCTTCAGGCAATAGGTTTATCTTAGTGGTAGTGGACCATGCCACAAGATATCCTGAAGCTATTCCTTTAAGGACCACTACAGCTCCTGCAGTGGCAAAGGCCCTCCTGGGAATATTTTCCAGGGTGGGCTTCCCAAAGGAAGTAGTATCAGACAGAGGAAGCAATTTCATGTCTGCATACTTAAAGGCCATGTGGAAGGAGTGTGGTGTAACTTACAAGTTCACAACACCCTTTCATCCACAAACAAATGGACTGGTAGAGAGATTTAATAAAACTCTCAAAGGCATGATTATGGGACTCCCTGAAAAACTCCGCAGGAGATGGGATATCCTTCTACCATGCCTCCTTTTTGCCTACAGGGAGGTACCCCAGAAAGGAGTGGGCTTCAGCCCCTTTGAACTTCTTTTTGGACACCCTGTTCGGGGTCCACTCACACTTGTAAAGGAGGGTTGGGAACAACCTTTAAAAGCTCCTAAGCAGGATATTGTGGATTATGTACTTGGCCTCAGATCAAGGATGGCTGAGTACATGAAAAAGGCCAGTAAAAACCTTCAGGCCACCCAAGAGCTCCAGAAGCAATGGCATGATCAGAAGGCTGTTTTGGTTCAGTACCAACCAGGGCAGAAAGTGTGGGTCTTGGAGCCTGTGGCCCCGAGAGCACTCCAAGATAAATGGAGTGGACCCCACACAATTGTTGAAAAGAAGGGTGAAGTCACCTACTTGGTTGACTTAGGCACTGCCAGGAGTCCCCTTAGGGTGCTCCATGTCAACCGCCTGAAACCCTACTATGACAGGGCTGATCTCACCCTGCTCATGGCAACAGATGAGGGACAGGAAGAAGACAGTGATCCTCTACCTGATCTCTTCTCTTCCACAGAACACGATGCTCTTGTGGAAGGTGTAGTTTTGGCTGATTGTCTTACTGCTGAGCAGAAAGATAATTGCATAAATCTCCTAGGACAATTTTCAGAACTCTTCTCTACTGTGCCAGGCACCACTTCTTGGTGTGAGCACATTATAGATACTGGAGACAGTTTACCTGTCAAAAGTAAGATCTATAGGCAGCCTGACCATGTCAGGGACTGCATAAAGCAAGAAGTTCAGAAAATGTTGGAACTAGGAGTGGTTGAGCACTCTGACAGTCCATGGGCTTCTCCTGTGGTACTGGTACCAAAACCCAATTCTAAAGATGGGAAGAAGGAAATGAGGTTTTGTGTAGACTATAGAGGTCTCAACTTGGTAACCAAAACTGATGCTCACCCTATACCCAGGGCAGATGAGCTCATAGATACACTGGCATCTGCCAAGTATCTAAGCACTTTTGATTTGACTGCAGGGTATTGGCAGATCAAATTGTCAGAAGATGCTAAACCTAAGACTGCATTTTCTACCATTGGAGGACATTACCAGTTTACTGTAATGCCTTTTGGTTTGAAAAATGCACCTGCCACTTTTCAGAGGTTGGTGAACACAGTCCTGCAAGGGCTGGAAGCTTTCAGTGCAGCATATTTGGATGATATAGCTGTCTTTAGCTCCAGCTGGGATGATCACCTGGTCCACCTTTGGAAAGTTTTGGAGGCTCTGCAAAAGGCAGGCCTCACTATCAAGGCTTCAAAGTGCCAGATAGGGCAGGGTAAGGTGGTTTATCTGGGACACCTTGTTGGTGGGGAACAGATTGCACCACTTCAGGGGAAAATCCAAACTATTATTGATTGGGTTCCCCCTACCACTCAGACTCAGGTGAGAGCCTTCCTAGGCCTCACTGGGTATTACAGGAGGTTCATTAAGAACTATGGCTCCATGGCAGCCCCTCTTAATGACCTCACATCCAAGAAAATGCCTAAAAAGGTATTATGGACAGCAAGCTGTCAGAAAGCTTTTGAGGAGCTGAAGCAGGCCATGTGCTCTGCACCTGTCCTGAAAAGCCCTTGTTACTCTAAAAAATTCTATGTCCAAACTGATGCATCTGAATTAGGAGTAGGGGCAGTCCTATCACAACTTAATTCTGAGGGCCAGGATCAACCTGTTGCTTTTATTAGTAGGAGGTTGACCCCTAGAGAAAAGCGTTGGTCTGCCATTGAGAGGGAGGCCTTTGCTGTGGTCTGAGCTCTGAAGAAGTTGAGGCCATACCTGTTTGGCACTCACTTCATTGTTCAGACAGACCACAAACCTCTACTTTGGCTAAAACAAATGAAAGGTGAAAATCCTAAATTGTTGAGGTGGTCCATATCCCTACAGGGAATGGACTATACAGTGGAACATAGACCTGGGAGTAGCCACTCCAATGCAGATGGACTCTCCAGATATTTCCACTTAGACAATGAAGACTCATCAGGTCATGGCTAGTCTTATTGTCCTTCGTTTGGGGGGGGGGTTGTGTAGGAAAGTACCATCTTGCCTGGCATGTTACCCCCATTTTTCACTGTATATATGTTGTTTTAGTTGTATGTGTCACTGGGACCCTGGTAACCCAGGGCCCCAGTGCTCATAAGTGTGCCTGAATGTGTTACCTGTGTAGTGACTAACTGTCTCACTGAGGCTCTGCTAATCAGAACCTCAGTGGTTATGCTCTCTCATTTCTTTCCAAATTGTCACTGACAGGCTAGTGACCATTTTTACCAATTTACATTGGCTTACTGGAACACCCTTATAATTCCCTAGTATATGGTACTGAGGTACCCAGGGTATTGGGGTTCCAGGAGATCCCTATGGGCTGCAGCATTTCTTTTGCCACCCATAGGGAGCTCTGACAAATCTTACACAGGCCTGCCACTGCAGCCTGAGTGAAATAACGTCCACGTTATTTCACAGCCATTTTACACTGCACTTAAGTAACTTATAAGTCACCTATATGTCTAACCTTTACCTGGTAAAGGTTAGGTGCAAAGTTACTTAGTGTGAGGGCACCCTGGCACTAGCCAAGGTGCCCCCACATTGTTCAGAGCCAATTCACTGAACTTTGTGAGTGCGGGGACACCATTACACGAGTGCACTACATATAGGTCACTACCTATATGTAGCTTCACCATGGTAACTCCGAATATGGCCATGTAACATGTCTATGATCATAGAATTGCCCCCTCTATGCCATCCTGGCATTGTTGGTACAATTCCATGATCCCAGTGGTCTGTAGCACAGACCCTGGTACTGCCAGACTGCCCTTCCTGGGGTTTCTCTGCAGCTGCTGCTGCTGCCAACCCCTCAGACAGGCAGCTGCCCTCCTGGGGTCCAGCCAGGCCTGGCCCAGGATGGCAGAACAAAGAACTTCCTCTGAGAGAGGGTGTGACACCCTCTCCCTTTGGAAAATGGTGTGAAGGCAGGGGAGGAGTAGCCTCCCCCAGCCTCTGGAAATGCTATGTTGGGCACAGATGTGCCCAATTCTGCATAAGCCAGTCTACACCGGTTCAGGGACCCCTTAGCCCCTGCTCTGGCGCGAAACTGGACAAAGGAAAGGGGAGTGACCACTCCCCTGACCTGCACCTCCCCTGGGAGGTGTCCAGAGCTCCTCCAGTGTGCTCCAGACCTCTGCCATCTTGGAAACAGAGGTGCTGCTGGCACACTGGACTGCTCTGAGTGGCCAGTGCCACCAGGTGACGTCAGAGACTCCTGCTGATAGGCTCCTTCAGGTGTTAGTAGCCTTTCCTCTCTCCTAGGTAGCCAAACCCTCTTTTCTGGCTATTTAGGGTCTCTGTCTCTGGGGAAACTTTAGATAACGAATGCATGAGCTCAGCCGAGTTCCTCTGCATCTCCCTCTTCACCTTCTGATAAGGAAACGACCGCTGACCGCGCTGGAAGCCTGCAAACCTGCAACATAGTAGCAAAGACGACTACTGCAACTCTGTAACGCTGATCCTGCCGCCTTCTCGACTGTTTTCCTGCTTGTGCATGCTGTGGGGGTAGCCTGCCTCCTCTCTGCACCAGAAGCTCCGAAGAAATCTCCCATGGGTCGACGGAATCGTCCCCCTGCAACCGCAGGCACCAAAAAGCTGCATTACCGGTCCCTTGGGTCTCCTCTCAGCACGACGAGCGAGGTCCCTCGAATCCAGCGACGCTGTCCAAGTGACCCCCACAGTCCAGTGACTCTTCAGCCCAAGTTTGGTGGAGGTAAGTCTTTGCCTCACCTCGCTGGGCTGCATTGCTGGGAACCGCGACTTTGCAAGCTACTCCGGCCCCTGTGCACTTCCGGCGGAAATCCTTCGTGCACAGCCAAGCCTGGGTCCACGGCACTCTAACCTGCATTGCACGACTTTCTAAGTTGGTCTCCGGCGACGTGGGACTCCTTTGTGCAACTTCGGCGAGCACCGTTTCACGCATCCTTGTAGTGCCTGTTTCTGGCACTTCCCTGGGTGCTACCTGCTTCAGTGAGGGCTCTTTGTCTTGCTCGACGTCCCCTCTCTCTGCAGGTCCAATTTGCGACCTCCTGGTCCCTCCTGGGCCCCAGCAGCGTCCAAAAACGGCAAACGCACGATTTGCGTGTAGCAAGGCTTGTTGGCGTCTTTCCGGCGGGAAAACACTTCTGCACGACTCTCCAAGGCGAGAGGGATCCGTCCACCAAAGGGGAAGTCTCTATCCCTTTTCGTTCCTGCAGAAACCTCCGCTTCTTCTGTCCAGTCGAAGCTTCTTTGCACCCGCAGCTGGCATTTCCTGGGCATCTGCCCATCTACGACTTGCTTGTGACTTTTGGACTTGGTCCCCTTGTTCCACAGGTACCCTAGATTGGAAATCCACAGTTGTTGCATTGCTGGTTTGTGTCTTTCCTGCATTATTCCTCTAACACAACTGTTTTGTCATTAGGGGAACTTTAGTGCACTTTGCACTCACTTTTTAGGGTCTTGGGGAGGGTTATTTTTCTAACTCTCACTATTTTCTAATAGTCCCAACGACCCTCTACAAGGTCACATAGGTTTGGGGTCCATTCGTGGTTCGCATTCCACTTCTGGAGTATATGGTTTGTGTTGCCCCTATCCCTATGTTTCCCCATTGCATCCTATTGTAACTATACATTGTTTGCACTGTTTTCTAAGACTATACTGCATATTTTTGCTATTGTGTATATATATCTTGTGTATATTTCCTATCCTCTCACTGAGGGTACACTCTAAGATACTTTGGCATATTGTCATAAAAATAAAGTACCTTTATTTTTAGTATAACTGTGTATTGTGTTTTCTTATGATATTGTGCATATGACACTAAGTGGTACTGTAGTAGCTTCACACGTCTACTAGTTCAGCCTAAGCTGCTCTGCTAAGCTACCATTATCTATCAGCCTAAGCTGCTAGACACCCTATACACTAATAAGGGATAACTGGGCCTGGTGCAAGGTGCAAGTACCCCTTGGTACTCACTACAAGCCAGTCCAGCCTCCTACATGCAGGCCTCACTATCAAGGCTTCAAAGTGCCAGATAGGGCAGGGTAAGGTGGTTTATCTGTGACACCTTGTTGGTGGGGAACAGATTGCACCACTTCAGGGGAAAATCCAAACAATTATTGATTGGGTTCACCCTACTACTCAGACTCAGGTGAGAGCCTTCCTAGGCCTCACTGGGTATTACAGGAGGTTCATTAAGAACTATGGCTCCATTGCAGCCCCTCTTAATGACCTCACATCCAAGAAAATGCCTAAAAAGGTATTATGGACAGCAAACTGTCAGAAAGCTTTTGAGTAGCTGAAGCTGGCCATGTGTTCTGCACCTGTCCTGAAAAGCCCTTGTTACTCTAAAAAATTCTATGTCCAAACTGATGCATCTGAATTAGGAGTAGGGGCAGTCCTATCACAACTTAATTCTGAGGGCCAGGATCAACCTGTTGCTTTTATTAGTAGGAGGTTGACCCCTAGAGAAAAGCGTTGGTCTGCCATAGAGAGGGAGGCCTTTGCTGTGGTCTAGGCACTGAAGAAGTTGAGGTCATACCTGTTTGGCACTCACTTCATTGTAAAGACAGACCACAAACCTCTACTTTGGCTAAAACAAATGAAAGGTGAAAATCCTAAATTGTTGAGGTGGTCCATATCCCTACAGGGAATGGACTATACAGTGGAACATAGACCTGGGAGTAGCCACTCCAATGCAGATGGACTCTCCAGATATTTCCACTTAGACAATGAAGACTCATCAGGTCATGGCTAGTCTTATTGTCCTTCGTTTGGGGGGGGGGGGGTTGTGTAGGAAAGTACCATCTTGCCTGGCATGTTACCCCCATTTTTCACTGTACATATGTTGTTTTAGTTGTATGTGTCACTGGGACCCTGTTCACCAGGGCCCCAGTGCTCATAAGTGTGCCTGAATGTGTTACCTGTGTAGTGACTAACTGTCTCACTGAGGCTCTGCTAATCAGAACCTCAGTGGTTATGCTCTCTCATTTCTTTCAAATTGCCACTGACAGGCTAGTGACCAATTTTACCAATTTACATTGGTTTACTGGAACACCCTTATAATTCCCTAGTATATGGTACTGAGGTACCCAGGGTATTGGGGTTCCAGGACATCCCTATGGGCTGCAGCATTTCTTTTGCCACCCATAGGGAGCTCTGACAATTCTTACACAGGCCTGCCACTGCAGCCTGAGTGAAATAATGTCCACGTTATTTCACAGCCATTTTTCACTGCACTTAAGTGACTTATAAGTCACCTATATGTCTAACCTTTACCTGGTAAAGGTTAGGTGCAAAGTTACTTAGTGTGAGGGCACCCTGGCACTAGCCAAGGTGCCCCCACATTGTTCAGGGCCAATTCCCCAGACTTTGTGAGTGCGGGGACACCATTACACGCGTGCACTACATATAGGTCACTACCTATATGTAGCTTCACAATGGTAACTCCGAATATGGCCATGTAACATGTCTATGATCATGGAATTGCCCCCTCTATGCCATCCTGGCATAGTTGGCACAATCCCATGATCCCAGTGGTCTGTAGCACAGACCCTGGTACTGCCAAACTGCCTTTCCTGGGGTTTCACTGCAGCTGCTGGTGCTGCCAACCCCTCAGACAGGTTTCTGCCCTCCTGGGGTCAAGCCAGGCTTGTCCCAGGATGGCAGAACAAAGGACTTCCTCTGAGAGAGGGTGTTACACCCTCTCCCTTTGGAAAATGGTGTGAAGGCAGGGGAGGAGTAGCCTCCCCCAGCCTCTGGAAATGCTTTCATGGGCACTTTTGGTGCCCATTTCTGCATAAGCCAGCCTACACCGGTTCAGGGACCCCTTAGCCCTGCTCTGGCGCGAAACTGGACAAAGGAAAGGGGAGTGACCACTCCCCTGACCTGCACCTCCCCTGGGAGGTGTCCAGAGCTCCTCCAGTGTGCTCCAGACCTCTGCCATCTTGGAAACAGAGGAGCTGCTGGCACACTGGACTGCTCTGAGGGGCCAGTGCCACCAGGTGACATCAGAGACTCCTTCTGATAGGCTCCTTCAGGTGTTGCTAGCCTATCCTCTCTCCTAGGTAGCCAAACCCTCTTTTCTGGCTATTTAGGGTCTCTGTCTCTGGGGAAACTTTAGATAACGAATGCAAGAGCTCATCCGAGTTCCTCTGCATCTCTCTCTTCACCTTCTGCCAAGGAATCGACTGCTGACCGCGCTGGAAGCCTGCAAAACTGCAATATAGTAGCAAAAACGACTACTGCAACTCTGTAACGCTGATCCTGCCGCCTTCTCGACTGTTTTCCTGATGGTGCATGCTGTGGGGGTAGTCTGCCTCCTCTCTGCACTAGAAGCTCTGAAGAAATCTCCTGTGGCTCGACGGAATCGTCCCCCTGCAACCGCAGGCACCAAAGAACTGCATCACCGGTCCCTTGGGTCTCCTCTCAGCATGACGAGCGAGGTCCCTCGAATCCAGCAACTGTGTCCAAGTGACCCCCACAGTCCAGTGACTCTTCAGTCCAAGTTTGGTGGAGGTAAGTCCTTGCCTCCCCACGCCAGACTGCATTGCTGGGAACCACGACTTTTGCAGCTACTCCGGCCCCTGTGCACTTCCGGCGGAAATCCTTTGTGCACAGCCAAGCCTGGGTCCACGGCATTCTAACCTGCATTGTACGACTTTCTAAGTTGGTCTCCGGCGACGTGGGACTCCTTTGTGCAACTTCGGGTGAGCACCATTTCACGCATCCTCGTAGTGCCTGTTTTTGGCACTTCTCCGGGTGCTACCTGCTGCTGAGAGGGCTCCTTGTCTTGCTCGACGTCCCCTCTACCTCCTGGCGCAATTTGCAACATCCTGGTCCCTCCTGGGCCACAGCAGCGTCCAAAAACACTAACCGCACGATTTGCAGCTAGCAAGGCTTGTTGGCGGTCTTTCGGCGGGAAAACACTTCTGCACGACTCTCCACAGCGTGAGGGATCCGTTCTCCAAAGGGGAAGTCTCTAGCCCTTGTCGTTCCTGCAGAAACCTTAGCTTCTCCTGTCCAGTAGAAGCTTCTTTGCACCCACAGCTGGCATTTCCTGGGCATCTGCCCATCTCCGACTTGCTTGTGACTTTTGGACTTGGTCCCCTTGTTCCACAGGTACCCTCGACTGGAAATCCATTGTTGTTGCATTGCTGGTTTGTGTCTTTCCTGCAGTATTCCCCTATCACGACTTCTATGTCCTTTGGGGAACTTTAGTGCACTTTGCACTCACTTTTCAGGGTCTTGGGGTGGGCTATTTTTCTAACCCTCACTATTTTCTAATAGTCCCAGCGACCCTCTACAAGGTCACAAAGGTTTGGGGTCCATTCGTGGTTCGCATTCCACTTTTGGAGTATATGGTTTGTGTTGCCCCTATCCCTATGTGTCCCCATTGCATCCTATTGTAACTATACATTGTTTGCACTGTTTTCTAAGACTATACTGCATATTTTTGGTATTGTGTACATATATCTTGTGTATATTTCCTATCCTCTCACTGAGGGTACACTCTGAGATACTTTGGCATATTGTCATAAAAATAAAGTACCTTTATTTTTAGTATAACTGTGTATTGTGTTTTCTTATGATATTGTGCATATGACACTAGGTGGTACTGTAGGAGCTTCACTCGTCTCCTAGTTCAGCCTAAGCTGCTCTGCTAAGCTACCATTATCTATCAGCCTATGCTGCTAGACACCCTATACACTAATAAGGGATAACTGGGCCTGGTGCAAGGTGCAAGTACCCCTTGGTACTCACTACAAGCCAGTCCAGCCTCCTACAGTGGGCTTCCCAAAAGAGGTGGTATCAGACAGGGGAAGAAATTTCATGTCTGCTTACTTAAAGGCCATGTGGAAGGAGTGTGGTGTGACATACAAGTTCACTACACCCTATCATCCACAAACAAATGGACTGGTGGAGAGATTTAGCAAAACTCTCAAAGGCATGATTATGGGACTCCCTGAAAAACTCCGCAAGAGATGGGATATCCTGTTGCCTTGCGTCCTTTTTGCTTACAGGGAGGTACCCCAGAAAGGAGTGGGCTTCAGCCTCTTTGAACTCCTCTTTGGACACCCTGTAAGAGGTCCACTAACACTTGTGAAGAAGGGTTGGGAACAACCTTTAAAAGCTCCCAAACAGGACATAGTGGACTATGTACTTGGCCTAAGATCCAGAATGTCAGAGTACATGAAAAAGGCTAGTAAAAACCTTCAAGCCAGCCAGGAGCTCCAGAAGCAATGGCATGACCAGAAGGCTGTTCTGATCCAGTACAAACCAGGACAGAAGGTGTGGGTATTGCAGCCTGTGGCCCCAAGAGCACTCCAGGACAAATGGAGTGGACCCCATCTAATTGTTGAGAAAAAGGGTGAGGTTACCTGTCTGGTAGACCTGGGCACTGCCAGAAGTCCCCTTAGGGTGATTCATGTCAACCGCCTAAAACCCTACTATGACAGGGCTGATCTCACCCTGCTCAAGGCAACAGATGAGGGACAGGAAGAAGAGAGTGACCCTCTCCCTGATCTCTTTTCCACCACTGAAAATGATGCTTTAGTGGAGGGAGTAGTTTTGGCAGATTGTCTGACTGCAGAGCAGAAAGACAACTGAATAAATCTCCTTGGACAATTTTCTGAACTCTTTTTAACTGTGCCAGGCACCACATCTTGGTGTGAACACACAATTGATACTGGAGACAGCTTGCCTGTCAAAAGTAAAATCTATAGGCAGCCTGACCATGTCAGGGACTGCATAAAACAAGAGGTTAAGAAAATGCTTGATCTAGGAGTGGTTGAACCTTCTGAAAGCCCATGGGCGAGTCCTGTGGTGCTTGTACCAAAGCATCACTCAAAAGATGGAAAAAGAGAGATGAGGTTTTGTATAGACTACAGAGGTCTCAATCAAGTAACAAAAACGGATGCTCACCCTATACCCAGGGCAGATGAGATCATAGATACACTGGCATCTGCCAAGTATCTAAGCACCTTTGATTTGACTGCAGGGTATTGGCAGAACAAATTGGCTGAGGATGCGAAACCTAAAACTGCATTTTCAACTATAGGAGGGCACTACCAATTTACATTGATGCCCTTTGGTTTGAAAAATGCACCTGCCACTTTTCAGAGGTTGGTGAACACAGTCCTGCAAGGGTTGGAGGCTTTTAGTGCAGCATATCTAGATGATATGGCTGTCTTTAGCTCTACCTGGGATGAGCACCTGGTCTACCTTTGGAAAGTTTTGGAGGCCCTGCAAAAGGCAGGCCTCACTATCAAGGCCTCAAAGTGCCGGATAGGGCAGGGAAAGGTGGTTTATC
This sequence comes from Pleurodeles waltl, assembly GCF_031143425.1. NCBI lineage: Eukaryota > Metazoa > Chordata > Amphibia > Caudata > Salamandridae > Pleurodeles > Pleurodeles waltl. Next base: position 567,043,876 of record NC_090445.1, on the reverse strand, counting down.
TGGGACACCTGGTAGGTGTAGAAAAGATTGCACCACTTCAGGTGAAAATCCAGACAATCATGGATTGGGTTCCCCCTACAACTCAGACCCAAGTGAGAGCCTTCTTAGGCCTCGCCGGGTATTACAGGAGATTCTTTAAAAACTATGGCTCCATAGCAGCCCCTCTTAATGATTTCACAAGTAAGAAGATACCTAAAAAGGTATTGTGGACAGCTAGCTGTCAGAAATCTTTTGAGGAGCTCAAAAAGGCCATGTGCTCTGCACCGGCCCTAAAAAGCCCATGTTACTCCAAGAAATTAATTGTTCAACCTGATGCATCTGAATTAGGAGTAGGGGCAGTCTTATCACAACTAAATTCTGAGGGCCAGGATCAACCAGTTGTTTTTATCAGCAGAAGGTTGACCCCTAGAGAAAAGCGTTGGTCTGCCATAGAGAGGGAGGCCTTTGCTGTGGTCTGGGCACTGAATAGGTTGAGGCCATACCTGTTTGGCACCCACTTTATTGTTTAGACAGACCACAAACCTCTACTTTGGCTAAAACAAATAAAAGGTAAAAACCCTAAATGGTTGAGGTGGTCCATATCTCTACAGGGAATGGACTATACAGTGAAACATAGACCTGGGAGTGCCCACTCCAATGCAGATGGACTCTCCAGATATTTCCCCTTAGACAATGAAGACTCATCAGGTCATGGCTAGTCTTATTGTCCTTCGTTTTGGGGGGGGGGGGTTGTGTAGGAAAGTACCATCTTGCCTGGCATGTTACCCCCATATTTCACTGTATATATGTTGTTTTAGTCTATGTGCCACTGGGACCCTGCCAGTGCTCATAAGTATGTGCCCTGCATGTGTTCCCTGTGTGATGCCTAACTGTCTCGCTGAGGCTCTGCTAACCAGAACCTCAGTGGTTATGCTCTCTATGTTTTCCAAATTTGTCACTAACAGGCTAGTGACTAAATTTACCAATTCACATTGGCATACTGGTACACCCATATAATTCCCTAGTACATGGTACTGAGGTACCCAGGGTATTGGGGTTCCAGGAGATCCCTATGGGCTTCAGCATTTCTTTTGCCACCCATAGGGAGCTCAGACAAATCTTACACAGGACTGCCACTGCAGCCTGAGTGAAATAACGTCCACGTTATCTCACAGCCATTTTACACTCCACTCAAGTAAGTTACAAGTCACCTATATGTCTAACCCTCACTTAGTGAAGGTTAGGTGCAAAGTTACTTAGTGTGAGGGCACTCTGGCACTAGCCAACGTGCCCCCACATTGTTCAGGGCAAATTCCCAAGACTTTGTGAGTGCGGGGACACCATTACACGCTTGCACTACATATAGGTCAATATCTCTATGTAGCTCCACAATGGTAATTCCAAATATGGCCCTGTAACATGTCTAAGATCATGGAATTGTCCCCCCATGCCAAATCTGGTATTGGGGTGCCAATCCCATGCATCGCCGGGGCTCCACTATGGACCCCGGGTACTGCCAAACCAGCTCTCTGGAGTTTTCTCTGCAGCTACCGCTGCTGCCATCCCACAGATAGGCGTCTGCCCTCCTGGGGTCTGGGCAGTCCAGTCCCAGGAATGCAGAACAAAGGATTTCCTCTGAGAGAGGGTGTTACACCCTCTCCCTTTGGAAATAAGTGTTAAGGGCTGGGGAGGAGTAGCCTCTCCCAGCCTCTGGAAATGCTTTGAAGGGCACAGATGGTGCCCTCCTTGCATAAGCCAGTCTACACCGGTTCAGGGAACCCCAACTCCCTGCTCTGGCACAAAACTGGACCACTCCACTATCCATCACCACCCCAGGGGTGGTGCCCAGAGCTCCTCCAGTGTGTCCCAGACCTCTGCCATCTTGAATCCAGAGGTTCGAGGGCACAATGGAGGCCTCTGAGTGGCCAGTGCCAGCAGGTTACGTCAGAGACCCCTTCTGATAGGTGCTTACCTCACTAGGTGGCCAATCCTCCTCTGAGGGCTATTTAGGTTCGCTCCTGTGGGATTTTCCTCAGATAACGAGTTGCAAGAATTCACCAGAGTTCCTCTCCTTCTCCCTCTTCGACTTCTGCCAAGGATCAACCGCTGACTGTGAGAAAGTGCCTCTTTCTAGCCTTGCTACCCCCACTTTTGGCCTGTTTGTGAGTGTATGTCAGGGTGTTTTCACTGTCTCACTGGGATCCTGCTAGCCAGGGCCCAGTGTTCATAGTGAAAACCCTATGTTTTCAGTATGTTTGTTATGTGTCACTGGGACCCTGCTAGCCAGGACCCAAGTGCTCATAAGTTTGTGACCTATATGTATGTGTTCCCTATGTGATGCCTAACTGTCTCACTGAGGCTCTGCTAACCAGAACCTCAGTGGTTATGCTCTCTCTTTACAAATTGTCACTAACAGGCTAGTGACCAATTTCACCAATTCACATTGGCATACTGGAACACCCTTATAATCCCCTAGTATATGGTACTAAGGTATTGGGGTTCCAGGAGATCCCTATGGGCTGCAGCATTTCTTTTGCCACCCATAGGGAGCTCTGACAATTCTTACACAGGCCCGCCACTGCAGCCTGAGTGAAATAACGTCCACGTTATTTCACAGCCATTTACCACTGCACTTAAGTAACTTATAAGTCACCTATATGTCTAACCTTTACTTGGTAAAGGTTGGGTGCTAAGTTACTTAGCGTGTGGGCACCCTGGCACTAGCCAAGGTGCCCCCACATAGTTCAGGGCAAATTCCCCGAACTTTGTGAGTGCGGGGACACCAGTACACGCGTGCACTACACATAGGTCACTACCTATGTGTAGCTTCACAATGGTAACTCCGAACATGGCCATGTAACATGTCTAAGATCATGGAATTGCCCCCCCAATCCCATCATGGTATTGGGGAGACAATCCCATGATTCCCCGGGTCTCTAGCACAGACCCGGGTACTGCCAAACTGCTTTTCCTGGGGTTTCACTGCAGCTGCTGCCAACCCCTTAGACAGGTTTCTGCCCTCCTGGGGTCCAGCCAGGCTTGGCCCATGAAGGCAGAACAAAGGACTTCCTCAGAGAGAGGGTGTTACACCCTCCCCCTTTGGAAAAAGGTGTTAAGGCAGGAGAGGAGTAGCCTCCCCAAGCCTCTGGAAATGCTTTCATGGGCACAGATGGTGCCCATTTCTGCATAAGCCAGTCTACACCGGTTCAGGGATCCCCCAGCCCTGCTCTGGAGCAAAACTGGACAAAGGAAAGGGGAGTGACCACTCCCCTGACCTGCACCTCCCCTGGGAGGTGCCCAGAGCTCCTCCAGTGTGCTCAAGACCTCTGCCATCTTGGAAACAGAGGTGCTGCTGGCACACTGGACTGCTCTGAGTGGCCAGGGCCAGCAGGTGACGTCAGAGACTCCTTCTGATAGGCTCTTCCAGGTGTTGCTAGCCTATCCTCTCTCCTAGGTAGCCAAACCTCCTTTTCTGGCTATTTAGGGTCTCTGCTTTGGGGAATTCCTTAGATAACGAATGCAAGAGCTCATCATAGTTCCTCTGCATCTCAAGGAATCGACTGCTGACCGTGCTGGAAGCCTGCAAAACTGCAACAAAGTAGCAAAGACGACTACTGTGACCTTGTAACGCTGATCTTGCCGCCTTCTCAACTGTTTTCCTGGTGGTGCATGCGGTGGGGGTAGCCTGCCTCCTCTCTGCTCTAGAAGCTCCGAAGAAACCTCCCGTGGGTCGACGGAATCTTCCCACTGCAACCGCAGGCACCAAAGAACTGCATCACCGGTCCTCTGGGTCTCCTCTCAGCACGATGAGCGAGGTCCCTTGAACTCAGCAACTCTGTCCAAGTGACTCCCACAGTCCAGTGACTCTTCAGTCCAAGTTTGGTGGAGGTAAGTCCTTGCCTCCCCACGCTAGACTGCATTGCTGGGAACCGCGTGTTTTGCAGCTACTCCGGCTCCTGTGCACTCTTCCAGGATTCCCTTTGTGCACAGCCATGCCTGGATCCCCGGCACTCTAACCTGCATTGCACAACCTCCTGAGTTGTCCTCCGGCTTCGTGGGACCCTCTTGTGCAACTTTGGGTGAGCTCCGGTTCACTCCACTTCGTAGTGCCTGTTCCGGCACTTCTGCGGGTGATCCTTGCTTCTGAGTGGCCTCTTTGTCTTCCTGGACGCCCTCTCTGTCTCCTCACGCAATTGGCGACATCCTGGTCCCTTCTGGGCCACAGCAGCATCCAAAAACCCTAACCGCGACACTTGCAGTTAGCACGGCTTGTTTGCGATCTTTTTGCACGGAAACACCTCTGTACGACTCTTTACGATGTGGGACATCCATCCTCCAAAGGGGAAGTTTCTAGCCCTTGTCGTTCTTGCAGAATCCTCAGCTTCTACCATCCGGTGGCAGCTTCTTTGCACCCACAGCTGGCATTTCCTGGGCATCTGCCCACTCCCGACTTGATCGTGACTCTTGGACTTGGTCCCCTTGTTCCACAGGTACTCTCATCAGAAAATCCATTGTTGTTGCATTGCTGGTGTTTGTCTTCCTTGCAGAATTCCCCTATCACGACTTCTGTGCTCGTTGGGGAACTTAGGTGCACTTTGCACCCACTTTTCAGGGTCTTGGGGTGGGCTATTTTTCTAACCCTCACTGTTTCCTTACAGTCCCAGTGACCCACTACAAGGTCACATAGGTTTGGGGTCCATTCGTGGTTTGCATTCCACTTCTAGAGTATATGGTTTGTGTTGCCCCTATCCCTATGTGCCCCCATTGCATTCTATTGTGACTATACATTGTTTGCACTGTTTTCTATTGCTATTACTGCATATTTTGGTATTGTGTACATATATCTTGTGTATATTTGCTATCCTCATACTGAGGGTACTCACTGAGATACTTTGGCATATTGTCATAAAAATAAAGTACCTTTATTTTTAGTATATCTGTGTATTGTGTTTTCTTATGATATTGTGCATATGACACTAGTGGTACTGTAGGAGCTTCACTCGTCTCCTAGTTCAGCCTAAGCTGCTCTGCTAAGCTACCATTATCTATCAGCCAAAGCTGCTAGTCACCCTATACACTAATAAGGGATACCTGGGCCTGGTGCAAGGTGTAAGTATCCCTTGGTACTCACTACAAACCAGTGCAGCCTCCTACATTGGTTGTGCAGCGGTGGGATAAGTACTTTGCAACTACTTACCACTTTGTCATATTGTACTTTTCATAAGAGAAAAATATACAAAACAAGTTCAGTGTATGTACACCTAACCAAAAAGTTTTGCTTTTCTTCTCTCACTTATTTGCTAAGCGCTGAAAAGTACCTCTAAAACTTTCAAAGAGTTCTTAAAAAGTTTTTAAAGTTTTTTTTCTGTTCTTTGAAAAGTTCTGAAACTTTTTCTTTCTTTTTCTGTCCCTAAACCCTTTTCTATCATGTCTGGTACAGGTCAAACTCTTGATCTGGCCAGCATAGCTTATGACAACCTTAGCTGGAAGGAAGCAAGGAGTCTCTGCATAGATAGAGGTTTAGGGGTAGGGAAGAATCGCTCAAGACAACTGTTAGTTAATATGCTCATTGAACAAGATAAGACCTTAGTTGGCACTTCTGGTGAGAAATTAGCTGATGGTTCCCAATCTGATCCTGGGGCACCCCTAGCAAAGGATTTGGGAGGGAATCTTTCCAAACTGCCCCTTAGCAGGCCACCTAGCATAGCTAGTACTAATGTGACTTCACATCACAGTAAGAGTGTTGCTTCTCATCACAGTAGGAGTGTTACTTCTTTAGGCCAGAATGTTAGAGTGCCATCTGTTAGGGAAGGGTCTCCCTCTGTTCATTCTCACCATTCTTCTGTGTCAAGGCATGCCCAACCTACCCACCCTTATGACAGAGTGTTAGAAAGGGAACTGTGAGAAAGTAGCCTCTTTCTAGCCTTGTTACCCCCACTTTTGGCCTGTTTGTGAGTGTATGTCAGGGTATTTTCACTGTCTCACTGGGATCCTGCTAGCCAGGGCCCAGTGCTCATAGTGAAAACCCTATGTTTTCAGTATGTTTGTTATGTGTCACTGGGACCCTGCTAGTTAGGACCCCAGTGCACATAAGTTTGTGGCCTATATGTATGTGTTCCCTGTGTAGTGCCTAACTGTCTCACTGAGGCTCTGCTATCCAGAACCTCAGTGGTTATGCTCTCTCATTTCTTTCAAATTGTCACTAACAGGCTAGTGACCAATTTTTCCAATTTACATTGGCTTACTGGAACACCCTTATAATTCCCTAGTATATGGTACTGAGGTACCCAGGGTATTGGGGTTCCAGGAGATCCCTATGGGCTGCAGCATTTCTTTTGCCACCCATAGGGAGCTCTGACAATTCTTACACAGGCCTGCCACTGCAGCCTGGTTCACAGCCATTTTCACTGCACTTAAGTAACTTATAAGTCACCTATTACCTGGTAAAGGTTAGGTGAAAAGTTACTTAGTGTGAGGCCACCCTGGCACTAGTCAAGGTGCCCCCACATTGTTCAGGGCAAATTCCCCGGACTTTGTGAGTGCGGGGATGTAGGAGGCTGGACTGGCTTGTAGTGAGTACCAAGGGGTACTTGCACCTTGCACCAGGCCCAGTTATCCCTTATTAGTGTATAGGGTGTCTAGCAGCTTAGGCTGATAGATAATGGTAGCTTAGCAGAGCAGCTTAGGCTGAACTAGGAGACGTGTGAAGCTACTACAGTACCACTTAGTGTCATATGCACAATATCATAAGAAAACACAATACACAGTTATACTAAAAATAAAGGTACTTTATTTTTATGACAATATGCCAAAGTATCTTAGAGTGTACCCTCAGTGAGAGGATAGGAAATATACACAAGATATATGTACACAATAGCAAAAATATGCAGTATAGTCTTAGAAAACAGTGCAAACAATGTATAGTTACAATAGGATGCAATGGGGAAACATAGGGATAGGGGCAACACAAACCATATACTCCAAAAGTGGAATGCGAACCACGAATGGACCCCAAATCTATGTGACCTTGTAGAGGGTCGCTGGGACTATTAGAAAATAGTGAGAGTTAGAAAATTAGCCCTCCCCAAGACCCTGAAAAGTGAGTGCAAAGTGCACTGAAGTTCCCCTAAGGACAAAGAAGTCGTGTTAGAGGAATAATGCAGGAAAGACACAAACCAACAATGCAACAACGCTGGATTTCCAAAATGGGGTACCTGTGGAACAAGGGGACCAAGTCCAAAAGTCACAAGCAAGTCGGAGATGGGCAGATGCCCAGGAAATGCCAGCTGCGGGTGCAAAGAAGCTTCTACTGGACAGAAGAAGCTGCGGTTTCTGCAGGAATGCAAAGGGCTAGAGACTTCCCCTTTAGAGGACGGATCCCTCTCGCCTTGTAGGGTCGTGCAGAAGTGTTTTCCCGCCGAAAGAACGCCAACAAGCCTTGCTAGCTGTAAATCATGTGGTTAGCGTTTTTGGATGCTGCTGTGGCCCAGGAGGGACCAGGAGGTCGCAAATTGGACCAGGAGGTAGAGGGGACGTCGAGCAAGACAACGAGCCCTCTTAGCAGCAGGTAGCACCCGGAGAAGTGCCAGAAACAGGCACTACGAGGATGCGTGAAACGGTGCTCACCCGAAGTTACACAAAGGAGTCCCACGTCGCCGGAGACCAACTTAGAAAGTCGTGCAATGCAGGTTAGAGTGCCGTGGACCCAGGCTTGGCTGTGCACAAAGGATTTCCGCCGAAAGTGCACAGGGGCCGGAGTAGCTGCAAAAGTCGCGGATCCCAGCAATGCAGTCTAGCAAGGTGAGGCAAGGACTTACCTCCACCAAACTTGGACTGAAGAGTCACTGGACGGTGGGGGTCACTTGGACAGAGTTGCTGGATTCGAGGGACCTCGCTCGTCGTGCTGAGAGGAGACCCAATGGACCGGTAATGCAGCTTTTGGGTGCCTGCGGTTGCAGGGGGAAGATTCCGTCGACCCACGGGAGATTTCTTCGGAGCTTCTAGTGCAGAGAGGAGGTAGACTACCTCCACAGCATGCACCACCAGGAAAACAGTCGAGAAGGCGGCAGGATCAGCGTTACAGAGTTGCAGTAGTCGTCTTTGCTACTATGTTGCAGGTTTGCAGGCTTCCAGCGCGGTCAGCAGTCGATTCCTTGGCAGAAGGTGAAGAGAGAGATGCAGAGGAACTCGGATGAGCTCTTGCATTCGTTATCTAAAGTTTCCCCAGAGACAGAGACCCTAAATAGCCAGAAAAGAGGGTTTGGCTACTTAGGAGAGAGGATAGGCTACTAACACCTGAAGGAGCCTATCAGAAGGAGTCTCTGACGTCACCTGGTGGCACTGGCCACTCAGAGCAGTCCAGTGTGCCAGCAGCACCTCTGTTTCCAAGATGGCAGAGGTCTGGAGCACACTGGAGGAGCTCTGGACACCTCCCAGGGGAGGTGCAGGTCAGGGGAGTGGTCACTCCCCTTTCCTTTGTCCAGTTTCGCGCCAGAGCAGGGCTAAGGGGTCCCCTGAACCGGTGTAGACTGGCTTATGCAGAATTGGGCACATCTGTGCCCAACAAAGCATTTCCAGAGGCTGGGGGAGGCTACTCCTCCCTCCCCTGCCTTCACACCATTTTCCAAAGGGAGAGGGTGTAACACCCTCTCTCAGAGGAAGTCCTTTGTTCTGCCATCCTGGGCCAGGCCTGGCTGGACCCCAGGAGGGCAGATGCCTGTCTGAGGGGTTAGCAGCAGCAGCAGCTGCAGTGAAACCCCAGGAAGGGCAGTTTGGCAGTACCAGGGTCTGTGCTACAGACCACTGGGATCATGGGATTGTGCCAACTATGCCAGGATGACATAGAGGGGGCAATTCCATGATCATAGACATGTTACATGGCCATATTCGGAGTTACCATTGTGAAGCTACATATAGGTAGTGACCTATATGTAGTGCACGCGTGTAATGGTGTCCCCGCACTCACAAAGTCCGGGGAATTGGCCCTGAACAATGTGGGGGCACCTTGGCTAGTGCCAGGGTGCCCTCACACTAAGTAACTTTGCACCTAATCTTTACCAGGTAAAGGTTAGACATATAGGTGACTTATAAGTTACTTAAGTGCAGTGTAAAATGGCTGTGAAATAATGTGGACGTTATTTCACTCAGGCTGCAGTGGCAGGCCTGTGTAAGAATTGTCAGAGCTCCCTATGGGTGGCAAAAGAAATGCTGCAGCCCATAGGGATCTCCTGGAACCCCAATACCCTGGGTACCTCAGTACCATATACTAGGGAATTATAAGGGTGTTCCAGTAAGCCAATGTAAATTGGTAAAAATAGTCACTAGCCTGTTAGGGACAATTTGGAAAGAAATGAGAGAGCATAACCACTGAGGTTCTGATTAGCAGAGCCTCAGTGAGATAGTTAGTCACTACACAGGTAACACATTCAGGCACACATATGAGCACTGGGGCCCTGGTGAACAGGGTCCCAGTGACACATACAACTAAAACAACATATATACAGTAAAAAATGGGGGTAACATGCCAGGCAAGATGGTACTTTCCTACACAACCCCCCCCCCCAAACGAAGGACAATAAGACTAGCCATGACCTGATGAGTCTTCATTGTCTAAGTGGAAATATCTGGAGAGTCCATCTGCATTGGAGTGGCTACTCCCAGGTCTATGTTCCACTGTATAGTCCATTCCCTGTAGGGATATGGACCACCTCAACAATTTAGGATTTTCACCTTTCATTTGTTTTAGCCAAAGTAGAGGTTTGTGGTCTGTCTGAACAATCAAGTGAGTGCCAAACAGGTATGGCCTCAACTTCTTCAGTGCCCAGACCACAGCAAAGGCCTCCCTCTCAATGGCAGACCAACGCTTTTCTCTAGGGGTCAACCTCCTACTAATAAAAGCAACAGGTTGATCCTGGCCCTCAGAATTAAGTTGTGATAGGACTGCCCCTACTCCTAATTCAGATGCATCAGTTTGGACATAGAATTTTTTAGAGTAACAAGGGCTTTTCAGGACAGGTGCAGAGCACATGGCCTGCTTCAGCTCCTCAAAAGCTTTCTGACAGATTGCTGTCCATAATACCTTTTTAGGCATTTTATTGGATGTGAGGTCATTAAGAGGGGCTGCAATGGAGCCATAGTTCTTAATGAACCTCCTATAATACCCAGTGAGGCCTAGGACGGCTCTCACCTGAGTCTGTGTAGTAGGGGGAACCCAATCAATAATTGTTTGGATTTTCCCCTGAAGTGGTGCAATCTGTTCCCCACCAACAAGGTGTCCCAGATAAACCACCTTACCCTGCCCTATCTGGCACTTTGAAGCCTTGATAGTGAGGCCTGCCTTTTGCAGGGCCTCCAAAACTTTCCATAGGTGGACCAGGTGATCATCCCAGCTGGAGCTAAAGACAGCTATATCGTCCAAATATGCTGCACTGAAAGTTTCCAGCCGTTGCAGGACTGTGTTCACCAACCTCTGAAAAGTGGCAGGTGCATTTTTCAAACCAAAAGGCATTACAGTAAACTGGTAATGTCCTCCAATGGTTGAAAATGCTGTCTTAGGTTTAGCATCTTCTGAAAATTTGATCTGCCAATACCCTGCAGTCAAATCAAAAGTGCTTAGATACTTGGCAGATGCCAGTGTATCTATGAGTTCATCTGCCCTGGGTATAGGGTGAGCATCAGTTTTGGTTACCAAGTTGAGACCTCTATAGTCTACACAAAACCGCATTTCCTTCTTTCCATCTTTGGAATGGGGTTTTGGTACAAGTACCACAGGAGAAGCCCATGGACTGTCAGAGTGCTCAACCACTCCTAGTTCTAACATTTTCTGGACCTCTTGCTTTATGCAGTCCCTGACATGGTCAGGCTGCCTATAGATCTTACTTTTGACAGGCAAGCTGTCTCCAGTATCTATAGTGTGCTCACACCAAGAAGTGGTGCCTGGCACAGTAGAGAAGAGTTCAGAGAATTGATCTAGAAGGTTTATGCAATTGTCTTTCTGCTCAGCAGTAAGACAATCAGCCAAAACTACACCTTCCACCAGAGCATCTTGTTCTGTGGAAGAGAAGAGATCAGGTAGAGGATCACTGTCTTCTTCCTGTCCCTCATCTGTTGCCATGAGCAGGGTGAGATCAGCCCTGTCATAGTAGGGTTTCAGGCGGTTGACATGGAGCACCCTGAGGGGACTCCTGGCAGTGCCTAAGTCAACTAAATAAGTGACTTCACCCTTTTTCTCAACAATTTTGTGGGGTCCACTCCATTTATCTTGGAGTGCTCTTGGGGCCACAGGCTCCAAGACCCACACTTTCTGTCCTGGTTGGTACTGCACCAAAACAGCCTTCTGATCATGCCATTGCTTCTGGAGCTCTTGGCTGGCCTGAAGGTTCTTACTGGCCTTTTTCATATACTCAGCCATCCTTGATCTGAGGCCAAGTACATAATCCACAATATCCTGTTAAGGAGCTTTTAAAGGTTGTTCCCAACCCTCCTTTACAAGTGTTAGTGGACCCCTAACAGGGTGTCCAAAAAGAAGTTCAAAGGGGCTAAAGCCCACTCCTTTCTGGGGTACCTCCCTGTAGGCAAAAAGGAGGCATGGTAAAAGGATATCCCATCTTCTGCGGAGTTTTTCAGGGAGACCCATAATCATGCCTTTGAGAGTTTTGTTAAATCTCTCAACCAGTCCATTTGTTTGTGGATGATAGGGTGTGGTGAACTTGTAAGTTACCCCACACTCCTTCCACATGGCCTTTAAGTATGCAGACATGAAATTGCTTCCCCTGTCTGATACTACTTCCTTTGGGAAGCCCACCCTGGAAAATATTCCCAGGAGGGCCTTTGCCACTGCAGGAGCTGTAGTGGTCCTTAAAGGAATAGCTTCAGGGTATCTTGTGGCATGGTCCACTACCACCAAGATGAATCTATTGCCTGAAGCAGTAGGAGGGTCAAGGGGGCCAACTATGTCAACCCCTACCCTTTCAAAGGGAACCCCAACCACAGGCAGTGGAATAAGGGGTGCCTTTGGGGTGCCACCTGTCTTGCCACTGGCTTGACAGGTTTCACAGGACTTACAAAATTCCTTTGTGTCCTCAGACCTTCCAGTCTAATGAAACAGGGCAACAAGCCTGTCCCAAGTTTTCATTTGTCCTAGATGCCCAGCTAGGGGAATGTCATGTGCCAGGGTTAGGAGGAACTTTCTGTACTCCTGAGGAATCACTAATCTCCTGGCAGCTCCAGGTTTAGGATCCCTATGCTCAGTGTACAAGAGGTTGTCCTCCCAGTAAACTCTGTGAGAGTCAGTGACATCCCCATTAGCCTGTTTGACTGCTTGCTGTCTGAGACCCTCTAATGTGGGACAGGTTTGCTGTGCCACACTCAGCTCCTCTCTGGCAGGCCCCCCTTCAAACAAAAGCTCAACAGTATCTGCTTCCAGCTCCTCTGGTGTAGGTTCTGCACAAAGAGGGAATTCTTCTTCCTCAGAAGTAGAATCCACTGTAGAGGGAGGGATAGTAGGAAGTGGTTTGCTTCTACTAGCCCTAGCTTTAGGGAGCACTTGGTCCATTGTTCCAGGATCCAAGCTTCCCTGTCCTTTTTGCTTTTTGGCCTGAGCCCTTGTCAAAGCAAAAATATGCCCTGGGATGCCCAGCATTGCTGCATGGGCCTCCAACTCCACATCTGACCAAGCTGATGTCTCCAAATCATTTCCTAGTAGACAGTCTACAGGTAAATCTGTGGCTACCACAACTTTCTTTGGACCAGTAACCCCCCCCCCAGTTGAGATTAACAACAGCCATGGGGTGGCTAAGTGTGTTGTTGTGAGCATCGGTTACTTGGTACTGGTGACCAAGTAGGTGTTGTTCAGGGTGGACCAGTTTCTCTATGACCATAGTCACACTGGCACCAGTGTCCCTGTAGGCCTGAACCTCAACACCATTTATTAGGGGTAGCTGCTTGTACTTATCCATATTAAAGGGACAAGCAACTAAGGTGGCTAAATCAATAGCCCCCTCAGAGACTAACACAGCCTCTGTGGCCTCCCTAACAATGCCAACCCCAACTAAGTTACCAATAGTGAGCCCAGCTACTCCCTTGGATTGGCTATTAGTAGGTTTGCTCCCACCACCACTGCTATTAGTAGGGACACTAGGGGTAGCAGTAGGGGTTGTAGTGGTAGGAGCATTGGTGCTTTTCTTTGGACAACTGGGATCTGTTGTCCAATGGCCTTTTATTTTACATAAATAGCACCATGGTTTCTTTTCCTTGTTCTGATTAAAAGAGGATTTGGGCCCACCACACCCACCAGAATGTTTTTGTGGGCCTGATGAAGACTCATTTTTAGATTTGTCCCCACCCTTGTCAGAAGACTTACCATCCTTCTTTTTGTTGCCATCTTTGTCACCCCCTGTACGAACTTTTCTGTTCACCCTTGTTCTGACCCATTTGTCTGCCTTCTTTCCCAATTCTTGGGGAGAGGTCAGATCAGAGTCCACCAAGTACTGGTGCAACAAATCAGACACACAATTATTAAGAATATGCTCTCTCAGGATTAAGTTATACAGGCTGTCATAATCAGTAACTTTACTGCCATGTAACCACCCCTCCAAGGCCTTCACTGAATGGTCAATGAAATCAACCCAGTCTTGTGAAGACTCCTTTTTGGTCTCTCTGAACTTTATCCTGTATTGTTCAGTGGTTAAGCCATAACCATCCAGGAGTGCATTCTTAAGAACTTGGAAATTATTCGCATCATTTTCTTTCACAGTAAGGAGCCTATCCCTACCTTTTCCACTAAATGATAGCCATAGGATAGCAGCCCACTGCCTTTGAGGGACATCCTGTACAACACAGGCCCTCTCAAGTGCAGCAAACCACTTGTTAATGTCATCCCCCTCCTTATAAGGGGGAACTATCTTGTGCAGATTGCTGGAATCATGCTCTTTTGCAGGATGACTATGGGGAATACTGCTGCTGCCACCATGGGTTTCTAAACCCAACTTCTGTCTTTCCTTCTCTAGTTCAAAAGACTGTCTATCCAAATCCAGCTGTTGCTTTTTAAGCTTCAGTCTGGTTTGTTCCACCCTCAACTTATTGAGTTCCCTCTCTAATATTCTGTCATCAGGGTTGGTGGGAGGGACATTCCTAGATACAGAGGTATGATGGGAATGAACAGAAGGAGACCTGTCCCTTACAGAAGCCACCCTAACAGCTTGGCTAACAGAAACATCACTACCAGTATGGTGAGAATAAATGCTTTTGCTATGATGTGAGACAACACTGTTTGTATGGTGTGGCTCCCCATCATTACCAACTATGCTAGACTGTCTAGTAATGGGCAGGCTAGGAAGTTTCTTTCCTGAATCTTTTCCTGGGGGAGTCCCTGGATCAGATTGAGAACCATTAGCTACTTTTTCAACAGATGGGGCACTTTTAGCCTTATCTTGTTCTCTAAGCATATTAAGTAACAGTTCCAAGGAAGGATTCTTCCCTACACTCAAACCCCTCTCTATGCAGAGACTCCTTGCTCCTTTCCAGCTAAGGTGATCATATGCAATCTTAGACAGGTCAACATTTTGGCCTGTGACAGACATTTTTAGAGAGAGTTAAAGTGATAGAAAAAGAGAAAAAAGTTTTCAGAACTTTTTGGAAAGACAGATAAAAAGTTTTTTAAACTTTTAAGAACTTTTTGAAAGTTTAGAAGTACTTTTCAGCACTTTAGAAAAGAGTGAAAAGATGAAATGCAAAACTTTTTAGCACTGTGTACACACACTGACCTTGTTTTGTATATTTTTCTCTTATGAAAAGTACAATGACAAGAGTGGTAAGTAGTCTCAAAGCACTTATCCCACCACTGCACAACCAATGTAGGAGGCTGGACTGGCTTGTAGTGAGTACCAAGGGGTACTTGCACCTTGCACCAGGCCCAGTTATCCCTTATTAGTGTATAGGGTGTCTAGCAGCTTAGGCTGATAGATAATGGTAGCTTAGCAGAGCAGCTTAGGCTGAACTAGGAGACGTGTGAAGCTACTACAGTACCACTTAGTGTCATATGCACAATATCATAAGAAAACACAATACACAGTTATACTAAAAATAAAGGTACTTTATTTTTATGACAATATGCCAAAGTATCTTAGAGTGTACCCTCAGTGAGAGGATAGGAAATATACACAAGATATATGTACACAATAGCAAAAATATGCAGTATAGTCTTAGAAAACAGTGCAAACAATGTATAGTTACAATAGGATGCAATGGGGAAACATAGGGATAGGGGCAACACAAACCATATACTCCAAAAGTGGAATGTGAACCACGAATGGACCCCAAACCTATGTGACCTTGTAGAGGGTCGCTGGGACTATTAGAAAATAGTGAGAGTTAGAAAATTAGCCCTCCCCAAGACCCTGAAAAGTGAGTGCAAAGTGCACTGAAGTTCCCCTAAGGACAAAGAAGTCGTGTTAGAGGAATAATGCAGGAAAGACACAAACCAACAATGCAACAACGCTGGATTTCCAATCTGGGGTACCTGTGGAACAAGGGGACCAAGTCCAAAAGTCACAAGCAAGTCGGAGATGGGCAGATGCCCAGGAAATGCCAGCTGCGGGTGCAAAGCAGCTTCTACTGGACAGAAGAAGCTGCGGTTTCTGCAGGAACGCAAAGGGCTAGAGACTTCTCCTTTGGAGGACGTATCCCTCTCGCATCGTAGAGTCGTGCAGAAGTGTTTTCCCGCCGAAAGAATGCCAACAAGCCTTGCTAGCTGCAAATCGTGCTGTTAGAGTTTTTGGATGCTGCTGTGGCCCAGGAGGGACCAGGAGATCGCAAATTGGACCAGGAGGTAGAAGGAAGGTCGAGCAAGACAAGGAGCCCTCTTAGCAGCAGGTAGGACCCGGAGAAGTGCCAGAAACAGGCACTACGAGGATGCATGAAACGGTGCTCACCCGAAGTTACACAAAGGAGTCCCACGTCGCCGGAGACCAACTTAGAAAGTCGTGCAATGCAGGTTAGAGTGCCGTGGACCCAGGCTTGGCTGTGCACAAAGGATTTC
Organism: Pleurodeles waltl; assembly: GCF_031143425.1. NCBI lineage: Eukaryota > Metazoa > Chordata > Amphibia > Caudata > Salamandridae > Pleurodeles > Pleurodeles waltl. The sequence continues at coordinate 567,027,861 of NC_090445.1, read as the reverse complement.
CGCCGGAAGTGCACAGGGTCCGGAGTAGCTGCAAAAGTCGCGGTTCCCAGCAATGCAGTCTAGCGAGGTGAGGCAAGGACTTACCTCCACCAAACTTGGACTGAAGAGTCACTGGACTGTGGGGGTCACTTGGACAGAGTTGCTGGATTCGAGGGACCTCGCTCGTCGTGCTGAGAGGAGACCCAAGGGACCGGTAATGTAGCTTTTTGGTGCCTGCGGTTGCAGGGCGAAGATTCAGTCGACCCACAGGAGATTTCTTCGGAGCTTCTGGTGCAGAGAGGAGGCAGACTACCTCCACAGCATGCACCACCAGGAAAACAGTCGAGAAGGCGGCAGGATCAGCGTTACAGAGTTGCAGTAGTCGTCTTTGCTACTATGTTGCAGGTTTGCAGGCTTCCAGCGCGGTCAGCAGTCGATTCCTTGGCAGAAGGTGAAGAGAGAGATGCAGAGGAACTCGGATGAGCTCTTGCATTCGTTATCTAAAGTTTCCCCAGAGACAGAGACCCTAAATAGCCAGAAAAGAGGGTTTGGCTACTTAGGAGAGAGGATAGGCTACTAACACCTGAAGGAGCCTATCAGAAGGAGTCTCTGACGTCACCTGGTGGCACTGGCCACTCAGAGCAGTCCAGTGTGCCAGCAGCACCTCTGTTTCCAAGATGGCAGAGGTCTGGAGCACACTGGAGGAGCTCTGGACACCTCCCAGGGGAGGTGCAAGTCAGGGGAGTGCTCACTCCCCTTTCCTTTGTCCAGTTTCGCGCCAGAGCAGGGCTAAGGGGTCCCCTGAACCGGTGTAGACTGGCTTATGCAGAATTGGGCACATCTGTGCCCAACAAAGCATTTCCAGAGGCTGGGGGAGGCTACTCCTCCCCTGCCTTCACACCATTTTCCAAAGGGAGAGGGTGTAACACCCTCTCTCAGAGGAAGTCCTTTGTTCTGCCATCCTGGGCCAGGCCTGGCTGGACCCCAGGAGGGCAGATGCCTGTCTGAGGGGTTGGCAGCAGCAGCAGCTGCAGTGAAACCCCAGGAAGGGCAGTTTGGCAGTACCAGGGTCTGTGCTACAGACCACTGGGATCATGGGATTGTGCCAACTATGCCAGGATGACATAGAGGGGGCAATTCCATGATCATAGACATGTTACATGGCCATATTCGGAGTTACCATTGTGAAGCTACATATAGGTAGTGACCTATATGTAGTGCACGCGTGTAATGGTGTCCCCGCACTCACAAAGTCCGGGGAATTGGCCCTGAACAATGTGGGGGCACCTTGGCTAGTGCCAGGGTGCCCTCACACTAAGTAACTTTGCACCTAACCTTTACCAGGTAAAGGTTAGACATATAGGTGACTTATAAGTTACTTAAGTGCAGTGTAAAATGGCTGTGAAATAATGTGGACGTTATTTCACTCAGGCTGCAGTGGCAGGCCTGTGTAAGAATTGTCAGAGCTCCCTATGGGTGGCAAAAGAAATGCTGCAGCCCATAGGGATCTCCTGGAACCCCAATACCCTGGGTACCTCAGTACCATATACTAGGGAATTATAAGGGTGTTCCAGTAAGCCAATGTAAATTGGTAAAAAATAGTCACTAGCCTGTTAGTGACAATTTGGAAAGAAATGAGAGAGCATAACCACTGAGGTTCTGATTAGCAGAGCCTCAGTGAGACAGTTAGTCACTACACAGGTAACACATTCAGGCACACATATGAGCACTGGGGCCCTGGTGAACAGGGTCCCAGTGACACATACAACTAAAACAACATATATACAGTAAAAAATGGGGGTAACATGCCAGGCAAGATGGTACTTTCCTACAGGGGACACCATTACACGCGTGCACTACACATAGGTCACTACCTATGTGTAGCTTCACAATGGTAACTCCGAATATGGCCATGTAACATGTCTATGATCATGGAATTGCCCCCTCTATGCCATCCTGGCATAGGTGGCACAATCCCATGATCCCAGTGGTCTGTAGCACAGACCCTGGTACTGCCAAACTGCCTTATCAGGGGTTTCACTGCAGCTGTTGCTGCTGCCAACCCCTCAGACAGGTTTCTGCCCTCCTGGGGTCCAGCCAGGCCTGGCCCAGGATGGCAGAACAAAGGACTTCCTCTGAGAGAGGGTGTTACACCCTCTCCCTTTGGAAAATGGTGTAAAGGCAGGGGAGGAGTAGCCTCCCCCAGCCTCTGGAAATGCTTTCATGGGCACAGATGGTGCCCATTTCTGCATAAGCCAGTCTACACCGGTTCAGGGACCCTTTAGCCCTGCTCTGGCGCGAAACTGGATAAAGGAAAGGGGAGTGACCACTCCCCTGACCTGCACCTCCCCTGGGAGGTGTCAAGAGCTCCTCCAGTGTGCTCCAGACCTCTGCCATCTTGGAAACAGAGGTGCTGCTGGCACACTGGACTGCTCTGAGTGGCCAGTGCCACCAGGTGACATCAGAGACTCCTTCTGATAGGCTCTTTCAGGTGTTGTTAGCCTATCCTCTCTCCTAAGTAGCCAAACCCTCTTTTCTGGCTATTTAGGGTCTCTGTCTCTGGGGAAACTTTAGATAACGAGTGCAAGAGCTCATCCGAGTTCCTCTGCATCTCTCTCTTCACCTTCTGCCAAGGAATCGACTGCTGACCGCGCTGGAAGCCTGCAAACCTGCAACATAGTAGCAAAGACGACTACTGCAACTCTGTAACGCTGATCCTGCCGCCTTCTCAACTGTTTTCCTGGTGGTGCATGCTGTGGGGGTAGTCTGCCTCCTCTCTGCACTAGAAGCTCCGAAGAAATCACCCGTGGGTCGACGGAATCTTCCCCCTGCAACCGCAGGCACCAAAAAGCTGCATTACCGGTCCCTTGGGTCTCCTCTCAGCACGACGAGCGAGGTCCCTCGAATCCAGCAACTCTGTCCAAGTGACTCCCACAGTCCAGTGACTCTTCAGTCCAAGTTTGGTGGAGGTAAGTCCTTGCCTCACCTCGCTAGACTGCATTGCTGGGAACCGCGACTTTTGCAGCTACTCCGGCCCCTGTGCACTTCCGGCGGAAATCCTTTGTGCACAGCCAAGCCTGGGTCCACGGCACTCTAACCTGCATTGCACGACTTTCTAAGTAGGTCTCCGGCGACGTGGGACTCCTTTGTGCGACTTCGGGTGAGCACCGTTTCACGCATCCTTGTAGTGCCTGTTTCTGGCACTTCTCTGGGTACTACCTGCTGCTAAGAGGGCTCCTTGTCTTGCTCGATGTCCCCTATACCTCCTGGTCCAATTTGCGACCTCCTGGTCCCTCCTGGGCCACAGCAGCATTCAAAAACGCTGACCGCACGATTTGCAGCTAGCAAGGCTTGTTGGCGTTCTTTCGGCGGGAAAACACTTCTGCACGACTCTCCACGGCAAGAGGGATCCGTCCACCAAAGGGGAAGTCTCTAGCCCTTTTCGTTCCTGCAGAAACCTCAGCTTCTTCTGTCCAGTAGAAGCTTCTTTGCACCCACAGCTGGCATTTCCTGGGCATCTGCCCATCTCCGACTTGCTTGTGACTTTTGGACTTCGTCCCCTTGTTCCACAGGTACCCAAGATTGGAAATCCATAATTGTTGCATTGTTGGTTTGTGTCTTTCCTGCATTATTCCTCTAACACGACTTCTTTGTCCTTAGGGGAAATTTAGTGCACTTTGCACTCACTTTTCAGGGTCTTGGGGAGGGTTATTTTTCTAACTCTCACTATTTTCTAATAGTCCCAGCGACCCTCTACAAGGTCACATAGGTTTGGGGTCCATTCGTGGTTCGCATTCCACTTTTGGAGTATATGGTTTGTGTTGCCCCTATCCCTATGTTTCCCCATTGCATCCTATTGTAACTATACATTGTTTGTACTGTTTTCTAAGACTATACTGCATATTTTTGGTATTGTGTACATATATCTTGTGTATATTTCCTATCCTCTCACCGAGGGTACACTCTATGATACTTTGGCATATTGTCATAAAAATAAAGTACCTTTATTTTTAGTATAACTGTGTATTGTGTTTTCTTATGATATTGTGCATATGACACTCGGTGGTACTGTAGTAGCTTCACACGTCTCCTAGTTCAGCCTAAGCTGCTCTGCTAAGCTACCATTATCTATCAGCCTAAGCTGCTAGACACCCTATATACTAATAAGGGATAACTGGGCCTGGTGCAAGGTGCAAGTACCCCTTGGTACTCACTACAAGCCAGTCCAGCCTCCTACATTGGTTGTGCAGCGGTGGGATAAGTGCTTTGAGACTACTTACCACTCTTGTCATTGTACTTTTCATAAGAGAAAAATATACAAAACAAGTTCAGTGTGTGTACACATTGCTAAAAAGTTTTGCATTTCCTCTTTTCACTCTTTTCTAAAGTGCTGAAAAGTACCTCTAAACTTTCAAAAAGTTCTAAAAAGTTTAAAAAGTGTTTTTCTCTGTCTTTCTAAAAGCTCTGACAAACTTTTTTCTCTTTTTCTATCACTTTAACTCTCTCTAAAAATGTCTGGCACAGGCCAAAATGTTGATCTGTCCAAACTTGCATATGACCACCTTAGCTGGAAAGGAGCAAGGAGTCTCTGTGTAGAGAGAGGTTTGAGTGTAGGGAAGAATCCTTCCTTGGAACTGTTACTTAACATGCTTAGAGAACAGGATAAGGCTAGAAGTGCCCCATCTGTAGAAAAAGCAGCTAATGGTTCCCAATCTGATCCAGGGACTCCCCCAGGAAAAGATTCAGGAAAGAAACTCCCTAGCCTGCCCATTACTAGACAGTCTAGCATAGTTGGTAATGATGGAGAGCCACACCATACAAATAGTGTTGTCTCACATCATAGCAAAAGCATTTATTCTCACCACAGTGGTACTGATGTTTCTGTTAGCCAAGCTGTTAGGGTGCCCTCTGTAAGGGACAGGTCTCCTTCTGTCCATTCTCACCATACTTCTGTTTCAAGACATGTCCCTCCCACCCACCCTGATGACAGATTGTTAGAAAGGGAGCTCAATAGATTGAGAGTGGAACAAACCAGACTGAAGCTCAAGAAGCAACAGCTGGATTTGGAGAGACAGACCTTAGAAGTACAGAAGGAGAGACAGAAACTGGGTTTAGAAACCCATGGTGGCAGCAGCAGTATTCCCCATAGTCATCCTGCAAAAGAGCATGATTCCAGGAATCTGCACAAGATAGTTCCCCCTTATAAGGAGGGGGATGACATTAACAAGTGGTTTGCTGCACTTGAGAGGGCCTGTGTTGTACAGGATGTCCCTCAAAGGCAGTGGGCTGCCATCCTATGGCTATCATTTAGTGGTAAAGGTAGGGATAGGCTCCTTACTGTCAAAGAAAATGAAGCTAATGATTACAAAGTTCTTAAGAATGCACTCCTGGATGGTTATGGCTTAACCACTGAACAATACAGGATAAAGTTCAGAGAGACCAAAAAGGAGTCTTCACAAGACTGGGTTGATTTCATTGGCCATTCAGTGAAGGCCTTGGAGGGGTGGTTACATGGCAGTAAAGTTACTGATTATGACAGCCTGTATAACTTGATCCTGAGAGAGCATATTCTTAATAATTGTGTGTCTGATTTGTTGCACCAGTACTTGGTGGACTCTGATCTGACCTCTCCCCAAGAATTGGGAAAGAAGGCAGACAAATGGGTCAGAACAAGGGTGTAGGAAAGTACCATCTTGCCTGGCATGTTACCCCCATTTTTCACTGTATATTTGTTGTTTTAGTTGTATGTGTCACTGGGACCCTGGTAACCAAGGGCCCCAGTGCTCATAAGTGTGCCTGAATGTGTTACCTGTGTAGTGACTAACTGTCTCACTGAGGCTCTGCTAACCAGAACCTCAGTGGTTATGCTCTCTCATTTCTTTCCAAATTGTCACTAACAGGCTAGTGACCATTTTTACCAATTTACATTGGCTTACTGGAACACCCTTATAATTCCCTAGTATATGGTACTGAGGTACCCAGGGTATTGGGGTTCCAGGAGATCCCTATGGGCTGCAGCATTTCTTTTGCCACCCATAGGGAGCTCTGACAATTCTTACACAGGCCTGCCACTGCAGCCTGAGTGAAATAACGTCCACGTTATTTCACAGCCATTTTACACTGCACTTAAGTAACTTATAAGTCACCTATATGTCTAACCTTTACCTGGTAAAGGTTAGGTGCAAAGTTACTTAGTGTGAGGGCACCCTGGCACTAGCCAAGGTGCCCCCACATTGTTCAGAGCCAATTCCCTGAACTTTGTGAGTGCGGGGACACCATTACACGCGTGCACTACATATAGGTCACTACCTATATGTAGCTTCACAATGGTAACTCCGAATATGGCCATGTAACATGTCTATGATCATGGAATTGCCCCCTCTATACCATCCTGGCATAGTTGGCACAATCCCATGATCCCAGTGGTCTGTAGCACAGACCATGGTACAGCCAAACTGCCCTTCCTGGGGTTTCACTGCAGCTGCTGCTGCTGCCAACCCCTCAGACAGGCATCTGCCCTTCTGGGGTCCAGCCAGGCCTGGCCCAGGATGGCAGAACAAAGGACTTCCTCTGAGAGAGGGTGTTACACCCTCTCCCTTTGGAAAATGGTGTGAAGGCAGGGGAGGAGTAGCCTCCCCAGCCTCTGGAAATGCTTTGTTGGGCACAGATGTGCCCAATTCTGCATAAGCCAGTCTACACCGGTTCAGGGGACCCCTTAGCCCTGCTCTGGCGCGAAACTGGACAACGGAAAGGGGAGTGACCACTCCCCTGACCTGCACCTCCCCTGGGAGGTGTCCAGAGCTCCTCCAGTTTGCTCCAGACCTCTGCCATCTTGGAAACAGAGGTGCTGCTGGCACACTGGACTGCTCTGAGTGGCCAGTGCCACCAGGTGACGTCAGAGACTCCTTCTGATAGGCTCCTTCAGGTGTTAGTAGCCTATCCTCTCTCCTAAGTAGCCAAACCCTTTTTTCTGGCTATTTAGGGTCTCTGCCTCTGGGGAAACTTTAGATAACGAATGCAAGAGCTCATCCGAGTTCCTCTGCATCTCTCTCTTCACCTTCTGCCAAGGAATCGACTGCTAACCGCGCTGGAAGCCTGCAAACCTGCAACATAGTAGCAAAGACGACTACTGCAACTCTGTAACGCTGATCCTGCCGCCTTCTCGACTGTTTTCCTGTTTGTGCATGCTGTGGGGGTAGTCTGCCTCCTCTTTACACCAGAAGCTCCGAAGAAATCTCCCGTGGGTCGACGGAATCTTCCCCCTGCAACCGCAGGCACCAAAAAGCTGCATTACCGGTCCCTTGGGTCTCCTCTCAGCACGACGAGCGAGGTCCCTCGAATCCAGCGACTCTGTCCAAGTGACCCCCACAGTCCAGTGACTCTTCAGTCCAAGTTTGGTAGAGGTAAGTCCTTGCCTCACCTCGCTGGGCTGCATTGCTGGGAACCGCGACTTTTGCAGCTACTCCAGCCCCTGTGCACTTCCGGCGGAAATCCTTTGTGCACAGCCAAGCCTGGGTCCACAGCACTCTAACCTGCATTGCACGAGTTTCTAAGTTGGTCTCCGGCGACGTGGGACTCCTTTGTGCGACTTCGGGTGAGCACCGTTTCACGCATCCTCGTAGTGCCTGTTTCTGGCACTTCTCTGGCTGCTACCTGCTGCTGAGAGGGCTCCTTGTCTTGCTCGACGTCCCCTCTCTCTCCTGGTCCAATTTGCGACCTCCTGGTCCCTCCAGGGCCACAGCAGCGTCCAAAAACTTTAACCGCACGATTTGCAGCTAGCAAGGCTTGTTGGCGTTCTTTCGGCGGGAAAACACTTCTGCACGACTCTCCACGGCGAGAGGGATCCGTCCACCAAAGGGGACGTGTAGGAGGCTGGACTGGCTTGTAGTGAGTACCAAGGGGTACTTGCACCTTGCACCAGGCCCAGTTATCCCTTATTAGTGTATAGGGTGTCTAGCAGCTTAGGCTGATAGATAATGGTAGCTTAGCAGAGCAGCTTAGGCTGAACTAGGAGACGTGTGAAGCTACTACAGTACCACTTAGTGTCATATGCACAATATCATAAGAAAACACAATACACAGTTATACTAAAAATAAAGGTACTTTATTTTTATGACAATATGCCAAAGTATCTTAGAGTGTACCCTCAGTGAGAGGATAGGAAATATACACAAGATATATATACACAATAGCAAAAATATGCAGTATAGTCTTAGAAAACAGTGCAAACAATGTATAGTTACAATAGGATGCAATGGGGAAACATAGGGATAGGGGCAACACAAACCATATACTCCAGAAGTGGAATGCGAACCACGAATGGACCCCAAACTTATGTGACCTTGTAGAGGGTCGCTGGGACTATTAGAAAATAGTGAGAGTTAGCAAAATAACCCACCCCAAGACCCTGAAAAGTGAGTGCAAAGTGCACCAAAGTTCCCCTAAGGACAAAATAGTCGTGTTAGAGGGAGAATGCAAGGAAAACACAAATCAGCAATGCAACAACGATGGATTCCTGTCTGAGGGTACCTGTGGAACAAGGGGACCAAGTCCAAAAGTCACAAGCAGCTCGGAGATGGGCAGATGCCCAAGAAATGCCAGCGGTTGGTGCAAAGAAGCTCTTACTAGGCTGAAGAACTGTGAATACTGCAGGAACGACAAGGGCTAGAGACTTCCCCTTTGGAGGATGGATCCCCCACGCCTTGGAGAGTCGTGCAGAAGTGTTTTCCCGCCGGATGGACGCCAACAAGCCTTGCTACACGCAAATCGTGCGTTTGGCGTTTTTGGACGCTGCTGGGGCCCAGGAGGGACCAGGAGGTCGCAAATTGGACCTGCAGAGAGAGGGGACGTCGAGCAAGACAAAGAGCCCTCACTGAAGCAGGTAGCACCCGGAGAAGTGCCAGAAACAGGCACTACGAGGATGCGTGAAACGGTGCTCGCCGAAGTTGCACAAAGGAGTCCCACGTCGCCGGAGACCAACTTAGAAAGTCGTGCAATGCAGGTTAGAGTGCCGTGGACCCAGGCTTGGCTGTGCACACAGGATTTCCGCCGGAAGTGCACAGGGGCCGGAGAAGCTTGCAAAGTCGCGGTTCCCAGCAATGCAGCGCAGCGAGGTGAGGCAAGGACTTACCTCCACCAAACTTGGGCTGAAGAGTCACTGGACTGTGGGGGTCACTTGGACGGTGTCGCTGGATTCGAGGGACCTCGCTCGTCGTGCTGAGAGGAGACCCAAGGGACCGGTAATGCAGCTTTTTGGTGCCTGCGGTTGCAGGGGGAAGATTCCGTCGACCCACGGGAGATTTCTTCGGAGCTTCTGGTGCAGAGAGGAGGCAGACTACCCCCACAGCATGCACAAGCAGGAAAACAGTCGAGAAGGCGGCAGGATCAGCGTTACAGAGTTGCAGTAGTCGTCTTTGCTACTATGTTGCAGGTTTGCAGGCTTCCAGCGCGGTCAGCAGTCGATTCCTTATCAGAAGGTGAAGAGAGAGATGCAGAGGAACTCGGATGAGCTCTTGCATTCGTTATCTAAAGTTTCCCCAGAGACAGAGACCCTAAATAGCCAGAAAAGAGGGTTTGGCTACCTAGGAGAGAGGAAAGGCTACTAACACCTGAAGGAGCCTATCACAAGGAGTCTCTGACGTCACCTGGTGGCACTGGCCACTCAGAGCAGTCCAGTGTGCCAGCAGCACCTCTGTTTCCAAGATGGCAGAGGTCTGGAGCACACTGGAGGAGCTCTGGACACCTCCCAGGGGAGGTGCAGGTCAGGGGAGTGGTCACTCCCCTTTCCTTTGTCCAGTTTCGCGCCAGAGCAGGGGCTAAGGGGTCCCTGAACCGGTGTAGACTGGCTTATGCAGAATTGGGCACATCTGTGCCCAACAAAGCATTTCCAAAGGCTGGGGGAGGCTACTCCTCCCCTGCCTTCACACCATTTTCCAAAGGGAGAGGGTGTCACACCCTCTCTCAGAGGAAGTTCTTTGTTCTGCCATCCTGGGCCAGGCCTGGCTGGACCCCAGGAGGGCAGCTGCCTGTCTGAGGGGTTGGCAGCAGCAGCAGCTGCAGAGAAACCCCAGGAAGGGCAGTCTGGCAGTACCAGGGTCTGTGCTACAGACCACTGGGATCATGGAATTGTACCAACAATGCCAGGATGGCATAGAGGGGGCAATTCCATGATCATAGACATGTTACATGGCCATATTCGGAGTTACCATGGTGAAGCTACATATAGGTAGTGACCTATATGTAGTGCACGCGTGTAATGGTGTCCCCGCACTCACAAAGTTCAGTGAATTGGCTCTGAACAATATGGGGGCACCTTGGCTAGTGCCAGGGTGCCCTCACACTAAGTAACTTTGCACCTAACCTTTACCAGGTAAAGGTTAGACCTATAGGTGACTTATAAGTTACTTAAGTGCAGTGTAAAATGGCTGTGAAATAACGTGGACGTTATTTCACTCAGGCTGCAGTGGCAGGCCTGTGTAAGAATTGTCAGAGCTCCCTATGGGTGGCAAAAGAAATGCTGCAGCCCATAGGGATCTCCTGGAACCCCAATACCCTGGGTACCTCAGTACCATATACTAGGGAATTATAAGGGTGTTCCAGTAAGCCAATGTAAATTGGTAAAAATGGTCACTAGCCTGTCAGTGACAATTTGGAAAGAAATGAGAGAGCATAACCACTGAGGTTCTGATTAGCAGAGCCTCAGTGAGACAGTTAGTCACTACACAGGTAACACATTCAGGCACACTTATGAGCACTGGGGCCCTGGGTTACCAGGGTCCCAGTGACACATACAACTAAAACAACATATATACAGTGAAAAATGGGGGTAACATGCCAGGCAAGATGGTACTTTCCTACACAACCCCCCCCCCCAAACGAAGGACAATAAGACTAGCCATTACCTGATGAGTCTTCATTGTCTAAGTGGAAATATCTGGAGAGTCCATCTGCATTGGAGTGGCTACTCCCAGGTCTATGTTCCACTGTATAGTCCATTCCCTGTAGCGATATGGACCACCTCAACAATTTAGGATTTTCACCTTTCATTTGTTTTAGCCAAAGTAGAGGTTTGTGGTCTGTCTGAACAATGAAGTGAGTGCCAAACAGGTATGGCCTCAACTTCTTCCGAGCCCAGACCACAGCAAAGGCCTCCCTCTCAATGGCAGACCAACGCTTTTCTCTAGGGGTCAACCTTCTACTAATAAAAGCAACAGGTTGATCCTGGCCCTCAGAATTAAGTTGTGATAGGACTGCCCCTACTCCTAATTCAGATGCATCAGTCTGGACATAGAATTTTTTAGAGTAACAAGGGCTTTTCAGGACAGGTGCAGAGCACATGGCCTGCTTCAGCTCCTCAAAAGCTTTCTGACAGTTTGCTGTCCATAATACCTTTTTAGGCATTTTCTTGGATGTGAGGTCATTAAGAGGGGCTGCAATGGAGCCATAGTTCTTAATGAACCTCCTGTAATACCCAGTGAGGCCTAGGAAGGCTCTCACCTGAGTCTGAGTGGTAGGGGGAACCCAATCAATAATAGTTTGGATTTTCCCCTGAAGTGGTGCAATCTGTTCCCCACCAACAAGGTGTCCCAGATAAACCACCTTACCCTGCCCTATCTGGCACTTTGAAGCCTTGATAGTGAGGCCTGCCTTTTGCAGGGCCTCCAAAACTTTCCATAGGTGGACCAGGTGATCATCCCAGCTGGAGCTAAAGATAGCTATATCATCCAAATATGCTGCACTGAAAGCTTCCAGCCCTTGCAGGACTGTGTTCACCAACCTCTGAAAAGTGGCAGGTGCATTTTTCAAACCAAAAGGCATTACAGTAAACTGGTAATGTCCTCCAATGGTAGAAAATGCAGTCTTAGGTTTAGCATCTTCTGACATTTTGATCTGCCAATACCCTGCAGTCAAATCAAAAGTGCTTAGATACTTGGCAGATGCCAGTGTATCTATTAGCTCATTTGCCCTGGGTATAGGGTGAGCATCAGTTTTGGTTACCAAGTTGAGACCTCTATAGTCTACACAAAACCTCATTTCCTTCTTTCCATCTTTAGAATTGGGTTTTGGTACCAGTACCACAGGAGAAGCCCATGGACTGTCAGAGTGCTCAACCACTCCTAGTTCCAACATCTTCTGAACTTCTTGCTTTATGCAGTCCCTGACATGGTCAGGCTGCCTATAGATCTTACTTTTGACAGGTAAACTGTCTCCAGTATCTATAGTGTGCTCACACCAAGAAGTGGTGCCTGGCACAATGGAGAAGAGTTCTGAAAATTGTCCTAGGAGATTTATGCAATTATCTTTCTGCTCAGCAGTAAGACAATCAGCCAAAACTACACCTTCCACAAGAGCATCTTGTTCTGTGGAAGAGAAGAGATCAGGTAGAGGATCACTGTCTTCTTCCTGTCCCTCATCTGTTGCCATGAGCAGGGTGAGATCAGCCCTGTCATAGTAGGGTTTCAGGCGGTTGACATGGAGCACCCTAAGGGGACTCCTGGCAGTGCCTAAGTCAACCAAGTAGGTGACTTCACCCTTCTTTTCAACAATTGTGTGGGGTCCACTCCATTTATCTTGGAGTGCTCTTGGGGCCACAGGCTCCAAGACCCACACTTTCTGCCCTGGTTGGTACTGAACCAAAACAGCCTTCTGATCATGCCATTGCTTCTGGAGCTCTTGGCTGGCCTGAAAGTTTTTACTGGCCTTTTTCATGTACTCAGCCATCCTTGATCTGAGGCCAAGTACATAATCCACAATATCCTGCTTAGGAGCTTTTAAAGGTTGTTCCCAACCCTCCTTTACAAGTGTGAGTGGACCCCTAACAGGGTGTCCAAAAAGAAGTTCAAAGGGGCTGAAGCCCACTCCTTTCTGGGGTACCTCCCTGTAGGCAAAAAGGAGGCATGGTAGAAGGATATCCCATCTCCTGCGGAGTTTTTCAGGGAGTCCCATAATCATGCCTTTGAGAGTTTTATTAAATCTCTCCACCAGTCCATTTGTTTGTGGATGATAGGGTGTCGTGAACTTGTAAGTTACACCACACTCCTTCCACATGGCCTTTAAGTATGCAGACATGAAATTGCTTCCTCTGTCTGATACTACTTCCTTTGGGAAGCCCACCCTGGAAAATATTCCCAGGAGGGCCTTTGCCACTGCAGGAGCTGTAGTGGTCCTTAAAGGAATAGCTTCAGGATATCTTGTGGCATGGTCCACTACCACCAAGATAAACCTATTGCCTGAAGCAGTAGGAGGGTCAAGGGGGCCAACTATGTCAACCCCTACCTTTTCAAAGGGAACCCCAACCACAGGCAGTGGGATAAGGGGTGCCTTTGGAGTGCCACCTGTCTTGCCACTGGCTTGACAGGTTTCACAGGACTTACAAAATTCTTTTGTGTCCTCAGACATCCTAGGCCAATGAAACAGTGGTACCAATCTGTCCCAAGTTTTCATTTGACCCAGGTGCCCAGCTAAGGGAATGTCATGTGCCAGTGTTAGGAGGAACTTTCTGTACTCCTGAGGAATCACTAATCTCCTGGCAGCTCCAGGTTTAGGATCCCTATGCTCAGTGTACAAGAGGTTGTCCTCCCAGTAAACTCTGTGTGAGTCACTGACATCCCCATTAGCCTGTTTGACAGCTTGCTGTCTGAGACCCTCTAATGTGGGACAGGTTTGCTGTGCCACACTCAGCTCCTCTCTGGCAGGCCCCCCTTCACCCAAAAGCTCAGCAGTGTCTGCTTCCAGCTCCTCTGGTGTAGGTTCTGCACAGGGAGGGAATTCTTCTTCCTCAGAAGTAGAATCCACTGTAGAGGGAGGGATAGTAGGAAGTGGTTTGCTTCTACTAGCCCTAGCTTTAGGGAGCACTTGGTCCATTGTTCCAGGATCCAAGCTTCCCTGTCCTTTTTGCTTTTTGGCCTGAGCCCTTGTCAAAGCAAAAATATGCCCTGGGATGCCCAGCATTGCTGCATGGGCCTCCAACTCCACATCTGACCAAGCTGATGTCTCCAAATCGTTCCCTAATAGACAGTCTACAGGTAAATCTGAAGCTACCACAACTTTCTTTGGACCAGATACCCCCCCCCAGTTGAGATTTACAACAGCCATGGGGTGGCTTTGTGTTATGTTGTGAGCATCGGTTACTTGGTACTGGTGTCCAAGTATGTGTTGTTCAGGGTGCACCAGTTTCTCAATCACCATTGTGACACTGGCACCTGTGTCCCTGTAGGCCTGGACCTCAACACCATTTATTAGGGTTAGTTGCTTGTACTTCTCCAAGTTATGGGGGCAAGCAACCAAAGTGGCTAAGTCAATAGCCCCTTCAGAGACTAAAGTAGCCTCTGTGGTCTCCCTAATCAGACCAACCCCAACTAAATTACCAAATGTGAGTCCAACTACTCCCTTGGATTGGCTATTAGTAGGTTTGCTCCCACCACCACTGCTATTAGTAGGGACACTAGGTGTAGCAGTAGGGGTTGTAGTGGTAGGAGCTGTGGTGCCTTTCTTTGGACAACTGGGATCTGTTGTCCAATGGCCTTTTATCTTACATAAATAGCACCATGGTTTCTTTTCCTTGTTCTGATTAAAGGAGGATTTGGGCCCACCACCCCCACCAGAGTGTTTTTGTGGGCCTGATGAAGACTCATTTTTAGATTTGTCCCCACCCTTGTCAGAAGACTTACCATCCTTCTTTTTGTTGCCATCTTTGTCACCCCCTGTATGAACTTTTCTGTTCACTCTTGTTCTGACCCATTTGTCTGCCTTCTTTCCCAATTCTTGGGGAGAGGTCAGATCAGAGTCCACCAAGTACTGGTGCAACAAATCAGACACACAATTATTAAGAATATGCTCTCTCAGGATCAAGTTATACAGGCTGTCATAATCAGTAACTTTACTGCCATGTAACCACCCCTCCAAGGCCTTCACTGCCTGGTCAATGAAATCAACCCAGTCTTGTGAAGACTCCTTTTTGGTATCTCTGAACTTTATCCTGTACTGTTCAGTGGTTAAGCCATAACCATCCAGGAGTGCATTCTTAAGAACTTGGAAATTGTTCGCATCATTTTCTTTTACAGTAAGGAGCCTATACCTACCTTTTCCAGTAAATGATAGCCATAGGATAGCAGCCCACTGCTTTTGAGGGACATCCTGTACAACACAGGCCCTCTCAAGTGCAGCAAACCACTTGTTAATGTCATCCCCCTCCTTGTAAGGGGGAACTATCTTATGCAGATTCCTGGAATCATGCTCTTTTGCAGGATGACTATGGGGAATACTGCTGCTGCCACCATGGGTATCTAAACCCATTTTCTGTCTTTCCCTCTCTATTTCTAAAGACTGTCTATCCAAATCCAGCTGTTGCTTCTTGAGCTTCAGTCTGGTTTGCTCCACTCTCAATCTATTGAGCTCCCTTTCTAACAATCTGTCATCAGGGTGGGTGGGAGGGACATTTCTAGATACAGAGGTGTGATGGGAATGAACAGAAGGAGACCTGTCCCTTACAGAGGGCACCCTAACAGCTTGGCTACCAGTATAATGTGAGAGCACATCATCAGTATGATGTGATTCAACCTCTGTACCAACTATGCTAGACTGTCTAGTAATGGGCAGGCTGAGAAGTTTCTTTCCTGAACCTTTTCCTGGGGGAGTCCCTGGATCAGATTGAGAACCATTAGCTACTTTTTCTACAGATTGGGCACTTATGGCCTTATCCTGTACTCTAAGCATATTAATTAACAGTTCTAAGGAAGGATTCTTCCCTACACTCAAACCTCTCTCTATGCAGAGACTCCTTGCTCCTTTCCAGCTAAGGTGATCATATGCAAGTTTGGACAGTTCAACTTTTTGGCCTGTGCCAGACATTTTTAGAGAGAGTTAAAGTGATAGATAAAGAGAAAAAAGTTTTCAGAACTTTTTGGAAAGACAGAAAAAAACTTTTTAAACTTTTAAGAACTTTTTGAAAGTTTAGAAGTACTTTTCAGCACTTAGAAAAGAGTGAAAAGAGGAAATGCAAAACTTTTTGGCTATGTGTATATACACTGACCTTGTTTTGTATATTCTTCTCTTATGAAAAGTACAATGACAAGAGTGGTAAGTAGTCTCAAAGCACTTATCCCACCGCTGCACAACCAATGTAGGAGGCTGGACTGGCTTGTAGTGAGTACCAAGGGGTACTTGCACCTTGCACCAGGCCCAGTTATCCCTTATTAGTGTATAGGGTGTCTAGCAGCTTAGGCTGATAGATAATGGTAGCTTAGCAGAGCAGCTTAGGCTGAACTAGGAGACGTGTGAAGCTACTACAGTACCACTTAGTGTCATATGCACAATATCATAAGAAAACACAATACACAGTTATACTAAAAATAAAGGTACTTTATTTTTATGACAATATGCCAAAGTATCTTAGAGTGTACCCTCAGTGAGAGGATAGGAAATATACACAAGATATATATACACAATAGCAAAAATATGCAGTATAGTCTTAGAAAACAGTGCAAACAATGTATAGTTACAATAGGATGCAATGGGGAAACATAGGGATAGGGGCAACACAAACCATATACTCCAGAAGTGGAATGCGAACCACGAATGGACCCCAAACCTATGTGACCTTGTAGAGGGTCGCTGGGACTATTAGAAAATAGTGAGAGTTAGCAAAATAACCCACCCCAAGACCCTGAAAAGTGAGTGCAAAGTGCACCAAAGTTCCCCTAAGGACAAAATAGTCGTGTTAGAGGGAGAATGCAAGGAAAACACAAATCAGCAATGCAACAACGATGGATTCCTGTCTGAGGGTACCTGTGGAACAAGGGGACCAAGTCCAAAAGTCACAAGCAGCTCGGAGATGGGCAGATGCCCAAGAAATGCCAGCGGTTGGTGCAAAGAAGCTCTTACTAGGCTGAAGAACTGTGAATACTGCAGGAACGACAAGGGCTAGAGACTTCCCCTTTGGAGGATGGATCCCCCACGCCTTGGAGAGTCGTGCAGAAGTGTTTTCCCGCCGGATGGACGCCAACAAGCCTTGCTACACGCAAATCGTGCGTTTGGCGTTTTTGGACGCTGCTGGGGTCCAGGAGGGACCAGGAGGTCGCAAATTGGACCTGCAGAGAGAGGGGACGTCGAGCAAGACAAAGAGCCCTCACTGAAGCAGGTAGCACCCGGAGAAGTGCCAGAAACAGGCACTACGAGGATGAGTGAAACGGTGCTCGCCGAAGTTGCACAAAGGAGTCCCACGTCGCCGGAGACCAACTTAGAAAGTCGTGCAATGCAGGTTAGACCCAGGCTTGGCTGTGCACACAGGATTTCCGCCGGAAGTGCACAGGGGCCGGAGAAGCTTGCAAAGTCGCGGTTCCCAGCAATGCAGCCCAGCGAGGTGAGGCAAGGACTTACCTCCACCAAACTTGGGCTGAAGAGTCACTGGACTGTGGGGGTCACTTGGACGGTGTCGCTGGATTCGAGGGACCTCGCTCGTCGTGCTGAGAGGAGACCCAAGGGACCAGTAATGCAGCTTTTTGGTGCCTGCGGTTGCAGGGGGAAGATTCCGTCGACCCACGGGAGATTTCTTCGGAGCTTCTGGTGCAGAGAGGAGGCAGACTACCCCCACAGCATGCACAAGCAGGAAAACAGTCGAGAAGGCGGCAGGATCAGCGTTACAGAGTTGCAGTAGTCGTCTTTGCTACTATGTTGCAGGTTTGCAGGCTTCCAGCGCGGTCAGCGGTCGATTCCTTATCAGAAGGTGAAGAGGGAGATGCAGAGGAACTCGGCTGAGCTCATGCATTCGTTATCTAAAGTTTCCCCAGAGACAGAGACCCTAAATAGCCAGAAAAGAGGGTTTGGCTACCTAGGAGAGAGGAAAGGCTACTAACACCTGAAGGAGCCTATCACAAGGAGTCTCTGACGTCACCTGGTGGCACTGGCCACTCAGAGCAGTCCAGTGTGCCAGCAGCACCTCTGTTTCCAAGATGGCAGAGGTCTGGAGCACACTGGAGGAGCTCTGGACACCTCCCAGGGGAGGTGCAGGTCAGGGGAGTGGTCACTCCCCTTTCCTTTGTCCAGTTTCGCGCCAGAGCAGGGGCTAAGGGGTCCCTGAACCGGTGTAGACTGGCTTATGCAGAATTGGGCACATCTGTGCCCAACAAAGCATTTCCAGAGGCTGGGGGAGGCTACTCCTCCCCTGCCTTCACACCATTTTCCAAAGGGAGAGGGTGTCACACCCTCTCTCAGAGGAAGTTCTTTGTTCTGCCATCCTGGGCCAGGCCTGGCTGGACCCCAGGAGGGCAGCTGCCTGTCTGAGGGGTTGGCAGCAGCAGCAGCTGCAGAGAAACCCCAGGAAGGGCAGTCTGGCAGTACCAGGGTCTGTGCTACAGACCACTGGGATCATGGAATTGTACCAACAATGCCAGGATGGCATAGAGGGGGCAATTCCATGATCATAGACATGTTACATGGCCATATTCGGAGTTACCATGGTGAAGCTACATATAGGTAGTGACCTATATGTAGTGCACGCGTGTAATGGTGTCCCCGCACTCACAAAGTTCAGTGAATTGGCTCTGAACAATGTGGGGGCACCTTGGCTAGTGCCAGGGTGCCCTCACACTAAGTAACTTTGCACCTAACCTTTACCAGGTAAAGGTTAGACCTATAGGTGACTTATAAGTTACTTAAGTGCAGTGTAAAATGGCTGTGAAATAACGTGGACGTTATTTCACTCAGGCTGCAGTGGCAGGCCTGTGTAAGAATTGTCAGAGCTCCCTATGGGTGGCAAAAGAAATGCTGCAGCCCATAGGGATCTCCTGGAACCCCAATACCCTGGGTACCTCAGTACCATATACTAGGGAATTATAAGGGTGTTCCAGTAAGCCAATGTAAATTGGTAAAAATGGTCACTAGCCTGTCAGTGACAATTTGGAAAGAAATGAGAGAGCATAACCACTGAGGTTCTGATTAGCAGAGCCTCAGTGAGACAGTTAGTCACTACACAGGTAACACATTCAGGCACACTTATGAGCACTGGGGCCCTGGGTTACCAGGGTCCCAGTGACACATACAACTAAAACAACATATATACAGTGAAAAATGGGGGTAACATGCCAGGCAAGATGGTACTTTCCTACAGGACGTCTCTAGCCTTTTTCGTTCCTGCAGAAACCTCAGCTTCTTCTGTCCAGTAGAAGCTTCTTTGCACCCGCAGCTGGCATTTCCTGGGCATTTGCCCATCTCCGACTTGCTTGTGACTTTTGGACTTGGTCCCCTTGTTCCACAGGTACCCTAGATTGGAAATCCACAGTTGTTGCATTGTTGGTTTGTGTCTTTCCTGCATTATTCCTCTAACACGACTTCTTTGTCCTTAGGGGAACTTTAGTGCACTTTGCACTCACTTTTCAGGGTCTTGGGGAGGGTTATTTTTCTAACTCTCACTATTTTCTAATAGTCCCAGCGACCCTCTACAAGGTCACATAGGTTTGGGGTCCATTCGTGGTTCGCATTCCACTTTTGGAGTATATGGTTTGTGTTGCCCCTATCCCTATGTTTCCCCATTGCATCCTATTGTAACTATACATTGTTTGCACTGTTTTCTAAGACTATACTGCATATTTTTGCTATTGTGTATATATATCTTGTGTATATTTCCTATCCTCTCACTGAGGGTACACTCTAAGATACTTTGGCATATTGTCATAAAAATAAAGTACCTTTATTTTTAGTATAACTGTGTATTGTGTTTTCTTATGATATTGTGCATATGACACTAAGTGGTACTGTAGTATCTTCACACGTCTCCTAGTTCAGCCTAAGCTGCTCTGCTAAGCTACCATTATCTATCAGCCTGAGCTGCTAGACACCCTATACACTAATAAGGGATAACTGGGCCTGGTGCAAGGTGCAAGTACCCCTTGGTACTCACTACAAGCCAGTCCAGCCTCCTACATTGGTTGTGCAGCGGTGGGATAAGTGCTTTGAGACTACTTACCACTCTTGTCATTGTACTTTTCCTAAGAGAAAAATATACAAAACAAGGTCAGTGTATATACACATAGCCAAAAAGTTTTGCATTTCCTCTTTTCACTCTTTTCTAAGTGCTGAAAAGTACTCCTAACTTTCTAAAAAGTTCTAAAAAGTTTAAAAAGTTTTATTTCTCTGTCTTTCTAAAAGCTCTGACAAACTTTTTATCTTTTACTATCACCTTAACTCTCTCTAAAAATGTCTGGCACAGGCCAAAATGTTGATCTGTCCAAACTTGCATATGACCACCTTAGCTGGAAAGGAGCAAGGAGTCTCTGTGTAGAGAGAGGTTTGAGTGTAGGGAAGAATCCTTCCTTGGAACTGTTACTTAATATGCTTAGAGAACAGGATAAGGCTATAGGTGCCCCAGCTGTTGAAAAAGTACCTAATAGTTCCCAATCTGATTCAGGGACTCCCCCAGGAAAAGATTCAGGAAAGAAACTTCCTAGCCTGCCCATTACTAGACAGTCTAGCATAGTTGGTAATGATGATGAGCCACACCATATAAATAGTGTTGTCTCACATCATAGCAAAAGCATTTATTCTCACCATACTGGTAGTGATGTTTCTGTTAGCCAAGCTGTTAGGGTGGCTTCTGTAAGGGACAGGTCTCCTTCTGTCCATTCTCACCATACTTCTGTTTCAAGACATGTCCCTCCCACCCACCCTGATGACAGATTGTTAGAAAGGGAGCTCAATAGATTGAGAGTGGAACAAACCAGACTGAAGCTCAAGAAGCAACAGCTGGATTTGGATAGACAGACTTTAGAAGTAGAGAAGGAGAGACAGAAACTGGGTTTAGAAACCCATGGTGGCAGCATCAGTATTCCCCATAGTCATCCTGCAAAAGAGCATGATTCCAGGAATCTGCACAAGATAGTTCCCCCTTATAAGGAGGGGGATAACATTAACAAGTGGTTTGCTGCACTTGAGAGGGCCTGTGTTGTACAGGATGTCCCTCAAAGGCAGTGGGCTGCTATCCTATGGCTATCATTTAGTGGAAAAGGTAGGAATAGGCTCCTTACTGTGAAAGAAAATGATGCTAATAATTTCCAAGTTCTTAAGAATGCACTCCTGGATGGTTATGGCTTAACCACTGAACAATACAGGATAAAGTTCAGAGAGACCAAAAAGGAGTCTTCACAAGACTGGGTTGATTTCATTGACCATTCAGTGAAGGCCTTGGAGGGGTGGTTACATGGCAGTAAAGTTACTGATTATGACAGCCTGTATAACTTAATCCTGAGAGAGCATATTCTTAATAATTGTGTGTCTGATTTGTTGCACCAGTACTTGGTGGACTCTGATCTGACCTCTCCCCAATAATTGGGAAAGAAGGCAGACAAATGGGTCAGAACAAGGGTGAACAGAAAAGTTCATACAGGGGGTGACAAAGATGGCAACAAAAAGAAGGATGGTAAGTCTTCTGACAAGGGTAGGGACAAATCTAAAAATGAGTCTTCATCAGGCCCACAAAAACACTCTGGTGGGGGTGGTGGGCCCAAATCCTCTTTTAATCAGAACAAGGAAAAGAAACCATGGTGCTATTTATGTAAAATAAAAGGCCATTGGACAACAGATCCCAGTTGTCCAAAGAAAAGCACCAATGCTCCTACCACTACAACCCCTACTGCTACCCCTAGTGTCCCTACTAATAGCAGTGGTGGTGGGAGCAAACCTACTAATAGCCAATCCAAGGGAGTAGCTGGGCTCACTATTGGTAACTTAGTTGGGGTTGGCCTTGTTAGGGAGGCCACAGAGGCTGCGTTAGTCTCTGAGGGGGCTATTGATTTAGCCACCGTAGTTGCTTGTCCCCCTAATATGGATAAGTACAAGCAGCTACCCCTAATAAATGGTGTTGAGGTTCAGGCCTACAGGGACACTGGAGCCAGTGTGACTATGGTCATAGAGAAACTGGTCCACCTTGAACAACACCTACTTGGTCACCAGTACCAAGTAACCGATGCTCACAACAACACACTTAGCCACCCCATGGCTGTTGTTAATCTCAACTGGGGGGAAGGTTACTGGTCCAAAGAAAGTTGTGGTAGCCACAGATTTACCTGTAGACTGTCTACTAGGAAATGATTTGGAGACATCAGCTTGGTCAGATGTGGAGTTGGAGGCCCATGCAGCAATGCTGGGCATCCCAGGGCATATTTTTGCTTTAACCAGGGCTCAGGCCAAAAAGCAAAAAGGACAGGGAAGCTTGGATCCTGGAACAATGGACCAAGTGCTCCCTAAAGCTAGGGCTAGTAGAAGCAAACCACTTCCTACTATCCCTCCCTCTACAGTGGATTCAACTTCTGAGGAAGAAGAATTCCCTCCCTGTGCAGAACCTACACCAGAGGAGCTTGAAGCAGACACTGCTGAGCTTTTGGGTGAAGGGGGGCCTGCCAGGGAGGAGCTGAGTGTGGCACAGCAAACCTGTCCCACATTAGAGGGTCTACGACAGCAAGCTGTCAAACAGGCTAATGGGGATGTCAGTGACTCTCACAGAGTTTACTGGGAGGACAACCTCTTGTGCACTGAGCATAGGGATCCTAAACCTGGAGCTGCCAGGAGATTAGTGATTCCTCAGGAGTACAGAAAGTTCCTCCTAACTCTAGCCCATGACATTCCCCTAGCTGGGCATCTAGGACAAATGAAAACTTGGGACAGACTTGTCCCCTTGTTTCATTGGCCTAGGATGTCTGAGGACACAAAGGAATTTTGTAAGTCCTGTGAAACCTGTCAAGCCAGTGGCAAGACAGGTGGCACCCCAAAGGCACCCCTTATCCCACTGCCTGTGGTTGGGGTTCCCTTTGAAAGGGTAGGGGTTGACATAGTTGGCCCCCTCGACCCTCCTACTGCTTCAGGCAATAGGTTTATCTTGGTGGTAGTGGACCATGCCACAAGATATCCTGAAGCTATTCCTTTAAGGACCACTACAGCACCTGCAGTGGCAAAGGCCCTCCTGGGAATATTTTCCAGGGTGGGCTTCCCAAAGGAAGTAGTATCAGACAGGGGAAGCAATTTCATGTCTGCATACTTAAAGGCCATGTGGAAGGAGTGTGGTGTAACTTACAAGTTCACTACACCCTATCATCACAAACAAATGGACTGGTGGAGAGATTTAATAAAACTCTCAAAGGCATGATTATGGGTCTCCCTGAAAAACTCCGCAGGAGATGGGATATCCTTCTACCATGCCTCCTTTTTGCCTACAGGGAGGTACCCCAGAAAGGAGTGGGCTTCAGCCCCTTTGAACTTATTTTTGGACACCCTGTTAGGGGTCCACTCACACTTGTAAAGGAGGGTTGGGAACAACCTTTAAAAGCTCCTAAGCAGGATATTGTGGATTATGTACTTGGCCTCAGATCAAGGATGGCTGAGTACATGAAAAAGGCCAGCAAAAACCTTCAGGCCAGCCAAGAGCTCCAGAAGCAATGGCATGATCAGAAGGCTGTTTTGGTTCAGTACCAACCAGGGCAGAAAGTGTGGGTCTTGGAGCCTGTGGCCCCAAGAGCACTCCAAGATAAATGGAGTGGTCCCCACACAATTGTTGAGAAAAAGGGTGAAGTCACCTATTTAGTTGACTTAGGCACTGCAAGGAGTCCCCTTAGGGTACTCCATGTAAACCGCCTAAAACCCTACTATGACAGGGCTGATCTCACCATGCTCATGGCAACAGATGAGGGACAGGAAGAAGACAGTGATCCTCTACCTGATCTCTTCTCTTCCACAGAACAAGATGCTCTTGTGGAAGGTGTAGTTTTGGCTGATTGTCTTACTGCTGAGCAGAAAGACTATTGCATAAACCTCCTGGGTCAGTTTTCTGAACTCTTCTCTACTGTGCCAGGTACCACTTCTTGGTGTGAGCACACTATAGATACTGGAGACAGTTTACCTGTCAAAAGTAAGATCTATAGGCAGCCTGACCATGTCAGGGACTGCATAAAGCAAGAGGTGCAGAAAATGTTAGAACTAGGAGTGGTTGAGCACTCTGAAAGTCCATGGGCTTCTCCTGTGGTACTTGTACCAAAACCCCATTCCAAAGATGGAAAGAAGGAAATGCGGTTTTGTGTAGACTATAGAGGTCTCAATCTGGTAACCAAAACTGATGCTCACCCTATACCCAGGGCAGATGAGCTCATAGATACACTGGCATCTGCCAAGTATCTAAGCACTTTTGATTTCACTGCAGGGTATTGGCAGATCAAATTGTCAGAAGATGCTAAACCTAAAGCTGCATTTTCAACCATTGGAGGCCATTACCAGTTTACTGTAATGCCTTTTGGTTTGAAAAATGCACCTGCCACTTTTCAAAGGTTGGTGAACATAGTCCTGCAAGGGCTGGAAGCTTTCAGTGCAGCATATTTGGACGATATAGCTGTCTTTAGCTCCAGCTGGGATGATCACCTGGTCCACCTATGGAAAGCTTTGGAGGCCCTGCAAAATGCAGGCCTCACTATCAAGGCTTCAAAGTGCCAGATAGGGCAGGGTAAGGTGGTTTATCTGGGAAACCTTGTTGGTGGGGAACAGAATGCACCACTTCAGGGGAAAATCCAAACAATTATTGATTGGGTTCCCCCTACTACTCAGACTCAGGTGAGAGCCTTCCTAGGCCTCACTGGGTATTACAGGAGGTTCATTAAGAACTATGGCTCCATTGCAGCCCCTCTTAATGACCTCACATCCAAGAAAATGCCTAAAAAGGTATTATGGACAGCAAACTGTCAGAAAGCTTTTGAGGAGCTGAAGCAGGCCATGTGCTCTGCACCTGTCCTGAAAAGCCCTTGTTACTCTAAAAAATTCTATGTCCAAACTGATGCATCTGAATTAGGAGTAGGGGCAGTCCTATCACAACTTAATTCTGAGGGCCAGGATCAACCTGCTGCTTTTATTAGTAGGAGGTTGACCCCTGGCGAAAAGCGTTGGTCTGCCATTGAGAGGGAGGCCTTTGCTGTGGTCTGGGCACTGAAGAAGTTGAGGCCATACCTGTTTGGCACTCACTTCATTGTTCAGACAGACCACAAACCTCTACTTTGGCTAAAACAAATGGAAGGTGAAAATCCTAAATTGTTGAGGTGGTCCATATCCCTACAGGGAATGGACTATACAGTGGAACATAGACCTGGGAGTAGCCACTCCAATGCAGATGGACTCTCCAGATATTTCCACTTAGACAATGAAGACTCATCAGGTCATGGCTAGTCTTATTGTCCTTCGTTTGGGGGGGGGGTTGTGTAGGAAAGTACCATCTTGCCTGGCATGTTACCCCCATTTTTCACTGTATATATGTTGTTTTAGTTGTATGTGTCACTGGGACCCTGTTCTCCAGGGCCCCAGTGCTCATAAGTGTGCCTGAATGTGTTACCTGTGTAGTGACTAACTGTCTCACTGAGGCTCTGCTAATCAGAACCTCAGTGGTTATGCTCTCTCATTTCTTTCAAATTGTCACTGACAAGCTAGTGACCAATTTTACCAATTTACATTGGCTTACTGGAACACCCTTATAATTCCCTAGTATATGGTACTGAGGTACCCAGGGTATTGGGGTTCCAGGAGGTCCCTATGGGCTGCAGCATTTCTTTTGCTACCCATAGGGAGCTCTGACAATTCTTACACAGGCCTGCCACTGCAGCCTGAGTGAAATAACATCCACGTTATTTCAGAGCCATTTTACACTGCACTTAAGTAACTTATAAGTCACCTATATGTCTAACCGTTACCTGGTAAAGGTTAGGTGCAAAGTTACTTAGTGTGAGGGCACCCTGGCACTAGCCAAGGTGCCCCCACATTGTTCAGGGCCAATTCCCCGGACTTTGTGAGTGCGGGGACACCATTACACGCGTGCACTACATATAGGTCACTACCTATATGTAGCTTCACAATGGTAACTCCGAATATGGCCATGTAACATGTCTATGATCATGGAATTGCCCCCTCTATGCCATCCTGGCATAGTTGGCACAATCCCATTAACCCCAGTGGTCTGTAGCACAGACACTGGTACTGCCAAACTGCCCTTCCTGGGGTTTCACTGCAGCTGCTGCTGCTGCCAACCCCTCAGACAGGCATCTGCCCTCCTGGGGTCCAGCCAGGCCTGGCCCAGGATGGCAGAACAAAGGACTTCCTCTGAGAGAGGGTGTTACACCCTCTCCCTTTGGAAAATGGTGTGAAGGCAGGGGAGGAGTAGCCTCCCCCAGCCTCTGGAAAAGCTTTCTTGGGCACAGATGTGTCCAATTCTGCATAAGCCAGTCTACACCGGTTCAGGGGACCCCTTAGCCCTGCTCCGGCGCGAAACTGGACAAAGGAAAGGGGAGTGACCACTCCCCTGACCTGCACCTCCCCTGGGAGGTGTCCAGAGCTCCTCCAGTGTGCTCCAGACCTCTGCCATCTTGGAAACAGAGGTGCTGCTGGCACACTGGACTGCTCTGAGTGGCCAGTGCCACCAGGTGACGTCAGAGACTCCTTCTGATAGGCTCCTTCAGGTGTTGCTAGCCTATCCTCTCTCCTAAGTAGCCAAACCCTCTTTTCTGGCTATTTAGGGTCTCTGTCTCTGGGGAAACTATAGATAACGAATGCAAGAGCTCATCCGAATTCCTCTGCATCTCTCTCTTCACCTTCTGCCAAGGAATCGACTGCTGACCGCGCTGGAAGCCTGCAAACCTGCAACATAGTAGCAAAGACGACTACTGCAACTCTGTAACGCTGATCCTGCCGCCTTCTCTACTGTTTTCCTGGTGGTGCATGCTGTGGGGGTAGTCTGCCTCCTCTCTGCACTAGAAGCTCCGAAGAAATCTCCCGTGGGTCGACGGAATCTTCCCCCTGCAACCGCAGGCACCAAAAAGCTGCATTACCCGTCCCTTGGGTCTCCTCTCAGCACGACGAGCGAGGTCCCTCGAATCCAGCAACTCTGTCCAAGTGACTCCCACAGTCCAGTGACTCTTCAGTCCAAGTTTGGTGGAGGTAAGTCCTTGCCTCACCTCGCTAGACTGCATTGCTGGGAACCGCGACTTTTGCAGCTACTCCGGCCCCTGTGCACTTCCGGCGGAAATCCTTTGTGCACAGCCAAGCCTGGTTCCACGGCACTCTAACCTGCATTGCACGACTTTCTAAGTTGGTCTCCGGCGACGTGGGACTCCTTTGTGCGACTTCGGGTGAGCACCATTTCACGCATCCTCGTAGTGCCTGTTTCTGGCACTTCTTCGGGTACTACCTGCTGCTAAGAGGGCTCCTTGTCTTCCTCAACGTCCCCTCTACCTCCTGGTCCAATTTGCGACCTCCTGGTCCCTCCTGGGCCACAGCAGCCTCCAAAAACGCTGAACGCACAATTTGCTGCTAGCAAGGCTTGTTGGCGTTCTTTCGGCGGGAAAACACTTCTGCACACGACTCTCCGCGGCGAGAGGGATCCGGCCACCAAAGGGGAAGTCTCTAGCCCTTTACGTTCCTGCAGAAACCTCAGCTTCTTCTGTCCAGTAGAAGCTTCTTTGCACCCACAGCTGGCATTTCCTGGGCATCTGCCCATCTCCGACTTGCTTGTGACTTTTGGACTTGGTCCCCTTGTTCCACAGGTACCCAAGATTGGAAATCCATCGTTGTTGCATTGTTGGTTTGTGTCTTTCCTGCATTATTCCTCTAACACGACTTCTTTGTCCTTAGGGGAACTTTACTGCACTTTGCACTCACTTTTCAGGGTCTTGGGGAGGGTTATTTTTCTAACTCTCACTATTTTCTAATAGTCCCAGCGACCCTCTACAAGGTCACATAGGTTTGGGGTCCATTCGTGGTTCGCATTCCACTTTTGGAGTATATGGTTTCTGTTGCCCCTATCCCTATGTTTCCCCATTGCATCCTATTGTAACTATACATTGTTTGCACTGTTTTCTAAGACTATACTGCATATTTTTGCTATTGTGTACATATATCTTGTGTATATTTCCTATCCTCTCACTGAGGGTACACTCTATGATACTTTGGCATATTGTCATAAAAATAAAGTACCTTTATTTTTAGTATAACTGTGTATTGTTTTTTCTTATGATATTGTGCATATGACACTAGGTGGTACTGTAGTAGCTTCACACATCTCCTAGTTCAGCCTGAGCTGCTCTGCTAAGCTACCGTTATCTATCAGCCTAAGCTGCTAGACACCCTATACACTAATAAGGGATAACTGGGCCTGGTGCAAGGTGCAAGTACCCCTTGGTACTCACTACAAGCCAGTCCAGCCTCCTACACTAAATAGCCAGAAAAGGAGGTTTGGCTACCTAGGAGAGAGGATAGGCTAGCAACACCTGAAGGAGCCTATCAGAAGGAGTCTCAGACGTCACCTGCTGGCACTGGCCACTTAGAGCAGTCCAGTGTGCCAGCAGCACCTCTGTTTCCAAGATGGCAGAGGTCTGGAGCACACTGGAGGAGCTCTGGGCACCTCCCAGGGGAGGTGCAGGTCAGGGGAGTGGTCACTCCCCTTTCCTTTGTCCAGTTTCGCGCCAGAGCAGGGCTGGGGGATCCCTGAACCAGTGTAGACTGGCTTATGCAGAAATGGGCACCATCTGTGCCCATGAAAGCATTTCCAGAGGCTGGGGGAGGCTACTCCTCCCCAGCCCTAACACCTATTTCCAAAGGGAGAGGGTGTAACACCCTCTCTCTGAGGAAGTCCTTTGTTCTGCCTTCCTGGGCTGGACCCCAGGAGGGTAGAAACCTGTCTGAGGGGTTGGCAGCAGCTGCAGTGAAACCCCGGGAAAGGTAGTTTGGCAATACCCGGGTCTGAGCTAGAGACTCGGGGGATCATGGAATTGTCTCCCCAATGCCAGAATGGCATTGGGGTGACAATTCTATGATCTTAGCCATGTTACATGGCCATGTTCGGAGTTACCATTGTGACACTATACATATGTCGTGACATATGTATAGTGCACGCGTGTAATGGTGTCCCTGTAGGAAAGTACCATCTTGCCTGGCATGTTACCCCCATTTTTCACTGTATATATGTTGTTTTAGTTGTATGTGTCACTGGGACCCTGGTAACCCAGGGCCCCAGTGCTCATAAGTGTGCCTGAATGTGTTACCTGTGTAGTGACTAACTGTCTCACTGAGGCTCTGCTAATCAGAACCTCAGTGGTTATGCTCTCTCATTTCTTTCCAAATTGTCACTAACAGGCTAGTGACCATTTTTACCAATTTACATTGGCTTACTGGAACACCCTTATAATTCCCTAGTATATGGTACTGAGGTACCCAGGGTATTGGGGTTCCAGGAGATCCCTATGGGCTGCAACATTTCTTTTGCCACCCATAGGGAGCTCTGACAATTCTTACACAGGCCTGCCACTGCAGCCTGAGTGAAATAACGCCCACGTTATTTCACAGCCATTTTACACTGCACTTAAGTAACTTATAAGTCACCTATATGTCTAACCTTTACCTGGTAAAGGTTAGGTGCAAAGTTACTTAGTGTGAGGGCACCCTGGCACTAGCCAAGGTGCCCCCACATTGTTCAGAGCCAACTCCCTGAACTTTGTGAGTGCGGGGACACCATTACACGCGTGCACTACATATAGGTCACTACCTATATGTAGCTTCACAATGGTAACTCATAATATGGCCATGTAACATGTCTATGATCATGGAATTGCCCCCTCTATGCCATCCTGGCATAGTTGGCACAATCCCATTAACCCCAGTGGTCTGTAGCACAGACACTGGTACTGCCAAACTGCCCTTCCTGTGGTTTCACTGCAGCTGCTGCTGCTGCCAACCCCTCAGACAGGCATCTGCCCTCCTGGGGTCCAGCCAGGCCTGGCCCAGGATGGCAGAACAAAGGACTTCCTCTGAGAGAGGGTGTTACACCCTCTCCCTTTGGAAAATGGTGTGAAGGCAGGGGAGGAGTAGCCTCCCCCAGCCTCTGGAAAAGCTTTCTTGGGCACAGATGTGTCCAATTCTGCATAAGCCAGTCTACACCGGTTCAGGGGACCCCTTAGCCCTGCTCTGGCGCGAAACTGGACAAAGGAAAGGGGAGTGACCACTCCCCTGACCTGCACCTCCCCTGGGAGGTGCCCAGAGCTCCTCAAGTGTGCTCCAGACCTCTGCCATCTTGGAAACAGAGGTGCTGCTGGCACACTGGACTGCTCTGAGTGGCCAGTGCCACCAGGTGACGTCAGAGACTCCTTCTGATAGGCTCCTTCAGGTGTTAGTAGCCTATCCTCTCTCCTAGGTAGCCAAACCCTCTTTTCTGGCTATTTAGGGTCTCTGTCTCTGGGGAAACTTTAGATAACGAATGCAAGAGCTCATCCGAGTTCCTCTGCATCTCTCTCTTCACCTTCTGCCAAGGAATTGACTGCTGACCGCGCTGGAAGCCTGCAAACCTGCAACATAGTAGCAAAGACGACTACTGCAACTCTGTAAGGCTGATCCTGCCGCCTTCTCGACTGTTTTCCTGCTTGTGCACGCTGTGGGGGTAGTCTGCCTCCTCTCTGCACCAGAAGCTCCGAAGAAATCTCCTGTGGGTCGACGGAATCTTCCCCCTGCAACCGCAGGCACCAAAAAGCTGCATTACCGGTCCCTTGGGTCTCCTCTCAGCACGACGAGCGAGGTCCCTCGAATCCAGCGACTCTGTCCAAGTGACCCCCACAGTCCAGTGACTCTTCAGTCCAAGTTTGGTGGAGGTAAGTCCTTGCCTCACCTCGCTGGGTTGCATTGCTGGGAACCGCGACTTTTGCAGCTGCTCCGGCCCCTGTGCACTTCCGGCGGAAATCCTTTGTGCACAGCCAAGCCTGGGTCCACGGCACTCTAACCTGCATTGCACGACTTTCTAAGTTGGTCTCAGGCGATGTGGGACTCCTTTGTGTAACTTCGGGTGAGCACCGTTTCACGCATCCTCGTAGTGCCTGTTTCTGGCACTTCTCCGGGTGCTACCTGCTGCTGAGAGGGCTCCTTGTCTTGCTCGACGTCCCCTCTCTCTCCTGGTCCAATTTGCGACCTCCTGGTCCCTCCAGGGCCACAGCAGCGTCCAAAAACACTAACCGCACGATTTGCAGCTAGCAAGGCTTGTTGGCGTTCTTTCGGCGGGAAAACACTTCTGCACGACTCTCCACAGCGAGAGGGATCCGTCCACCAAAGGGGAAGTCTCTAGCCCTTTTCGTTCCTGCAGAAACCTCAGCTTCTTCTGTCCAGTAGATGCTTCTTTGCATCCACAGCTGGCATTTCCTGGGCATATGCCCATCTCCGACTTGCTTGTGACTTTTGGACTTGGTCCCCTTGTTCCACAGGTACCCTAGATTGGAAATCCACAGTTGTTGCATTGTTGGTTTGTGTCTTTCCTGCATTATTCCTCTAACACGACTTCTTTGTCCTTAGGGGAACTTTAGTGCACTTTGCACTCACTTTTCAGGGTCTTGTGGAGGGTTATTTTTCTAACTCTCACTATTTTCTAATAGTCCCAGCGACCCTCTACAAGGTCACATAGGTTTGGGGTCCATTCGTGGTTCGCATTCCACTTTTGGAGTGTATGGTTTGTGTTGCCCCTATCCCTATGTTTCCCCATTGCATCCTATTGTAACTATACATTGTTTGCACTGTTTTCTAAGACTATACTGCATATTTTTGCTATTGTGTATATATATCTTGTGTATATTTCCTATCCTCTCACTGAGGGTACACTCTAAGATACTTTGGCATATTGTCATAAAAATAAAGTACCTTTATTTTTAGTATAACTGTGTATTGTGTTTTCTTATGATATTGTGCAAGTGACACTTGTGGTACTGTAGTAGCTTCACACGTCTCCTAGTTCAGCCTAAGCTGCTCTGCTAAGCTACCATTATCTATCAGCCTAAGCTGCTAGACACCCTATACACTAATAAGGGATAACTGGGCCTGGTGCAAGGTGCAAGTACCCCTTGGTACTCACTACAAGCCAGTCCAGCCTCCTACATTGGTTGTGCAGCGGTGGGATAAGTGCTTTGAGACTACTTACCACTCTTGTCATTGTACTTTTCATAAGAGAAAAATATACAAAACAAGGTCAGTGTATATACACATAGCCAAAAAGTTTTGCATTTCCTCTTTTCACTCTTTTCTAAGTGCTGAAAAGTACTTCTAACTTTCTAAAAAGTTCTAAAAAGTTTTACAAGTTTTTTTCTCTGTCTTTATAAAAGCTCTGACAAACTTTTTTATCTTTTTCTATCACTTTAACTCTCTCTAAAAATGTCTGGCACAGGCCAAAATGTTGATCTGTCCAAACTTGCATATGATCACCTTAGCTGGAAAGGAGCAAGGAGTCTCTGCATAGAGAGAGGTTTGAGTGTAGGGAAGAATCCTTCCTCGGAATTGTTACTTAACATGCTTAGAGAACAAGATAAGGCAAGAAGTGCCCCATCTGTTGAAAAAGTAGCTAATGGTTCCCAATCTGATCCAGGGACTCCCCCACGAAAAGATTCAGGAAAGAAACTTCCTAGCCTGCCCATTACTAGACAGTCTAGCATAGTTGGTAATGATGTGGAGTCACACCATACAAATAGTGTTGTCTCACATCATAGCAAAAGCATTTATTCTCACAACAGTGGTACTGATGTTTCTGTTAGCCAAGCTGTTAGGGTGCCCTCTGTAAGGGACAGGTCTCCTTCTGTCCATTCTCACCATACTTCTGTTTCAAGGCATGTCCCTCCCACCCACTCTGATGACAGATTGTTAGAAATGGAGCTCAATAGATTGAGAGTGGAACAAACCAGACTGAAGCTCAAGAAGCAACAGCTGGATTTGGATAGACAGACTTTAGAAGTAGAGAAGGAGAGACAGAAACTGGGTTTAGAAACCCATGGTGGCAGCAGCAGTATTCCCCATAGTCATCCTGCAAAAGAGCATGATTCCAGGAATCTGCACAAGATAGTTCCCCCTTATAAGGAGGGGGATGACATTAACAAGTGGTTTGCTGCACTTGAGAGGGCCTGTGCTGTACAGGATGTCCCTCAAAGGCAGTGGGCTGCTATCCTATGGCTATCATTTAGTGGAAAAGGTAGGGATAGGCTCCTTACTGTAAAAGAAAATGAAGCTAATGATTACAAAGTTCTTAAGAATGCACTCCTGGACGGTTATGGCTTAACCACTGAACAATACAGGATAAAGTTCAGAGAGACCAAAAAGGAGTCTTCACAAGACTGGGTTGATTTCATTGACCATTCAGTGAAGGCCTTGGAGGGGTGGTTACATGGCAGTAAAGTTACTGATTATGACAGCCTGTATAACTTGATCGTGAGAGAGCATATTCTTAATAATTGTGTGTCTGATTTGTTGCACCAGTACTTGGTGGACTCTGATCTGACCTCTCCCCAAGAATTGGGAAAGAAGGCAGACAAATGGGTCAGAACAAGGGTGAACAGAAATGTTCATACAGGGGGTGACAAAGATGGCAATAAGAAGAAGGATGGTAAGTCTTCTGACAAGGGTGGGGACAAATCTAAAAATGAGTCTTCATCAGACCCACAAAAACACTCTGGTGGGGGTGGTGGGCCCAAATCCTCTTCTAATCAAAACAAGGAAAAGAAACCATGGTGCTATTTATGTAAAATAAAAGGCCATTGGACAACAGATCCCAGTTGTCCAAAGAAAGGCACCAAGCCTCCTACCACTACAACCCCTACTGCTACACCTAGTGTCCCTACTAATAGCAGTGGTGGTGGGAGCAAACCTACTAATAGCCAATCCAAGGGAGTAGCTGGGCTCACTATTGGTAACTTAGTTGGGGTTGGCCTTGTTAGGGAGGCCACAGAGGCTGTGTTAGTCTCTGAGGGGGCTATTGATTTAGCCACCTTAGTTGCTTGTCCCCTTAATATGGATAAGTACAAGCAGCTACCCCTAATAAATGGTGGTGAGGTTCAGGCCTACAGGGACACTGGAGCCAGTGTGACTATGGTCATAGAGAAACTGGTCCACCCTGAACAACACCTACTTGGTCACCAGTACCAAGTAACCAATGCTCACAACAACACACTTAGCCCCCCCATGGCTGTTGTTAATCTCAACTGGGGGGGGGGGGTTACTGGTCCAAAGAAAGTTGTGGTAGCCACAGATTTACCTGTAGACTGTCTACTAGGAAATTATTTGGAGACATCAGCTTGGTCAGATGTGGAGTTGGAGGCCCATGCAGCAATGCTGGGCATCCCAGGGCATATTTTTGCTTTGACAAGGGCTCAGGCCAAAAAGCAAAAAGGACAGGGAAGCTTGGATCCTGGAACAATGGACCAAGTGCTCCCTAAAGCTAGGGCTAGTAGAAGCAAACCACTTCCTACTATCCCTCCCTCTACAGTGGATTCATCTTCTGAGGAAGAAGAATTCCCTCCCTGTGCAGAACCTACACCAGAGGAGCTGGAAGCAGATACTGCTGAGCTTTTGGGTGAAGGGGGGCCTGCCAGAGAGGAGCTGAGTGTGGCACAGCAAACCTGTCCCACATTAGAGGGTCTCAGACAGCAAGCTGTCAAACAGGCTAATGGGGATGTCAGTGACTCTCACAGAGTTTACTGGGAGGACAACCTCTTGTACACTGAGCATAGGGATCCTAAACCTGGAGCTGCCAGGAGATTAGTGATTCCTCAGGAGTACAGAAAGTTCCTCCTAACCCTGGCACATGACATTCCCCTAACTGGGCATCTAGGAAAAATGAAAACTTGGGACAGGCTTGTTCCCCTGTTTCATTGGCCTAGAATGTCTGAGGACACAAAGGAATTTTGTAAGTCCTGTGAAATCTGTGAAGCCAGTGGCAAGACAGGTGGCACCCCAAAGGCACCCCTTATTCCACTGCCTGTGGTTGGGGTTCCCTTTGAAAGGGTAGGGGTTGACATAGTTGGCCCCCTTGACCCTCCTACTGCTCAGGCAATAGATTTATTTTGGTGGTAGTGGACCATGCCACAAGATATCCTGAAGCTATTCCTTTAAGGACCACTACAGCACCTGCAGTGGCAAAGGCCCTCCTGGGAATATTTTCCAGGGTGGGCTTCCCAAAGGAAGTAGTATCAGACAGGGGAAGCAATTTTATGTCTGCATACTTAAAGGCCATGTGGAAGGAGTGTGGTGTAACGTACAAGTTCACAACACCCTATCATCCACAAACAAATGAACTGGTGGAGAGATTTAATAAAACTCTCAAAGGCATGATTATGGGTCTCCCTGAAAAACTCCGCAGGAGATGGGATATCCTTCTACCATGCCTCCTTTTTGCCTACAGGGAGGTACCCCAGAAAGGAGTGGGCTTCAGCCCCTTTGAACTTCTTTTTGGACACCCTGTTAGGGGTCCACTCACACTTGTAAAGGAGGGTTGGGAACAACCTTTAAAAGCTCCAAAGCAGGATATTTTGGATTATGTACTTGTCTTCAGATCAAGAAAGGCTGAGTACATGAAAAAGGCCAGTAAAAACCTTCAGGCCAGCCAAGAGCTCCAGAAGCAATGGCATGATCAGAAGGCTGTTTTGGTTCAGTACCAACCAGGGCAGAAAGTGTGGGTCTTGGAGCCTGTGGCCCCAAGAGCACTCTAAGATAAATGGAGTGGACCCCACACAATTGTTGAAAAGAAGGGAGAAGTCACCTATTTAGTTGACTTAGGCACTGCCAGGAGTCCCCTTAGGGTGCTCCATGTCAACCGCCTGAAACTCTACTATGACAGGGCTGATCTCACCCTGCTCATGGCAAC
Organism: Pleurodeles waltl; assembly: GCF_031143425.1. Taxonomy (NCBI): domain Eukaryota; kingdom Metazoa; phylum Chordata; class Amphibia; order Caudata; family Salamandridae; genus Pleurodeles; species Pleurodeles waltl. Next base: position 566,992,223 of record NC_090445.1, on the reverse strand, counting down.
TGATGAGGGACAGGAAGAAGACAGTGATCCTCTACCTGATCTCTTCTCTTCCACAGAACAAGATGCTCTGGTGGAAGGTGTAGTTTTGGCTGATTGTCTTACTGCTGAGCAGAAAGACAATTGCATAAATCTACTAGATCAATTCTCTGAACTCTTCTCTACTGTGCCAGGTACCACTTCTGGTGTGCGCACACTATATATACTGGAGACAGCTTGCCTGTCAAAAGTAAGATCTATAGGCAGCCTGACCATGTCAGGGACTGCATAAAGCAAGAGGTCCAGAAAATTTTAGAACTAGGAGTGGTTGAGCACTCTGACAGTCCATGGGCTTCCCCTGTGGTACTGGTACCAAAACCCCATTCCAAAGATGGAAAGAAGGAAATGCGGTTTTGCGTAGACTATAGAGGTCTCAACGTGGTAACCAAAACTGATGCTCACCCTATACCTAGGGCAGATGAGCTCATAGATACACTGGCATCTGCCAAGTATCTAAGCACTTTTGATTTGACTGCAGGGTATTGGCAGATCAAATTGTCAGAAGATGCTTAACCAAAGACTGCATTTTCAACCATTGGAGGACATTACCAGTTTACTGTAATGCCTTTTGGTTTGAAAAATGCACCTGCCACTTTTCAGAGGTTGGTGAACACAGTCCTGCAAGGGCTGGAAGCTTTCAGTGCAGCATATTTGGACAATATAGCTGTCTTTAGCTCCAGCTGGGATGATCACCTGGTCCACCTATGGAAAGTTTTGGAGGCCCTGCAAAAGGCAGGCCTCACTATCAAGGCTTCAAAGTGCCAGATAGGGCAGGGGAAGGTGGTTTATCTGGGACACCTTGTTGGTGGGGAACAGATTGCACCACTACAGGGGAAAATCCAAACAATTATTGATTGGGTTCCCCCTACCACTCAGACTCAGGTGAGAGCCTACCTAGGCCTCACTGGGTATTACAGGAGATTCATTAAGAACTATGGCTCCATTGCAGCCCCTCTTAATGACCTCACATCCAAGAAAATGCCTAAAAAGGTATTATGGACAACAAACTGTCAGAAAGCTTTTGAGGAGCTGAAGCAGGCCATGTGCTCTGCACCTGTCCTGAAAAGCCCTTGTTACTCTAAAAAATTCTATGTCCAAACTGATGCATCTGAATTAGGAGTAGGGGCAGTCCTATCACAACTTAATTCTGAGGGCCAGGAGCAACCTGTTGCTTTTATTAGTAGGAGGTTGACCCCTAGAGAAAAGCGTTGGTCTGCCATTGAGAGGAAGGCCTTTGCTGTGGTCTGGGCACTGAAGAAGTTGAGGCCATACCTGTTTGGCACTCACTTCATTGTTCAGACAGACCATAAACCTCTACTTTGGCTAAAACAAATGAAAGGTGAAAATCCTAAATTGTTGAGGTGGTCCATATCCCTACAGGGAATGGACTATACAGTGGAACATAGACCTGGGAGTAGCCACTCCAATGCAGATGGACTCTCCAGATATTTCCACTTAGACAATGAAGACTCATCAGGTCATGGCTAGTCTTCTTGTCCTTCGTTTGGGGGGGGGGTTGTGTAGGAAAGTACCATCTTGCCTGGCATGTTACCCCCATTTTTCACTGTATATATGTTGTTTTAGTTGTATGTGTCACTGGGACCCTGGTAACCCAGGGCCCCAGTGCTCATAAGTGTGCCTGAATGTGTTACCTGTGTAGTGACTAACTGTCTCACTGAGGCTCTGCTAATCAGAACCTCAGTGGTTATGCTCTCTCATTTCTTTCCAAATTGTCACTAACAGGCTAGTGACCATTTTTACCAATTTACATTGGCTTACTGGAACACCCTTATAATTCCCTAGTATATGGTACTGAGGTACCCAGGGTATTGGGGTTCCAGGAAATCCCTATGGGCTGCAGCATTTCTTTTGCCACCCATAGGGAGCTCTGACAATTATTACACAGGCCTGCCACTGCAGCCTGAGTGAAATAACATCCATGTTATTTCACAGCCATTTTACACTGCACTTAAGTAACTTATAAGTCACCTATATGTCTAACCTTTACCTGGTAAAGGTTAGGTGCAAAGTTACTTAGTGTGAGGGCACCCTGGCACTAGCCAAGGTGCCCCCACATTGTTCAGAGCCAACTCCCTGAACTTTGTGAGTGCGGGGACACCATTACACGCGTGCACTACATATAGGTCACTACCTATATGTAGCTTCACAATGGTAACTCCGAATATGGCCATGTAACATGTCTATGATCATGGAATTGCCCCCTCTATACCATCCTGGCATAGTTGGCACAATCCCATGATCCCAGTGGTCTGTAGCACAGACCCTGGTACTGCCAAACTGCCCTTCCTGGGGTTTCACTGCAGCTGCTGCTGCTGCCAACCCCTCAGACAGGCATCTGCCCTCCTGGGGTCCAGCCAGGCCTGGCCCAGGATGGCAGAACAAAGGACTTCCTCTGAGAGAGGGTGTTACACCCTCTCCCTTTGGAAAATGGTGTGAAGGCAGGGGAGGAGTAGCCTCCCCCAGCCTCTGGAAATGCTTTGTTGGGCACAGATGTGCCCAATTCTGCATAAGCCAGTCTACACCGGTTCAGGGGACCCCTTAGCCCTGCTCTGGCGCGAAACTGGACAAAGGAAAGGGGAGTGACCACTCCCCTGACCTGCACCTCCCCTGGGAGGTGTCCAGAGCTCCTCCAGTGTGCTCCAGACCTCTGCCATCTTGGAAACAGAGGTGCTGCTGGCACACTGGACTGCTCTGAGTGGCCAGTGCCACCAGGTGACGTCAGAGACTCCTTCTGATAGGCTCCTTCAGGTGTTAGTAGCCTATCCTCTCTCCTAGGTAGCCAAACCCTCTTTTCTGGCTATTTAGGGTCTCTGTCTCTGGGGAAACTTTAGATAACGAATGCAAGAGCTCATCCGAGTTCCTCTGCATCTCTCTCTTCACCTTCTGCCAAGGAATCGACTGCTGACCGCGCTGGAAGCCTGCAAACCTGCAACATAGTAGCAAAGACGACTACTGCAAGTCTGTAACGCTGATCCTGCCGCCTTCTCGACTGTTTTCCTGCTTGTGCACGCTGTGGGGGTAGTCTGCCTCCTCTCTGCACCAGAAGCTCCGAAGAAATCTCCAGTGGGTCGACGGAATCTTCCCCCTGCAACCGCAGGCACCAAAAAGCTGCATTACCGGTCCCTTGGGTCTCCTCTCAGCACGACGAGCGAGGTCCCTCGAATCCAGCGACTCTGTCCAAGTGACCCCCACAGTCCAGTGACTCTTCAGTCCAAGTTTGGTGGAGGTAAGTCCTTGCCTCACCTCGCTGGGCTGCATTGCTGGGAACCGCGACTTTTGCAGCTACTCCGGCCCCTGTGCACTCTAACCTGCATTGCACGACTTTCTAAGTTGGTCTCCGGCGACGTGGGACTCCTTTGTGTAACTTCGGGTGAGCACCGTTTCACGCATCCTCGTAGTGCCTGTTTCTGCCACTTCTCCGGGTGCTACCTGCTGCTGAGAGGGCTCCTTCTCTTGCTCGACGTCCCCTCTCTCTCCTGGTCCAATTTGCGACCTCCTGGTCCCTCCAGGGCCACAGCAGCATCCAAAAACGCTAACCGCACGATTTGCAGCTAGCAAGGCTTGTTGGCATTCTTTCGGCGGGAAAACACTTCTGCACGACTCTCCACGGCGAGAGGGATCCGTCCACCAAAGGGGAAGTCTCTAGCCCTTTTCGTTCCTGCAGAAACCTCAGCTTCTTCTGTCCAGTAGAAGCTTCTTTGCATCCACAGCTGGCATTTCCTGGGCATATGCCCATCTCCGACTTGCTTGTGACTTTTGGACTTGGTCCCCTAGTTCCACAGGTACCCTAGATTGGAAATCCACAGTTGTTGCATTGTTGGTTTGTGTCTTTCCTGCATTATTCCTCTAACACAACTTCTTTGTCCTTAGGGGAACTTTAGTGCACTTTGCACTCACTTTTCAGGGTCTTGGGGAGGGTTATTTTTCTAACTCTCACTATTTTCTAATAGTCCCAGCGACCCTCTACAAGGTCACATAGGTTTGGGGTCCATTCGTGGTTCGCATTCCACTTTTGGAGTATATGGTTTGTGTTGCCCCTATCCCTATGTTTCCCCATTGCATCCTATTGTAACTATACATTGTTTGCACTGTTTTCTAAGACTATACTGCATATTTTTGCTATTGTGTATATATATCTTGTGTATATTTCCTATCCTCTCATTGAGGGTACACTCTAAGATACTTTGGCATATTGTCATAAAAATAAAGTACCTTTATTTTTAGTATAACTGTGTATTGTGTTTTCTTATGATATTGTGCAAGTGACACTTGTGGTACTGTAGTAGCTTCACACGTCTCCTAGTTCATCCTAAGCTGCTCTGCTAAGCTACCATTATCTATCAGCCTAAGCTGCTAGACACCCTATACACTAATAAGGGATAACTGGGCCTGGTGCAAGGTGCAAGTACCCCTTGGTACTCACTACAAGCCCTGAACAATGTGGGAGCACCTTGGCTAGTGCCAGAGTGCCCACACTCTAAGTAACTCAGCACCCAACCTTTACCAGGTAAAGGTTAGACATATAGGTGACTTATAAGTTACTTAAGTGCAGTGGTAAATGGCTGTGAAATAACGTGGACGTTATTTCACTCAGGCTCCACTGGCAGGCCTGTGTAAGAATTGTCAGATCTCCCTACGGGTGGCACAAGAAATGCTGCAGCCCATAGGGATCTCCTGGATCCCCAATACCCTGGGTACCTCAGTACCATATACTAGGGAATTATAAGGGTGTTCCAGTATGTAGGAGGCTGGACTGGCTTGTAGTGAGTACCAAGGGGTACTTGCACCTTGCACCAGGCCCAGTTATCCCTTATTAGTGTATAGGGTGTCTAGCAGCTTAGGCTGATAGATAATGGTAGCTTAGCAGAGCAGCTTAGGCTGAACTAGGAGACGTGTGAAGCTACTACAGTACCACTTAGTGTCATATGCACAATATCATAAGAAAACACAATACACAGTTATACTAAAAATAAAGGTACTTTATTTTTATGACAATATGCCAAAGTATCTTAGAGTGTACCCTCAGTGAGAGGATAGGAAATATACACAAGATATATATACACAATAGCAAAAATATGCAGTATAGTCTTAGAAAACAGTGCAAACAATGTATAGTTACAATAGGATGCAATGGGGAAACATAGGGATAGGGGCAACACAAACCATATACTCCAAAAGTGGAATGCGAACCACGAATGGACCCCAAACCTATGTGACCTTGTAGAGGGTCGCTGGGACTATTAGAAAATAGTGAGAGTTAGAAAAATAACCCTCCCCAAGACCCTGAAAAGTGAGTGCAAAGTGCACTAAAGTTCCCCTAAGGACAAAGAAGTCGTGTTAGAGGAATAATGCAGGAAAGACACAAACCAGCAATGCAACAACTGTGGATTTCCAATCAAGGGTACCTGTGGAACAAGGGGACCAAGTCCAAAAGTCACTAGCAAGTCGGAGATGGGCAAATGCCCAGGAAATGCCAGCTGCGGGTGGAAAGAAGCTTCTACTGGACAGAAGAAGCTGAGGTTTCTGCACGAACGAAAAGGGCTAGAGACTTCCCCTTTGGTGGACGGATCCCGCTCGCTGTGGAGAGTCGTGCAGAAGTTTTTTCCCGCCGAAAGAATGCCAACAAGCCTTGCTAGCTGCAAATAGTGCGGTTAGCTTTTTTGGACGCTGCTGAGGCCGAGGAGGGACCAGGAGGTCGCAAATTAGACCAGCAGAGAGAGGGGACGTCGAGCAAGACAAAGAGCCCTCTCTCAAGCCAGTAGCACCCGGAGAAGTGCCAGAAACAGGCACTACGAGGATGCGTGAAACGGTGCTTGCCGAAGTTGCACAAAGGAGTCCCACGTCCCCGGAGACCAACTTAGAAAGTCGTGCAATGCAGGTTAGAGTGCCGTGGACCCAGGCTTGGCTGTGCACAAAGGATTTCTGCCGGAAGTGCACAGGGGCCGGAGTAGCTGCAAAGTCGCGGTTCCCAGCAATGCAGCCCAGCGAGGTGAGGCAAGGACTTACCTCCACCAAACTTGGACTGAAGAGTCACTGGACTGTGGGGGTCACTGGGACAGAGTTGCTGGATTCGAGGGACCTCGCTCGTCGTGCTGAGAGGAGACCCAAGGGACCGGTAATGCAGCTTTTTGGTGCCTGCGGTTGCAGGGGGAAGATTCCGTCGACCCACGGGAGATTTCTTCGGAGCTTCTGGTGCAGAGAGGAGGCAGACTACCCCCACAGCATGCACAAGCAGGAAAACAGTCGAGAAGGCGGCAGGATCAGCGTTACAGAGTTGCAGTAGTCGTCTTTGCTACTATGTTGCAGGTTTGCAGGCTTCCAGCGCGGTCAGCAGTCGATTCCTTATCAGAAGGTGAAGAGAGAGATGCAGAGGAACTCGGATGAGCTCTTGCATTCGTTATCTAAAGTTTCCCCAGAGACAGAGACCCTAAATAGCCAGAAAAGAGGGTTTGGCTACCTAGGAGAGAGGATAGGCTAGCAACACCTGAAGGAGCCTATCACAAGGAGTCTCTGACGTCACCTGGTGGCACTGGCCACTCAGAGCAGTCCAGTGTGCCAGCAGCACCTCTGTTTCCAAGATGGCAGAGGTCTGGAGCACACTGGAGGAGCTCTGGACACCTCCCAGGGGAGGTGCAGGTCAGGGGAGTGGTCACTCCCCTTTCCTTTGTCCAGTTTCGCGCCAGAGCAGGGCTAAGGGGTCCCCTGAACCGGTGTAGACTGGCTTATGCAGAATTGGGCACATCTGTGCCCAACAAAGCATTTCCAGAGGCTGGGGGAGGCTACTCCTCCCCTGCCTTCACACCATTTTCCAAAGGGAGAGGGTGTCACACCCTCTCTCAGAGGAAGTTCTTTGTTCTGCCATCCTGGGCCAGGCCTGGCTGGACCCCAGGAGGGCAGATGCCTGTCTGAGGGGTTGGCAGCAGCAGCAGCTGCAGTGAAACCCCAGGAAGGGCAGTTTGGCAGTACCAGGGTCTGTGATACAGACCACTGGGATCATGGGATTGTGCCAGCTATGCCAGGATGGCATAGAGGGGGCAATTCCATGATCATAGACATGTTACATGGCCATATTCGGAGTTACCATTGTGAAGCTACATATAGGTAGTGACCTATATGTAGTGCACGCGTGTACTGGTGTCCCCGCACTCACAAAGTTCAGGGAATTGGCTCTGAACAATGTGGGGGCACCTTGGCTAGTGCCAGGGTGCCCTCACACTAAGTAACTTTGCACCTAACCTTTACCAGGTAAAGGTTAGACATATAGGTGACTTATAAGTTACTTAAGTGCAGTGTAAAATGGCTGTGAAATAACGTGGACGTTATTTCACTCAGGCTGCAGTGGCAGGCCTGTGTAAGAATTGTCAGAGCTCCCTATGGGTGGCAAAAGAAATGCTGCAGCCCATAGGGATCTCCTGGAACCCCAATACCCTGGGTACCTCAGTACCATATACTAGGGAATTATAAGGGTGTTCCAGTAAGCCAATGTAAATTGGTAAAAATGGTCACTAGCCTGTTAGTGACAATTTGGAAAGAAATGAGAGATCATAACCACTGAGGTTCTGATTAGCAGAGCCTCAGTGAGACAGTTAGTCACTACACAGGTAACACATTCAGGCACACTTATGAGCACTGGGGCCCTGGGTTACCAGGGTCCCAGTGACACATACAACTAAAACAACATATATACAGTGAAAAATGGGGGTAACATGCCAGGCAAGATGGTACTTTCCTACACAACCCCCCCCCAAACGAAGGACAATAAGACTAGCCATGACCTGATGAGTCTTCATTGTCTAAGTGGAAATATCTGGAGAGTCCATCTGCATTGGAGTGGCTACTCCCAGGTCTATGTTCCACTGTATAGTCCATTCCCTGTAGGGATATGGACCACCTCAACAATTTAGGATTTTCACCTTTCATTTGTTTTAGCCAAAGTAGAGGTTTGTGGTCTGTCTGAACAATGAAGTGAGTGCCAAACAGGTATGGCCTCAACTTCTTCAGAGCCCAGACCACAGCAAAGGCCTCCCTCTCAATGGCAGACCAACGCTTTTCTCTAGGGGTCAACCTTCTACTAATAAAAGCAACAGGTTGATCCTGGCCCTCAGAATTAAGTTGTGATAGGACTGCCCCTACTCCTAATTCAGATGCATCAGTTTGGACATAGAATTTTTTAGAGTAACAAGGGCTTTTCAGGACAGGTGCAGAGCACATGGCCTGCTTCAGCTCCTCAAAAGCTTTCTGACAGTTTGCTGTCCATAATACCTTTTTAGGCTTTTTCTTGGATGTGAGGTCATTAAGAGGGGCTGCAATGGAGCCATAGTTCTTAATGAACCTCCTGTAATACCCAGTGAGGCCTAGGAAGGCTCTCACCTGAGTCTGAGTGGTAGGGGGAACCCAATCAATAATTGTTTGGATTTTCCCCTGAAGTGGTGCAATCTGTTCCCCACCAACAAGGTGTCCCAGATAAACCACCTTACCCTACCCTATCTGGCACTTTGAAGCCTTGATAGTGAGGCCTGCCTTTTGCAGGGCCTCCAAAACTTTCCATAGGTGGACCAGGTGATCATCCCAGCTGGAGCTAAAGACAGCTATATTGTCCAAATATGCTGCACTGAAAGCTTCCAGCCCTTGCAGGACTGTGTTCACCAACCTCTGAAAAGTGGCAGGTGCATTTTTCAAACCAAAAGGCATTACAGTAAACTGGTAATGTCCTCCAATGGTAGAAAATGCAGTCTTAGGTTTAGCATCTTCTGATAATTTGATCTGCCAATACCCTGCAGTCAAATCAAAAGTGCTTAGATACTTGGCAGATGCCAGTGTATCTATGAGCTCATCTGCCCTGGGTATAGGGTGAGCATCAGTTTTGGTTACCAAGTTGAGACCTCTATAGTCTACACAAAACCGCATTTCCTTCTTTCCATCTTTGGAATGGGGTTTTGGTACCAGTACCACAGGAGAAGCCCATGGACTGTCAGAGTGCTCAACTACTCCTAGTTCTAACATTTTCTGGACCTCCTGCTTTATGCAGTCCCTGACATGGTCAGGCTGCCTATAGATCTTACTTTTGACCGGTAAACTGTCTCCAGTATCTATAGTGTGCTCACCGCAAGAAGTGGTACCTGGCACAGTAGAGAAGAGTTCAGAGAATTGATCTAGGAGATTTATGCAATTGTCTTTCTGCTCAGCAGTAAGACAATCAGCCAAAACTACACCTTCCACAAGAGCATCTTGTTCTGTGGAAGAGAAGAGATCATGTAGAGGATCACTGTCTTCTTCCTGTCCCTCATCAGTTGCCATGAGCAGGGTGAGATCAGCCCTGTCATAGTAGGGTTTCAGGCGGTTGACATGGAGCACCCTAAGGGGACTCCTGGCAGTGCCTAAGTCAACTAAATAGGTGACTTCTCCCTTCTTTTCAACAATTGTGTGGGGACCACTCCATTTATCTTGGAGTGCTCTTGGGGCCACAGGCTCCAAGACCCACACTTTCTGCCCTGGTTGGTACTGAACCAAAACAGCCTTCTGATCATGCCATTGCTTCTGGAGCTCTTGGCTGGCCTGAAGGTTTTTACTGGCCTTTTTCATGTACTCAGCCATCCTTGATCTGAGGTCAAGTACATAATCCACAATATCCTGCTTAGGAGCTTTTAAAGGTTGTTCCCAACCCTCCTTTACAAGTGTGAGTGGACCCCTAACAGGGTGTCCAAAAAGAAGTTCAAAGGGGCTGAAGCCCACTCCTTTCTGGGGTACCTCCCTGTAGGCAAAAAGGAGGCATGGTAGAAGGATATCCCATCTCCTGCGGAGTTTTTCAGGGAGACCCATAATCATGCCTTTGAGAGTTTTATTAAATCTCTCCACCAGTCCATTTGTTTGTGGATGATAGGGTGTTGTGAACTTGTATGTTACACCACACTCCTTCCACATGGCCTTTAAGTATGCAGACATGAAATTGCTTCCCCTGTCTGATACCACTTCCTTTGGGAAGCCCACCCTGGAAAATATTCCCAGGAGGGCCTTTGCCACTGCAGGTGCTGTAGTGGTCCTTAAAGGAATAGCTTCAGGATATCTTGTGGCATGGTCCACTACCACCAAGATAAACCTATTGCCTGAAGCAGTAGGAGGGTCAAGGGGGCCAACTATGTCAACCCCTACCCTTTCAAAGGGAACCCCAACCACAGGCAGTGGAATAAGGGGTGCCTTTGGGGTGCCACCTGTCTTGCCACTGGCTTGACAGGTTTCACAGGACTTACAAAATTCCTTTGTGTCCTCAGACATCCTAGGCCAATGAAACAATAGAACCAGTCTGTCCCAAGTTTTCATTTGACCCAGGTGCCCAGCTAGGGGAATGTCATGTGCCAGTGTTAGGAGGAACTTTCTGTACTCCTGAGGAATCACTAATCTCCTGGCAGCTCCAGGTTTAGGATCCCTATGCTCAGTGTACAAGAGGTTGTCCTCCCAGTAAACTCTGTGAGAGTCACTGACATCCCCATTAGCCTGTTTGACAGCTTGCTGTCTGAGACCCTCTAATGTGGGACAGGTTTGCTGTGCCACACTCAGCTCCTCTCTGGCAGGCCCCCCTTCACCCAAAAGCTCAGCAGTGTCTGCTTCCAGCTCCTCTGGTGTAGGTTCTGCACAGGGAGGGAATTCTTCTTCCTCAGAAGTAGAATCCACTGTAGAGGGAGGGATAGTAGGAAGTGGTTTGCTTCTACTAGCCCTAGCTTTAGGGAGCACTTGGTCCATTGTTCCAGGATCCAAGCTTCCCTGTCCTTTTTGCTTTTTGGCCTGAGCCCTTGTCAAAGCAAAAATATGCCCTGGGATGCCCAGCATTGCTGCATGGGCCTCCAACTCCACATCTGACCAAGCTGATGTCTCCAAATCATTCCCTAATAGACAGTCTACAGGTAAATCTGAAGCTACCACAACTTTCTTTGGACCAGTAACCCCACCCCCAGTTGAGATTTACAACAGCCATGGGGTGGCTAAGTGTGTTGTTGTGAGCATTGGTTACTTGGTACTGGTGACCAAGTAGGTGTTGTTCAGGGTGGACCAGTTTCTCTATGACCATAGTCACACTGGCACCAGTGTCCCTGTAGGCCTGAACCTCAACACCATTTATTAGGGGTAGCTGCTTGTACTTATCCAAATTAAGGGGACAAGCAACTAAGGTGGCTAAATCAATAGCCCCCTCAGAGACTAACACATCCTCTGTGGCCTCCCTAACAAGGCCAACCCCAACTAAGTTACCAATAGTGAGCCCAGCTACTCCCTTGGATTGGCTATTAGTAGGTTTGCTCCCACCACCACTGCTATTAGTAGGGACACTAGGTGTAGCAGTAGGGGTTGTAGTGGTAGGAGCAGTGGCCTGATGAAGACTCATTTTTAGATTTGTCCCCGCCCTTGTCAGAAGACTTACCATCCTTCTTTTTGTTGCCATCTTTGTCACCCCCTGTATGAACTTTTCTGTTCACCCTTGTTCTGACCCATTTGTCTGCCTTCTTTCCCAATTCTTGGGGAGAGGTCAGATCAGAGTCCACCAAGTACTGGTGCAACAAATCAGACACACAATTATTAAGAATATGCTCTCTCAGGATCAAGTTATACAGGCTGTCATAATCAGTAACTTTACTGCCATGTAACCACCCCTCCAAGGCCTTCACTGAATGGTCAATGAAATCAACCCAGTCTTGTGAAGACTCCTTTTTGGTCTCTCTGAACTTTATCCTGTATTGTTCAGTGGTTAAGCCATAACCATCCAGGAGTGCATTCTTAAGAACTTGGAAATTATTAGCATCATTTTCTTTCACAGTAAGGAGCATATCCCTACCTTTTCCACTAAATGATAGCCATAGGATAGCAGCCCACTGCCTTTGAGGGACATCCTGTACAACACAGGCCCTCTCAAGTGCAGCAAACCACTTGTTAATGTCATCCCCCTCCTTATAAGGGGGAACTATCTTGTGCAGATTCCTGGAATCATGCTCTTTTACAGGATGACTATGGGGAATACTGCTGCTGCCACCATGGGTTTCTAAACCCAGTTTCTGTCTCTCCTTCTCTACTTCTAAAGTCTGTCTATCCAAATCCAGCTGTTGCTTCTTGAGCTTCAGTCTGGTTTGTTCCACTCTCAATCTATTGAGCTCCCTTTCTAACAATCTGTCATCAGGGTGGGTGGGAGGGACATGCCTTGAAACAGAAGTATGGTGAGAATGGACAGAATGAGACCTGTCCCTTACAGAAGCCACCCTAACAGCTTGGCTAACAGAAACATCACTACCAGTATGGTGTGAATAAATGCTTTTGCTATGATGTGAGACAACACTATTTATATGGTGTGGCTCATCATCATTACCAACTATGCTAGACTGTCTAGTAATGGGCAGGCTAGGAAGTTTCTTTCCTGAATCTTTTCCTGGGGGAGTCCCTGGATCAGATTGAGAACCATTAGCTACTTTTTCTACAGATTGGGCACTTATGGCCTTATCCTGTACTCTAAGCATGTTAATTAACAGTTCTAAGGAAGGATTCTTCCCTACACTCAAACCTCTATCTATGCAGAGACTCCTTGCTCCTTTCCACCTAAGGTGATCATATGCAAGTTTGGACAGATCAACATTTTGGCCTGTGCCAGACATTTTTAGAGAGAGTTAAAGTGATAGTAAAAGATAAAAAGTTTGTCAGAGCTTTTAGAAAGACAGAGAAAAATTTTTTAAAAACTTTTTAGAACTTTTTAGAAAGTTAGAAGTACTTTTCAGCACTTAGAAAAGAGTGAAAAGAGGAAATGCAAAACTTTTTGGCTATGTGTATATACACTGACCTTGTTTTGTATATTTTTCTCTTATGAAAAGTACAATGACAAGAGTGGTAAGTAGTCTCAAAGCACTTATCCCACCGCTGCACAACCAATGTAGGAGGCTGGACTGGCTTGTAGTGAGTACCAAGGGGTACTTGCACCTTGCACCAGGCCCAGTTATCCCTTATTAGTGTATAGGGTGTCTAGCAGCTTAGGCTGATAGATAATGGTAGCTTAGCAGAGCAGCTTAGGCTGAACTAGGAGACGTGTGAAGCTACTACAGTACCACTTAGTGTCATATGCACAATATCATAAGAAAACACAATACACAGTTATACTAAAAATAAAGGTACTTTATTTTTATGACAATATGCCAAAGTATCTTAGAGTGTACCCTCAGTGAGAGGATAGGAAATATACACAAGATATATATACACAATAGCAAAAATATGCAGTATAGTCTTAGAAAACAGTGCAAACAATGTATAGTTACAATAGGATGCAATGGGGAAACATAGGGATAGGGGCAACACAAACCATATACTCCAAAAGTGGAATGCGAACCATGAATGGACCCCAAACCTATGTGACCTTGTAGAGGGTCGCTGGGACTATTAGAAAATAGTGAGAGTTAGAAAAATAACCCTCCCCAAGACCCTGAAAAGTGAGTGCAAAGTGCACTAAAGTTCCCCTAAGGACAAAGAAGTCGTGTTAGAGGAATAATGTAGGAAAGACACAAACCAGCAATGCAACAACTGTGGATTTCCAATCTAGGGTACCTGTGGAACAAGGGGACCAAGTCCAAAAGTCACAAGCAAGTCGGAGATGGGCAAATGCCCAGGAAATGCCAGCTGCGGGTGCAAAGAAGCTTCTACTGGACAGAAGAAGCTGAGGTTTCTGCAGGAAAGAAAAGGGCTAGAGACTTCCCCTTTGGTGGACGGATCCCACTCGCCTTGGAGAGTTGTGCAGAAGTGTTTTCCCGCAAAAAGAACGCCAACAAGCCTTGCTAGCTGCAAATCGTGCGGTTAGTGTTTTTGGACGCTGCTGAGGCCCAGGAGGGACCAGGAGGTCGCAAATTAGACCAGCAGAGAGAGGGGACGTCGAGCAAGACAAGGAGCCTTCTCTGAAGCCGGTAGCACCCGGAGAAGTGCCAGAAACAGGCACTACGAGGATGCGTGAAACGGTGCTCGCCGAAGTTGCACAAAGGAGTCCCACGTCGCCGGAGACCAACTTAGAAAGTCGTGCAATGCAGGTTAGAGTGCCGTGGACCCAGGCTTGGCTGTGCACAAAGGATTTCCGCCGGAAGTGCACAGGGGCCGGAGTAGCTGCGAAGTCGCGGTTCCCAGCAATGCAGCCCAGCGAGGTGAGGCAAGGACTTACCTCCACCAAACTTGGACTGAAGAGTCACTGGACTGTGGGGGTCACTTGGACAGAGTTGCTGGATTCGAGGGACCTCGCTCGTCGTGCTGAGAGGAGACCCAAGGGACCAGCAATGCAGCTTTTTGGTGCCTGCGGTTGCAGGGGGAAGATTCCGTCGACCCACGGGAGATTTCTTCGGAGCTTCTGGTGCAGAGAGGAGGCAGACTACCCCCACAGCATGCACAAGCAGGAAAACAGTTGAGAAGGCGGCAGGATCAGCGTTACAGAGTTGCAGTAGTCGTCTTTGCTGCTATGTTGCAGGTTTGGAGGCTTCTAGCGCGGTCAGCAGTCGATTCCTTATCAGAAGGTGAAGAGAGAGATGCAGAGGAACTCGGATGAGCTCTTGCATTCGTTATCTAAAGTTTCCCCAGAGACAGAGACCCTAAATAGCCAGAAAAGAGGGTTTGGCTACCTAGGAGAGAGGATAGGCTAGCAACACCTGAAGGAGCCTATCACAAGGAGTCTCTGACGTCACCTGGTGTCACTGGCCACTCAGAGCAGTCCAGTGTGCCAGCAGCACCTCTGTTTCCAAGATGGCAGAGGTCTGGAGCACACTGGAGGAGCTCTGGACACCTCCCAGGGGAGGTGCAGGTCAGGGGAGTGGTCACTCCCCTTTCCTTTGTCCAGTTTCGCGCCAGAGCAGGGCTAAGGGGTCCCCTGAACCGGTGTAGACTGGCTTATGCAGAATTGGGCACATCTGTGCCCAACAAAGCATTTCCAGAGGCTGGGGGAGGCTACTCCTCCCCTGCCTTCACACCATTTTCCAAAGGGAGAGGGTGTCACACCCTCTCTCAGAGGAAGTTCTTTGTTCTGCCATCCTGGGCCAGGCCTGGCTGGACCCCAGGAGGGCAGATGCCTGTCTGAGGGGTTGGCAGCAGCAGCAGCTGCAGTGAAACCCCAGGAAGGGCAGTTTGGCAGTACCAGGGTCTGTGCTACAGACCACTGGGATCATGGGATTGTGCCAACTATACCAGGATGGCATAGAGGGGGCAATTCCATGATCATAGACATGTTACATGGCCATATTCGGAGTTACCATTGTGAAGCTACATATAGGTAGTGACCTATATGTAGTGCACGCGTGTACTGGTGTCCCCGCACTCACAAAGTTCAGGGAATTGGCTCTGAACAATGTGGGGGCACCTTGGCTAGTGCCAGGGTGCCCTCACACTAAGTAACTTTGCACCTAACCTTTACCAGGTAAAGGTTAGACATAAAGGTGACTTATAAGTTACTTAAGTGCAGTGTAAAATGGCTGTGAAATAACGTGGACGTTATTTCACTCAGGCTGCAGTGGCAGGCCTGTGTAAGAATTGTCAGAGCTCCCTATGGGTGGCAAAAGAAATGCTGCAGCCCATAGGGATCTCCTGGAACCCCAATACCCTGGGTACCTCAGTACCATATACTAGGGAATTATAAGGGTGTTCCAGTAAGCCAATGTAAATTGGTAAAAATGGTCACTAGCCTGTTAGTGACAATTTGGAAAGAAATGAGAGAGCATAACCACTGAGGTTCTGATTAGCAGAGCCTCAGTGAGACAGTTAGTCACTACACAGGTAACACATTCAGGCACACTTATGAGCACTGGGGCCCTGGGTTACCAGGGTCCCAGTGACACATACAATTAAAACAACATATATACAGTGAAAAATGGGGGTAACATGCCAGGCAAGATGGTACTTTCCTACACAGTATGCCAATGTAAATTGGTGAAATTGGTCACTAGCCTGTTAGTGACAATTTGGAAAGAAAATGAGAGAGCATAACCACTGAGGTTCTGGATAGCAGAGCCTCAGTGAGACAGTTAGTCATAACACAGGTAACACATACAGGGCACACTTATGAGCACTGGGGCCCTGGCTGGCAGGGTCCCAGTGACACATACAACTAAAACAACATATATACAGTGAAATATGGGGGTAACATGCCAGGCAAGATGGTACTTTCCTACACAACCCCCCCCCCCCAAACGAAAGACAATAAGACTAGCCATGCCCTGATGAGTCTTCATTGTCTGAGTGGAAATATCTAGAGAGTCCATATGCATTGGAGTGGGTACTCCCAGGTCTATGTTCCACTGTATAGTCCATTCCCTGTAGGGATATGGACCACCTCAACAATTTAGGGTTTTCACCTTTCATTTGTTTTAGCCAAAGTAGAGGTTTGTGGTCTGTCTGAACAATGAAGTGAGTGCCAAACAGGTATGACCCCAACTTCTTCAGTGCCCAGACCACAGCAAAGGCCTCCCTCTCTATGGCAGACCAACGCTTTTCTCTAGGGGTCAACCTCCTGCTGATAAAAGCAACAGGTTGATCCTGGCCCTCAGAATTAAGTTGTGATAAGACTGCCCCTACCCCTAATTCAGATGCATCAGTTTGGACAATGAATTTTTTGGAGTAACAGGGGCTTTTCAGGACAGGTGCAGAGCACATGGCCTGCTTCAGCTCCTCAAAAGCTTTCTGACAGTTTGCTGTCCATAATACCTTTTTAGGCATTTTCTTAGATGTGAGGTCATTAAGAGGGGCTGCAATGGAGCCATAGTTCTTTATGAACCTCCTGTAGTACCCAGTGAGGCCTAAAAAGGCTCTCATCTGAGTCTGAGTTGTAGGGGGAACCCAATCTATAATAGTTTGGATTTTCCCCTGAAGTGGTGCAATCTGTTCTCCACCTACCAGGTGTCCCAGATAAACCACTTTCCCCTGCCCTATCTGGCACTTTGAAGCCTTGATAGTGAGGCCGGCCTTTTGCAGGCCCTCCAAAACTTTCCATAGGTGGACCAGGTGATCCTCCCAGCTGGAGCTAAAGACAGCTATATCATCTAGATATGCTGCACTAAAAGCTTCCAGCCCTTGCAGGACTGTGTTCACCAACCTTTGAAAAGTGGCAGGTGCATTTTTCAATCCAAAAGGCATTACTGTGAATTGGTAGTGCCCTCCAATGGTTGAAAATTCTGTTTTTGCTTTTCCATCCTCTGATAACTTGATCTGCCAATACCCTGCAGTCAAATCAAAGGTGCTTAGATACTTGGCAGATGCCAGTGTATCTATTAGCTCATCTGCCCTGGGTATAGGGTGAGCATCAGTTGTGGTTACCTGGTTGAGACCTCTGTAGTCAACACAAAATCTCATTTCCCTTTTACCATCTTTGGAATGAGGTTTTGGTACAAGTACCACAGGAGAGGCCCATAGACTTTCAGAGTGCTCAACCACTCCCAGTTCAAGCATTTTCTGAACCTCTTGTTTTATGCAGTCTCTGACATGGTCAGGCTGCCTATAGATCTTACTTTTGACAGGCAAGCTGTCTCCAGTATCTATAGTGTGTTCACACCAAGAAGTGGTGCTTGGCACAGTAGAAAAGAGTTCAGAAAACTGACCCAGGAGATTTATGCAGTGGTCTTTCTGCTCAGCAGTAAGACAATCTGCCAAAACTACACCTTCCACTAGAGCATCTTGTTCTGTGGAAGAGAAGAGATCAGGGAGAGGGTCACTCTCTTCTTCCTGTCCCTCATCTGTTGCCATGAGCAGGGTGAGATCAGCCCTGTCATAGTACGGTTTCAGGCGATTGACATGGAGCACCCTAAGGGGACTCCTGGCAGTGCCTAAGTCAACAAAGTAGGTGACTTCTCCCTTCTTTTTAACAATTATGTGGGGTCCACTCCATTTGTCTTGGAGTGCTCTTGGGGCTTCAGGCTCCAAGACCCACACTTTCTGCCCTGGTTGGTACTGAATCAGAACAGCCTTCTGGTCATGCCATTGCTTTTGGAGCTCTTGGCTGGCCTGAAGGTTTTTACTGGCCTTTTCCATGTACTCAGCCATCCTAGATCTTAGGCCAAGTACATGGTCCACTATGTCTTGCTTTGGAGCTTTTAAAGGTTGTTCCCAACCCTCCTTCACAAGTGTTAGAGGACCTCTTACAGGGTGTCCAAATAGGAGTTCAAAGGGGCTGAAGCCCACTCTTTTTTGGGGTACCTCCCTGTAAGCAAAAAGGAGGCAAGGTAACAGGACATCCCATCTCCTGCGGAGTTTTTCAGGGAGTCCCATTATCATTCCTTTGAGAGTTTTATTAAACCTCTCAACCAGTCCATTTGTTTGTGGATGATAGGGTGTAGTGAACTTGTATGTCACACCACATTCCTTCCACATGGCCTTTAAGTAAGCAGACATGAAATTGCTTCCCCTGTCTGATACCACCTCTTTTGGGAAGCCCACCCAGGAAAAGATTCCCAGGAGGGCCTTTGCCACTGCAGGAGCTGTAGTGGTCCTTAGAGGAATTGCTTCAGGATATCTGGTGGCATGGTCCACTACCACCAAGATAAACCTATTGCCTGAAGCAGTAGGAGGGTCAAGGGGGCCAACTATGTCAACCCCTACCCTTTCAAAGGGAACCCCAACCACAGGCAGTGGAATAAGGGGTGCCTTTGGAGTGCGACCTGTCTTGCCACTGGCTTGACAGGTTTCACAGGACTTACAAAATTCCTATGTGTCCTCTGACATTCTAGGCCAATGAAACAAGGGGACAATCCTGTCCCAAGTTTTCATTTGCCCCAAATGTCCAGCTAAGTGAATGTCGTGGGCTAGAGTTAGGAGGAACTTCCTGTATTGCTGAGGAATCACCAATCTCCTGGCAGCTCCAGGTTTTGGATCCCTTGCATTAGTATACAAGAGGTTGTCCTCCCAGTAAACTCTGTGAGAGTCACTGACATCCCCATTTGCTTGTTTGACAGCTTGCTGCCTTAGACCCTCTAGTGTGGGACAGGTATGCTGTGCCACACTCAGCTCCTCCCTGGCAGGCCCCCCTTCACCCAAAAGCTCAGCAGTGTCTGCTTCCAGCTCCTCTGGTGTAGGTTCTGCACAGGGTGGAAATTCTTCTTCCTCAGAAGTTGAATCCACTGTAGAGGGAGGAATAGTAGGTAGTGTTTTACCTTTACTAACCCTAGCTTTAGGGAGCACTTGGTCCATTCTTCCAGGATCCAAGTCACCCTGTCCTTTTTGCTTTTTGGCCTGAGCCCTGGTCAAAGCAAAAATATGCCCTGGAATGCCCAGCATTGCTGCATGAGCCTCCAACTCCACTTCTGCCCAAGCTGATGTCTCTAAAACGTTCCCTAGTAGACAGTCTACAGGTAAATCTGAGGCAACCACAACTTTCTTTGGACCAGTAACCCCCCCCCCCCCCAGTTGAGATTCACAACAGCCATAGGGTGGCTAAGAGTGTTGTTATAAGCATCAGTCACTTGGTACTGGTGACCAAGTAGGTGTTGTTCAGGGTGGACCAGTTTGTCTATTAACATTGTAACACTGACACCTGTGTCCCTGTAGGCCTGAACCTCAACACCATTTATTAGGGGAAGTTGCTTGTACTTATCCATATTAAGGGGACAAGCAACCAAGGTGGCCAAATCAATGCCCCCCTCAGAGACTAACACAGCCTCTGTGGTCTCCCTAACAAGACCAACCCCAACTAAATTACCAAAAGTGAGCCCAGCTACTCCCTTGGATTGGCTATTAGTAGGCTTGCTCCCACCACCACTGCTATTACTAGGGGCACTAGGTGTAGCAGCAGGGGTTGTAGTGGTAGGAGGCTTGGTGCTTTTCTTTGGGCTTTTTCAAAGAGAAGGGATAGGAGGATTAATGGTCCAGTGTATACCCTCCAGACAACCTAATAATATAATATGATACACTGTTCCAAGGAAAAGGGGAAGGAAAATGAAGGGGTCCTAATAATCAGGAGCAAGAGTCCTCACACACCATATTTGGTGTCATGCTTCATCATCGGACAGCTCCTTGTCAGACCGGCGCTGCAATGTCTGACGGGCACCCCCCGAAGGGGGGCTCTTTGCCGGAGATCTTTTATTATCGATGATGCCACGGAGCCAAATATGGGTCCGAAGGAGAAAGAAAAAATACAAGAATAAAGAGTAAAATTGGCTCAAGACCCTCACTAAATATTTTATTCCTTGATGTTGGGAAGTGGCCAAGATTAAAAAGTGACAAGGGAGTGAAACTAGAGGTAATGCTCAGACACTCACACAAAACAATCAAAACAGAGGAAGACGGTAATTATCCGATATTCCTTAATATGCGTTCGACATGTTTCGCGTCTCTTATGGTCCAAAAGGATCCTCTGACGCTTCTTCAGGACCTACTCAATCATTGGACTTCTCCAATTGGAAACAACGCAAAAAATAGACTCCTGCAATCTAACGCTCACAGTCAAGACGTCATCAGTCACTTACTAGAATTAAACCGGACTGGCTTTTTTTCCTATCAGTCACCCTAAATACAGGAAAAACAGAGGTTAAAATTGCATTACTTCTTCATCAACATGAAAGAGTAGTTCGATTAAGCCAATAATGAAATAGTGACAAACTGTGCAACACAAAGTGATGAAGTGGATGATAGCAACCCATGCTAGTGATATATAGGAGTGCTTATCATCTCCACTAGAGAACGGGCTTCATGGGATCACGCAGGCCTGTTGCCCGATTCACAACAGATCTGGTCATGAGGTAGACAGAGATACATAATAAAGGAACAAAATGTCTCTGTTACTAATTACTAAACCAAACCATTCTTTTGGTCACTGGAAGCAAGCAAAACATATTTTGAAATGCAAACCGGATGCAATAGAATATAATATGTATACTGACACACACAGAAAACAGCAGTCACATAGTCACAGATTAAACAGTGATGGTAATAATCACCCTAGGTTTCTGATACATATACGTATGATCTGTTAAACAGTCGCATTCAGGCGGATAATCAAAAATAGAGAAGAGTGCACTTGAGTTACCCTGGTCATACAACAAGGGTCAATACATAAAAATACTGTAGAGAGTAGTGATAGGTGGGCCAGGGTGTCCAATACATGCTAGGTCACTCCCTATTACTGCCAAAAGTCAACCCAACATCTGAGCAAAAAGGGCCAGAGGTGCAGGAATTCACATTTCACCTTCGTTTCATAAGTGTCTCTTAAAGCGTGCCACAAAATGAAACACGCGCCCCACCTATGGGACCAGTGTCTATTTGACAGAAATATATATATATATAGTTTCGCATCCAGAACAACGCTAGAGACGAGTGGTCCAGAGGCACTTACTTCAGTGTTTACCGGTGTCCGATGCAGCACCTACCCTCAGGCTGCGTTCCCGAATGTGAACGAGGCCGGGTACTCAGGGGCATAAATAGTCTGCGTGCTGAGCGCTGTAGGAAAGTACCATCTTGCCTGGCATGTTACCCCCATTTTTCACTGTATATATGTTGTTTTAGTTGTATGTGTCACTGGGACCCTGGTAACCCAGGGCCCCAGTGCTCATAAGTGTGCCTGAATGTGTTACCTGTGTAGTGACTAACTGTCTCACTGAGGCTCTGCTAATCAGAACCTCAGTGGTTATGCTCTCTCATTTCTTTCCAAATTGTCACTGACAGGCTAGTGACCATTTTTACCAATTTACATTGGCTTACTGGAACACCCTTATAATTCCCTAGTATATGGTACTGAGGTACCCAGGGTATTGGGGTTCCAGGAGATCCCTATGGGCTGCAGCATTTCTTTTGCCACCCATAGGGAGCTCTGACAATTCTTACACAGGCCTGCCACTGCAGCCTGAGTGAAATAACGTCCACGTTATTTCACAGCCATTTTACACTGCACTTAAGTAACTTATAAGTCACCTATATGTCTAACCTTTACCTGGTAAAGGTTAGGTGCAAAGTTACTTAGTGTGAGGGCACCCTGGCACTAGCCAAGGTGCCCCCACATTGTTCAGAGTCAATTCACTGAACTTTGTGAGTGCGGGGACACCATTACACGCGTGCACTACATATAGGTCACAACCTATATGTAGCTTCACCATGGTAACTCCGAATATGGCCATGTAACATGTCTATGATCATGGAATTACCCCCTCTATGCCATCCTGGCATTGTTGGTACAATTCCATGATCCCAGTGGTCTGTAGCACAGACCCTGGTACTACCAGACTGCCCTTCCTGGGGTTTCACTGCAGCTGCTGCTGCTGCCAACCCCTCAGACAGGCAGCTGCCCTCCTGGGGTCCAGCCAGGCCTGGCCCAGGATGGCAGAACAAAGAACTTCCTCTGAGAGAGGGTGTGACACCCTCTCCCTTTGGAAAATGGTGTGAAGGCAGGGGAGGAGTAGCCTCCCCCAGCCTCTGGAAATGCTTTGTTGGGCACAGATGTGCCCAATTCTGCATAAGCCAGTCTACAACGGTTCAGGGACCCCTTAGCCCCTGCTCTGGCGCGAAACTGGACAAAGGAAAGGGGAGTGACCACTCCCCTGACCTGCACCTCCCCTGGGAGGTGTCCAGAGCTCCTCCAGTGTGCTCCAGACCTCTGCCATCTTGGAAACAGAGGTGCTGCTGGCACACTGGACTGCTCTGAGTGGCCAGTGCCACCAGGTGACGTCAGAGACTCCTGCTGATAGGCTCCTTCAGGTGTTAGTAGCCTTTCCTCTCTCCTAGGTAGCCAAACCCTCTTTTCTGGCTATTTAGGGTCTCTGTCTCTGGGGAAACTTTAGATAACGAATGCATGAGCTCAGCCGAGTTCCTCTGCATCTCTCTCTTCACCTTCTGATAAGGAAACGACCGCTGACCGCGCTGGAAGCCTGCAAACCTGCAACATAGTAGCAAAGACGACTACTGCAACTCTGTAACGCTGATCCTGCCGCCTTCTCGACTGTTTTCCTGGTGGTGCATGCTGTGGGGGTAGTCTGCCTCCTCTCTGCACTAGAAGCTCCGAAGAAATCTCCCGTAGGTCGACGGAATCTTCCCCCTGCAACCGCAGGCACCAAAAGGCTGCATTACCGGTCCCTTGGGTCTCCTCTCAGCACGACGAGCGAGGTCCCTCGAATCCAGCAACTCTGTCTAAGTGACTCCCACAGTCCAGTGACTCTTCAGTCCAAGTTTGGTGGAGGTAAGTCCTTGCCTCACCTCGCTAGACTGCATTGCTGGGAACCGCGACTTATGCAGCTACTCCGGCCCCTGTGCACTTCCGGCACAAATCCTTTGTGCACAGCCAAGCCTGGGTCCACGGCACTCTAACCTGCATTGCACGACTTTCTAAGTTGGTCTCCGGCGACGTGGGACTCCTTTGTGCAACTTCGGGTGAGCACCGTTTCACGCATCCTCGTAGTGCCTGTTTCTGGCACTTCTCCGGGTGCTACCTGCTTCAGTGAGGGCTCTTTGTCTTTCTCGACGTCCCCTCTCTCTGCAGGTCCAATTTGCGACCTCCTGGTCCCTCCTGGGCCCCAGCAGCGTCCAAAAACGCCAAACGCACGATTTGCGTGTAGCAAGGCTTGTTGGCGTCTTTCCGGTGGGAAAACACTTCTGCACAACTCTCCCAGGCGAGAGGGATCCGTCCACGAAAGGGGAAGTCTCTAGCCCTTTTCGTTCCTGCAGAAACCTCAGCTTCTTCTGTCCAGTCGAAGCTTCTTTGCACCCGCAGCTGGCATTTCCTGGGCATCTGCCCATCTCCGACTTGCTTGTGACTTTTGGACTTGGTCCCCTTGTTCCACAGGTACCCTAGATTGGAAATCCACAGTTGTTGCATTGCTGGTTTGTGTCTTTCCTGCATTATTCCTCTAACACGACTACTTTGTCCTTAGGGGAACTTTAGTGCACTTTGCACTCACTTTTCAGGGTCTTGGGGAGGGTTATTTTTCTAACTCTCACTATTTTCTAATAGTCCCAGCGACCCTCTACAAGGTCACATAGGTTTGGGGTCCATTCGTGGTTCGCATTCCACTTCTGGAGTATATGGTTTGTGTTGCCCCTATCCCTATGTTTCCCCATTGCATCCTATTGTAACTATACATTGTTTGCACTGTTTTCTAAGACTATACTGCATATTTTTGCTATTGTGTATATATATCTTGTGTATATTTCCTATCCTCTCACTGAGGGTACACTCTAAGATACTTTGGCATATTGTCATAAAAATAAAGTACCTTTATTTTTAGTATAACTGTGTGTAGGAAAGTACCATCTTGCCTGGCATGTTACCCCCATTTTTCACTGTATATATGTTGTTTTAGTTGTATGTGTCACTGGGACCCTGGTAACCCAGGGCCCCAGTGCTCATAAGTGTGCCTGAATGTGTTACCTGTGTAGTGACTAACTGTCTCACTGAGGCTCTGCTAATCAGAACCTCAGTGGTTATGCTCTCTCATTTCTTTCCAAATTGTCACTCACAGGCTAGTGACCATTTTTACCAATTTACATTGGCTTACTGGAACACCCTTATAATTCCCTAGTATATGGTACTGAGGTACCCAGGGTATTGGGGTTCCAGGAGATCCCTATGGGCTGCAGCATTTCTTTTGCCACCCATAGGGAGCTCTGACAATTCTTACACAGGCCTGCCACTGCAGCCTGAGTGAAATAACGTCCATGTTATTTCACAGCCATTTTACACTGCACTTAAGTAACTTATAAGTCACCTATATGTCTAACCTTTACCTGGTAAAGGTTAGGTGCAAAGTTACTTAGTGTGAGGGCACCCTGGCACTAGCCAAGGTGCCCCCACATTGTTCAGAGCCAATTCACTGAACTTTGTGAGTGCGGGGACACCATTACACGCGTGCACTACATATAGGTCACTACCTATATGTAGCTTCACCATGGTAACTCCGAATATGGCCATGTAACATGTCTATGATCATGGAATTGCCCCCTCTATGCCATCCTGGCATTGTTGGTACAATTCCATGATCCCAGTGGTCTGTAGCACAGACCCTGGTACTGCCAGACTGCCCTTCCTGGGGTTTCTCTGC
This sequence comes from Pleurodeles waltl, assembly GCF_031143425.1. Lineage (NCBI taxonomy): Eukaryota > Metazoa > Chordata > Amphibia > Caudata > Salamandridae > Pleurodeles > Pleurodeles waltl. Next base: position 566,967,171 of record NC_090445.1, on the reverse strand, counting down.
AGCTGCTGCTGCTGCCAACCCCTCAGACAGGCAGCTGCCCTCCTGGGGTCCAGCCAGGCCTGGCCCAGGATGGCAGAACAAAGAACTTCCTCTGAGAGAGGGTGTGACACCCTCTCCCTTTGGAAAATGGTGTGAAGGCAGGGGAGGAGTAGCCTCCCCCAGCCTCTGGAAATGCTTTGTTGGGCACAGAGGTGCCCAATTCTGCATAAGCCAGTCTACACCGGTTCAGGGACCCCTTAGCCCCTGCTCTGGCGCGAAACTGGACAAAGGAAAGGGGAGTGACCACTCCCCTGACCTGCACCTCCCCTGGGAGGTGTCCAGAGCTCCTCCAGTGTGCTCCAGACCTCTGCCATCTTGGAAACAGAGGTGCTGCTGGCACACTGGACTGCTCTGAGTGGCCAGTGCCACCAGGTGACGTCAGAGACTCCTTGTGATAGGCTCCTTCAGGTGTTAGTAGCCTTTCCTCTCTCCTAGGTAGCCAAACCCTCTTTTCTGGCTATTTAGGGTCTCTGTCTCTGGGGAAACTTTAGATAACGAATGCATGAGCTCAGCCGAGTTCCTCTGCATCTCCCTCTTCACCTTCTGATAAGGAATCGACCGCTGACCGCGCTGGAAGCCTGCAAACCTGCAACATAGTAGCAAAGACGACTACTGCAACTCTGTAACGCTGATCCTGCCGCCTTCTCGACTGTTTTCCTGCTTGTGCATGCTGTGGGGGTAGTCTGCCTCCTCTCTGCACCAGAAGCTCCGAAGAAATCTCCCGTGGGTCGACGGAATCTTCCCCCTGCAACCGCAGGCACCAAAAAGCTGCATTACCGGTCCCTTGGGTCTCCTCTCAGCACGACGAGCGAGGTCCCTCGAATCCAGCGACACCGTCCAAGTGACCCCCACAGTCCAGTGACTCTTCAGCCCAAGTTTGGTGGAGGTAAGTCCTTGCCTCACCTCGCTGGGCTGCATTGCTGGGAACTGCGACTTTGCAAGCTACTCCGGCCCCTGTGCACTTCCGGCGGAAATCCTTCGTGCACAGCCAAGCCTGGGTCCACGGCACTCTAACCTGCATTGCACGACTTTCTAAGTTGGTCTCCGGCGACTCCTTTGTGCAACTTCGGCGAGCACCGTTTCACACATCCTCGTAGTGCCTGTTTCTGGCACTTCTCCGGGTGCTACCTGCTTCAGTGAGGGCTCTTTGTCTTGCTCGACGTCCCCTCTCTCTGCAGGTCCAATTTGCGACCTTCTGGTCCCTCCTGGGCCCCAGCAGCGTCCAAAAACGCCAAACGCACGATTTGCGTGTAGCAAGGCTTGTTGGCGTCCATCCGGCGGGAAAACACTTCTGCACGACTCTCCAAGGCGTGGGGGATCCATCCTCCAAAGGGGAAGTCTCTAGCCCTTGTCGTTCCTGCAGTATTCACAGTTCTTCAGCCTAGTAAGAGCTTCTTTGCACCAACCGCTGGCATTTCTTGGGCATCTGCCCGTCTCCGAGCTGCTTGTGACTTTTGGACTTGGTCCCCTTGTTCCACAGGTACCCTCAGTCAGGAATCCATCGTTGTTGCATTGCTGATTTGTGTTTTCCTTGCATTTTCCCTCTAACACGACTATTTTGTCCTTAGGGGAACTTTAGTGCACTTTGCACTCACTTTTCAGGGTCTTGGGGAGGGTTATTTTTCTAACTCTCACTATTTTCTAATAGTCCCAGCGACCCTCTACAAAGTCACATAGGTTTGGGGTCCATTCGTGGTTCGCATTCCACTTTTGGAGTATATGGTTTGTGTTGCCCCTATTCCTATGTTTCCCCATTGCATCCTATTGTAACTATACATTGTTTGCACTGTTTTCTAAGACTATACTGCATATTTTTGCTATTGTGTATATATATCTTGTGTATATTTCCTATCCTCTCACTGAGGGTACACTCTAAGATACTTTGGCATATTGTCATAAAAATAAAGTACCTTTATTTTTAGTATAACTGTGTATTGTGTTTTCTTATGATATTGTGCATATGACACTAAGTGGTACTGTGGTAGCTTCACACGTCTCCTAGTTCAGCCTAAGCTGCTCTGCTAAGCTACCATTATCTATCAGCCTAAGCTGCTAGACACCCTATACACTAATAAGGGATAACTGGGCCTGGTGCAAGGTGCAAGTACCCCTTGGTACTCACTACAAGCCAGTCCAGCCTCCTACATTGGTTGTGCAGCGGTGGGATAAGTGCTTTGAGACTACTTACCACTCTTGTCATTGTACTTTTCATAAGAGAAAAATAAACAAAACAAGGTCAGCGTATATACACATAGCCAAAAAGTTTTGCATTTCCTCTTTTCACTCTTTTCTAAGTGCTGAAAAGTACTTCTAAACTTTCAAAAAGTTCTTAAAAGTTTAAAAAGTTTTTTCTGTCTTTCCAAAAAGTTCTGAAAACTTTTTTCTCTTTGTCTATCACTTTAACTCTCTCTAAAAAATGTCTGGCACAGGCCAAAAAGTTGAACTGTCCAAACTTGCATATGATCACCTTAGCTGGAAAGGAGCAAGGAGTCTCTGCATAGAGAGAGGTTTGAGTGTAGGGAAGAATCCTTCCTTAGAACTGTTAATTAATATGCTTAGAGTACAGGATAAGGCCATAAGTGCCCAATCTGTAGAAAAAGTAGCTAATGGTTCTCAATCTGATCCAGGGACTCCCCCAGGAAAAGGTTCAGGAAAGAAACTTCTCAGCCTGCCCATTACTAGACAGTCTAGCATAGTTGGTACAGAGGTTGAATCACATCATACTGATGATGTGCTCTCACATTATGCTGGTAGCCAAGCTGTTAGGGTGCCCTTGGTAAGGGACAGGTCTCCTTCTGTTCATTCCCATCATACCTCTGTATCTAGAAATGTCCCTCCCACCCACCCTGATGACAGATTGTTAGAAAGGGAGCTCAATAGATTAAGAGTGGAACAAACCAGACTGAAGCTCAAGAAGCAACAGCTGGATTTGGATAGACAGTCTTTAGAAATAGAGAGGGAAAGACAGAAAATGGGTTTAGATACCCAGGGTGGCAGCAGCAGTATTCCCCATAGTCATCCTGCAAAAGAGCATGATTCCAGGAATCTGCATAAGATAGTTCCCCCTTACAAGGAGGGGGATGACATTAACAAGTGGTTTGCTGCACTTGAGAGGGCCTGTGTTGTACAGGATGTCCCTCAAAAGCAGTGGGCTGCTATCCTATGGCTATCATTTACTGGAAAAGGTAGGGATATGCTCCTTACTGTAAAAGAAAATGATGATAACAATTTCCAAGTTCTTAAGAATGCACTCCTGGATGGTTATGGCTTAACCACTGAACAGTACAGGATAAAGTTCAGAGATACCAAAAAGGAGTCTTCACAAGACTGGGTCGATTTCATTGACCAGGCAGTGAAGGCCTTGGAGGGGTGGTTACATGGCAGTAAAGTTACTGATTATGACAGCCTGTATAACTTGATCCTGAGAGAGCATATTCTTAATAATTGTGTGTCTGATTTGTTGCACCAGTACTTGGTGGACTCTGATCTGACCTCTCCCCAAGAATTGGGAAAGAAGGCAGACAAATGGGTCAGAACAAGAGTGAACAGAAAAGTTCATACAGGGGGTGACAAAGATGGCAACAAAAAGAAGGATGGTAAGTCTTCTGACAAGGGTGGGGACAAATCTAAAAATGAGTCTTCATCAGGCCCACAAAAACACTCTGGTGGGGGTGGTGGGCCCAAATCCTCCTTTAATCAGAACAAGGAAAAGAAACCATGGTGCTATTTATGTAAGATAAAAGGCCATTGGACAACAGATCCCAGTTGTCCAAAGAAAGGCACCACAGCTCCTACCACTACAACCCCTACTGCTACACCTAGTGTCCCTACTAATAGCAGTGGTGGTGGGAGCAAACCTACTAATAGCCAATCCAAGGGAGTAGCTGGGCTCACTTTTGGTAATTTAGTTGGGGTTGGTCTGATTAGGGAGACCACAGAGGCTACTTTAGTCTCTGAAGAGGCTATTGACTTAGCCACTTTGGTTGCTTGCCCCCATAACTTGGAGAAGTACAAGCAACTAACTCTAATAAATGGTGTTGAGGTCCAGGCCTACAGGGACACAGGTGCCAGTGTCACAATGGTGATTGAGAAACTGGTGCACCCTGAACAACACATACTTGGACACCAGTACCAAGTAACCGATGCTCACAACATAACACAAAGCCACCCCATGGCTGTTGTAAATCTCAACTGGGGGGGGGTATCTGGTCCAAAGAAAGTTGTGGTAGCTTCAGATTTACCTGTAGACTGTCTATTAGGGAACGATTTGGAGACATCAGCTTGGTCAGATGTGGAGTTGGAGGCCCATGCAGCAATGCTGGGCATCCCAGGGCATATTTTTGCTTTGACAAGGGCTCAGGCCAAAAAGCAAAAAGGACAGGGAAGCTTGGATCCTGGAACAATGGACCAAGTGCTCCCTAAAGCTAGGGCTAGTAGAAGCAAACCACTTCCTACTATCCCTCCCTCTACAGTGGATTCTACTTCTGAGGAAGAAGAATTCCCTCCCTGTGCAGAACCTACACCAGAGGAGCTGGAAGCAGACACTGCTGAGCTTTTGGGTGAAGGGGGGCCTGCCAGAGAGGAGCTGAGTGTGGCACAGCAAACCTGTCCCACATTAGAGGGTCTCAGACAGCAAGCTGTCAAACAGGCTAATGGGGATGTCAGTGACTCACACAGAGTTTACTGGGAGGACAACCTCTTGTACACTGAGCATAGGGATCCTAAACCTGGAGTTGCCAGGAGATTAGTGATTCCTCAGGAGTACAGAAAGTTCCTCCTAACACTGGCACATGACATTCCCTTAGCTGGGCACCTGGGTCAAATGAAAACTTGGGACAGATTGGTACCACTGTTTCATTGGCCTAGGATGTCTGAGGACACAAAAGAATTTTGTAAGTCCTGTGAAACCTGTCAAGCCAGTGGCAAGACAGGTGGCACTCCAAAGGCACCCCTTATCCCACTGCCTGTGGTTGGGGTTCCCTTTGAAAGGGTAGGGGTTGACATAGTTGGCCCCCTTGACCCTCCTACTGCTTCAGGCAATAGGTTTATCTTGGTGGTAGTGGACCATGCCACAAGATATCCTGAAGCTATTCCTTTAAGGACCACTACAGCTCCTGCAGTGGCAAAGGCCCTCCTGGGAATATTTTCCAGGGTGGGCTTCCCAAAGGAAGTAGTATCAGACAGAGGAAGCAATTTCATGTCTGCATACTTAAAGGCCATGTGGAAGGAGTGTGGTGTAACGTACAAGTTCACAACACCCTATCATCCACAAACAAATGGACTGGTGGAGAGATTTAATAAAACTCTCAAAGGCATGATTATGGGACTCCCTGAAAAACTCCGCAGGAGATGGGATATCCTTCTACCATGCCTCCTTTTTGCCTACAGGGAGGTACCCCAGAAAGGAGTGGGCTTCAGCCCCTTTGAACTTCTTTTTGGACACCCTGTTAGGGGTCCACTCACACTTGTAAAGGAGGGTTGGGAACAACCTTTGAAAGCTCCTAAGCAGGATATTGTGGATGATGAACTTGGCCTCAGATCAAGGATGGCTGAGTACATGAAAAAGGCCAGTAAAAACCTTCAGGCCAGCCAAGAGCTCCAGAAGCAATGGCATGATCAGAAGGCTGTTTTGGTTCAGTACCAACCAGGGCAGAAAGTGTGGGTCTTGGAGCCTGTGGCCCCAAGAGCACTCCAAGATAAATGGAGTGGACCCCACACAATTGTTGAAAAGAAGGGTGAAGTCACCTACTTGGTTGACTTAGGCACTGCCAGGAGTCCCCTTAGGGTGCTCCATGTCAACCGCCTGAAACCCTACTATGACAGGGCTGATCTCACCCTGCTCATGGCAACAGATGAGGGACAGGAAGAAGACAGTGATCCTCTACCTGATCTCTTCTCTTCCACAGAACAAGATGCTCTTGTGGAAGGTGTAGTTTTGGCTGATTGTCTTAGTGCTGAGCAGAAAGATAATTGCATAAATCTCCTAGGACAATTTTCAGAACTCTTCTCCATTGTGCCAGGCACCACTTCTTGGTGTGAGCACACTACAGATACTGGAGACAGTTTACCTGTCAAAAGTAAGATCTATAGGCAGCCTGACCATGTCAGGGACTGCATAAAGCAAGAAGTTCAGAAGATGTTGGAACTAGGAGTGGTTGAGCACTCTGACAGTCCATGGGCTTCTCCTGTGGTACTGGTACCAAAACCCAATTCTAAAGATGGAAAGTAGGAAATGAGGTTTTGTGTAGACTATAGAGGTCTCAACTTGGTAACCAAAACTGATGCTCACCCTATACCCAGGGCAGATGAGCTAATAGATACACTGGCATCTGCCAAGTATCTAAGCACTTTTGATTTGACTGCAGGGTATTGGCAGATCAAAATGTCAGAAGATGCTAAACCTAAGACTGCATTTTCTACCATTGGAGGACATTACCAGTTTACTGTAATGCCTTTTGGTTTGAAAAATGCACCTGCCACTTTTCAGAGGTTGGTGAACACAGTCCTGCAAGGGCTGGAAGCTTTCAGTGCAGCATATTTGGATGATATAGCTGTCTTTAGCTCCAGCTGGGATGATCACCTGGTCCACCTATGGAAAGTTTTGGAGGCCCTGCAAAAGGCAGGCCTCACTATCAAGGCTTCAAAGTGCCAGATAGGGCAGGGTAAGGTGGTTTATCTGGGACACCTTGTTGGTGGGGAACAGATTGCACCACTTCAGGGGAAAATCCAAACTATTATTGATTGGGTTCCCCCTACCACTCAGACTCAGGTGAGAGCCTTCCTAGGCCTCAGTGGGTATTACAGGAGGTTCATTAAGAACTATGGCTCCATTGCAGCCCCTCTTAATGACCTCACATCCAAGAAAATGCCTAAAAAGGTATTATGGACAGCAAACTGTCAGAAAGCTTTTGAGGAGCTGAAGCAGGCCATGTGCTCTGCACCTGTCCTGAAAAGCCCTTGTTACTCTAAAAAATTCTATGTCCAAACTGATGCATCTGAATTAGGAGTAGGGGCAGTCCTATCACAACTTAATTCTGAGGGCCAGGATCAACCTGTTGCTTTTATTAGTAGAAGGTTGACCCCTAGAGAAAAGCGTTGGTCTGCCATTGAGAGGGAGGCCTTTGCTGTGGTCTGGGCTCTGAAGAAGTTGAGGCCATACCTGTTTGGCACTCACTTCATTGTTCAGACAGACCACAAACCTCTACTTTGGCTAAAACAAATGAAAGGTGAAAATCCTAAATTGTTGAGGTGGTCCATATCCCTACAGGGAATGGACTATACAGTGGAACATAGACCTGGGAGTAGCCACTCCAATGCAGATGGACTCTCCAGATATTTCCACTTAGACAATGAAGACTCATCAGGTAATGGCTAGTCTTATTGTCCTTCGTTTGGGGGGGGGTTGTGTAGGAAAGTACCATCTTGCCTGGCATGTTACCCCCATTTTTCACTGTATATATGTTGTTTTAGTTGTATGTGTCACTGGGACCCTGGTAACCCAGGGCCCCAGTGCTCATAAGTGTGCCTGAATGTGTTACCTGTGTAGTGACTAACTGTCTCACTGAGGCTCTGCTAATCAGAACCTCAGTGGTTATGCTCTCTCATTTCTTTCCAAATTGTCACTCACAGGCTAGTGACCATTTTTACCAATTTACATTGGCTTACTGGAACACCCTTATAATTCCCTAGTATATGGTACTGAGGTACCCAGGGTATTGGGGTTCCAGGAGATCCCTATGGGCTGCAGCATTTCTTTTGCCACCCATAGGGAGCTCTGACAATTCTTACACAGGCCTGCCACTGCAGCCTGAGTGAAATAACGTCCACGTTATTTCACAGCCATTTTACACTGCACTTAAGTAACTTATAAGTCACCTATATGTCTAACCTTTACCTGGTAAAGGTTAGGTGCAAAGTTACTTAGTGTGAGGGCACCCTGGCACTAGCCAAGGTGCCCCCACATTGTTCAGAGCCAATTCACTGAACTTTGTGAGTGCGGGGACACCATTACACGCGTGCACTACATATAGGTCACTACCTATATGTAGCTTCACCATGGTAACTCCGAATATGGCCATGTAACATGTCTATGATCATGGAATTGCCCCCTCTATGCCATCCTGGCATTGTTGGTACAATTCCATGATCCCAGTGGTCTGTAGCACAGACCCTGGTACTGCCAGACTGCCCTTCCTGGGGTTTCTCTGCAGCTGCTGCTGCTGCCAACCCCTCAGACAGGCAGCTGCCCTCCTGGGGTCCAGCCAGGCCTGGCCCAGGATGGCAGAACAAAGAACTTCCTCTGAGAGAGGGTGTGACACCCTCTCCCTTTGGAAAATGGTGTGAAGGCAGGGGAGGAGTAGCCTCCCCCAGCCTCTGGAAATGCTTTGTTGGGCACAGAGGTGCCCAATTCTGCATAAGCCAGTCTACACCGGTTCAGGGACCCCTTAGCCCCTGCTCTGGCGCGAAACTGGACAAAGGAAAGGGGAGTGACCACTCCCCTGACCTGCACCTCCCCTGGGAGGTGTCCAGAGCTCCTCCAGTGTGCTCCAGACCTCTGCCATCTTGGAAACAGAGGTGCTGCTGGCACACTGGACTGCTCTGAGTGGCCAGTGCCACCAGGTGACGTCAGAGACTCCTTGTGATAGGCTCCTTCAGGTGTTAGTAGCCTTTCCTCTCTCCTAGGTAGCCAAACCCTCTTTTCTGGCTATTTAGGGTCTCTGTCTCTGGGGAAACTTTAGATAACGAATGCATGAGCTCAGCCGAGTTCCTCTGCATCTCCCTCTTCACCTTCTGATAAGGAATCGACCGCTGACCGCGCTGGAAGCCTGCAAACCTGCAACATAGTAGCAAAGACGACTACTGCAACTCTGTAACGCTGATCCTGCCGCCTTCTCGACTGTTTTCCTGCTTGTGCATGCTGTGGGGGTAGTCTGCCTCCTCTCTGCACCAGAAGCTCCGAAGAAATCTCCCGTGGGTCGACGGAATCTTCCCCCTGCAACCGCAGGCACCAAAAAGCTGCATTACCGGTCCCTTGGGTCTCCTCTCAGCACGACGAGCGAGGTCCCTCGAATCCAGCGACACCGTCCAAGTGACCCCCACAGTCCAGTGACTCTTCAGCCCAAGTTTGGTGGAGGTAAGTCCTTGCCTCACCTTGCTGGGCTGCATTGCTGGGAACTGCGACTTTGCAAGCTACTCCGGCCCCTGTGCACTTCCGGCGGAAATCCTTCGTGCACAGCCAAGCCTGGGTCCACGGCACTCTAACCTGCATTGCACGACTTTCTAAGTTGGTCTCCGGCGACGTGGGACTCCTTTGTGCAACTTCGGCGAGCACCGTTTCACGCATCCTCGTAGTGCCTGTTTCTGGCACTTCTCCGGGTGCTACCTGCTTTAGTGAGGGCTCTTTGTCTTGCTCGACGTCCCCTCTCTCTGCAGGTCCAATTTGCGACCTTCTGGTCCCTCCTGGGCCCCAGCAGCGTCCAAAAACGCCAAACGCACGATTTGCGTGTAGCAAGGCTTGTTGGCGTCCATCCGGCGGGAAAACACTTCTGCACGACTCTCCAAGGCGTGGGGGATCCATCCTCCAAAGGGGAAGTCTCTAGCCCTTGTCGTTCCTGCAGTATTCACAGTTCTTCAGCCTAGTAAGAGCTTCTTTGCACCATCCGCTGGCATTTCTTGGGCATCTGCCCGTCTCCGAGCTGCTTGTGACTTTTGGACTTGGTCCCCTTGTTCCACAGGTACCCTCAGTCAGGAATCCATCGTTGTTGCATTGCTGATTTGTGTTTTCCTTGCATTTTCCCTCTAACACGACTATTTTGTCCTTAGGGGAACTTTAGTGCACTTTGCACTCACTTTTCAGGGTCTTGGGGAGGGTTATTTTTCTAACTCTCACTATTTTCTAATAGTCCCAGCGACCCTCTACAAAGTCACATAGGTTTGGGGTCCATTCGTGGTTCGCATTCCACTTTTGGAGTATATGGTTTGTGTTGCCCCTATCCCTATGTTTCCCCATTGCATCCTATTGTAACTATACATTGTTTGCACTGTTTTCTAAGACTATACTGCATATTTTTGCTATTGTGTATATATATCTTGTGTATATTTCCTATCCTCTCACTGAGGGTACACTCTAAGATACTTTGGCATATTGTCATAAAAATAAAGTACCTTTATTTTTAGTATAACTGTGTATTGTGTTTTCTTATGATATTGTGCATATGACACTAAGTGGTACTGTGGTAGCTTCACACGTCTCCTAGTTCAGCCTAAGCTGCTCTGCTAAGCTACCATTATCTATCAGCCTAAGCTGCTAGACACCCTATACACTAATAAGGGATAACTGGGCCTGGTGCAAGGTGCAAGTACCCCTTGGTACTCACTACAAGCCAGTCCAGCCTCCTACACTGTGTATTGTGTTTTCTTATGATATTGGGCATATGACACTAAGTGGTACTGTAGTAGCTTCACACGTCTCCTAGTTCAGCCTAAGCTGCTCTGCTAAGCTACCATTATCTATCAGCCTAAGCTGCTAGACACCCTATACACTAATAAGGGATAACTGGGCCTGGTGCAAGGTGCAAGTACCCCTTGGTACTCACTACAAGCCAGTCCAGCCTCCTACAAGCGCGCGTTGTCGAATTACTCAATTTGTTGTCTAGCAGCACCTTCATACATCATAGACGAGATCAGAAATAAAAAAGGGGACTTAAGAATAAGGTCGCTCTAGTCCAGATATATATGGCGGCCATCTTAAGCTAGTGTGTATTCAAAGAAAAAACAGGTAGATGTTCCAATATAGACCAACACAACAAACTAAGACCTATCCATCTACGTCAGTGACGTGAACAAAGGTCATTCAATATCATAAGGTACAGTCATTTTAATTGTCAAAGGACATATATATCAAAATGTCGTGGTTGATATTCACCAAAACCAAAATTGCAACAATCATAAGGGCATCCAGCCAGAAGTGGGTAGTTACAACACCAACAACCATCTACATTGAGAGATTAAACCAGGGTATTTCATCATTCAACCCTTGATGGTGGGTGTTAAGTCTGTACACCCAGCGCTGTTCAAGTTCAAAGAGTGGGCGAGTACCTTTCAGGGCACAAGTCTGTAGTACAACCCACCACATGTCATCTGGTGTGTGATTGAATTCAATGAAATGAATGCTGAGTTTGGTTGTGGCTCGTCCACAGCGGATGTTGCTACGGTGTTCATTTATCCTCACTTTCACAGCTCGTGTAGTCACCCCTACGTATCGCAGATTGCATGGACAGGTGATCAAGTAAATACAATTGCGAGTATTGCAATTGGTATGTTTCATCAATCGCCATGTAAGTATGGGTTCTAATTTAAGGGTGTCTGTCCGTTTATTAAGTGGACAAACGTTACAGTTTCCACATGGAAAATGGCCCTTGACTGGGGGAAGGTCCCATAGAAACCTTTGACTGGTCGGAGTAATGGTGGATCTCGGTCGAGTGTGCACCAACATATCTTTAATGTTGGAAGTCCTCTTGAAAGCAAACACAGGCTTGGGAATATTTTCACCTCCACTACAGAGAACCGACCATCTTTTGTTAATTATCTTTTTGACTGTGTTAGAAAATGGTGTAAATGTAGATACACAAGTAAGTTTAGTTTCTGTGGATTTGGGGGTCAACTGTAATAGTGAATCTCTGTCACTGTATTTGGCTCGTTTGTAAGCCGTATTTATAACTCTGTTCGGATAATGATGATCATGCAGTCTTGTCTGTAGATCAGCAGTTTGAGTATTAAATAGCTGCAGATTGCTGCAGTTCCGTCGGAGGCGCAAGAACTGCCCGTACGGTAAATTGTCTCTCAGTGCCTTAGGGTGATGGCTGTCATATAATAACAAGCTATTCCGATCTGTGACTTTATGATAGGTTCGAGTCTTCAGTTTGCCTTCCTCAATGCTGATCAGTAAGTCTAAGAAAGGGATCTCAGTGGTAGAAACAGAAGATGTAAAGTTCAAAAAGGGATCCAGACCGTTTATCCATGTTGTAAACGAGTCTACTTCTGAGATGGAGGCATGCCAGATAACTAAAATGTCGTCTATATACCGACGCCATAGTTTGATGTTCTCAAAAAAAGGGTTAGACTCTGGTAGAATAAAGCGTTTTTCAAAATCATACATATACATACATGCTAGACTAGGGGCGAAGGTACTGCCCATTGAAGTGCCATGAATCTGGTGGAAGAGTTTGTCCTCAAACTGGAAAAAATTCCTAGTCATGGCTAAACTAGCACAGTGCAAGATGAAATGAACAGGAGTAGTTGACTCCAATCTAGCAGACAAAAGGGATGTCTCAACTACCTTCAGCGTAGCTGCCTGCGGAATATTAGTGTATATGTAGGAGGCTGGACTGGCTTGTAGTGAGTACCAAGGGGTACTTGCACCTTGCACCAGGCCCAGTTATCCCTTATTAGTGTATAGGGTGTCTAGCAGCTTAGGCTGATAGATAATGGTAGCTTAGCAGAGCAGCCTAGGCTGAACTAGGAGACGTGTGAAGCTACTACAGTACCACTTAGTGTCATATGCACAATATCATAAGAAAACACAATACACAGTTATACTAAAAATAAAGGTACTTTATTTTTATGACAATATGCCAAAGTATCTTAGAGTGTACCCTCAGTGAGAGGATAGGAAATATACACAAGATATATATACACAATAGCAAAAATATGCAGTATAGTCTTAGAAAACAGTGCAAACAATGTGTAGTTACAATAGGATGCAATGGGGAAACATATGGATAGGGGCAACACAAACCATATATTCCAAAAGTGGAATGCGAACCACGAATGGACCCCAAACCTATGTGACCTTGTAGAGGGTCGCTGGGACTATTAGAAAATAGTGAGAGTTAGAAAAATAACCCTCCCCAAGACCCTGAAAAGTGAGTGCAAAGTGCACTAAAGTTCCCCTAAGGACAAAGTAGTCGTGTTAGAGGAATAATGCAGGAAAGACACAAACCAGCAATGCAACAACTGTGGATTTCCAATCTAGGGTACCTGTGGAACAAGGGGACCAAGTCCAAAAGTCACAAGCAAGTCGGAGATGGGCAGATGCCCAGGAAATGCCAGCTGCGGGTGCAAAGAAGCTTCGACTGGACAGAAGAAGCTGAGGTTTCTGCAGGAACGAAAAGGGCTAGAGACTTCCCCTTTCGTGGACGGATCCCTCTCGCTTTGGAGAGTCGTGCAGAAGTGTTTTCCCGCCGGAAGGATGCCAACAAGCCTTGCTAGTCGCAAATTGTGCGTTTGGCATTTTTGGACGCTGCCGGGGCCCAGGAGGGACCAGGAGGTCGCAAATTGGACCTGAAGAGAGAGGGGACGTCGAGCAAGACAAAGAGCCCTCACTGAAACAGGTAGCACCCGGAGAAGTGCCAGAAACAGGCACTACGAGGATGCGTGAAACGGTGCTCGCCGAAGTTGCACAAAGGAGTCCCACGTCGCCGGAGACCAACTTAGAAAGTCGTGCAATGCAGGTTAGAGTGCCGTAGACCCAGGCTTGGCTGTGCACAAAGGATTTCCGCCGGAAGTGCACAGGGGCCGGAGTAGCTGCAAAGTCGCGGTTCCCAGCAATGCAGCCCAGCGAGGTGAGGCAAGGACTTACTTCCACCAAACTTGGGCTGAAGAGTCACTGGACTGTGGGGGTCACTTGGACAGAGTCGCTGGATTCGAGGGACCTCGCTCGTCGTGCTGAGAGGAGACCCAAGGGACCGGTAATGCAGCTTTTTGGTGCCTGCGGTTGCAGGGGGAAGATTCCGTCGACCCACGGGAGATTTCTTCGGAGCTTCTGGTGCAGAGAGGAGGCAGGCTACCCCCACAGCATGCACAAGCAGGAAAACAGTCGAGAAGGCGGCAGGATCAGCGTTACAGAGTTGCAGAAGTCGTCTTTGCTACTATGTTGCAGGTTTGCAGGCTTCCAGCGCGGTCAGCGGTCGTTTCCTTATCAGAAGGTGAAGAGAGAGATGCAGAGGAACTCGGATGAGCTCTTGCATTCGTTATCTGAAGTTTCCCCAGAGACAGAGACCCTAAATAGCCAGAAAAGAGGGTTTGGCTACCTAGGAGAGAGGATAGGCTAGCAACACCTGAAGGAGCCTATCACAAGGAGTCTCTGACGTCACCTGGTGGCACTGGCCACTCAGAGCAGTCCAGTGTGCCAGCAGCACCTCTGTTTCCAAGATGGCAGAGGTCTGGAGCACACTGGAGGAGCTCTGGACACCTCCCAGGGGAGGTGCAGGTCAGGGGAGTGGTCACTCCCCTTTCCTTTGTCCAGTTTCGCGCCAGAGCAGGGCTAAGGGGTCCCCTGAACCAGTGTAGACTGGCTTATGCAGAATTGGGCACATCTGTGCCCAACAAAGCATTTCCAGAGGCTGGGGGAGGCTACTCCTCCCCTGCCTTCACACCATTTTCCAAAGGGAGAGGGTGTCACACCCTCTCTCAGAGAAAGTTCTTTGTTCTGCCATCCTGGGCCAGGCCTGACTGGACCCCAGGAGGGCAGATGCCTGTCTGAGGGGTTGGCAGCAGCAGCAGCTGCAGTGAAACCCCAGGAAGGGCAGTTTGGCAGTACCAGGGTCTGTGCTACAGACCACTGGGATCATGGGATTGTGCCAACTATGCCCGGATGGCATAGAGGGGGCAATTCCATGATCATAGACATGTTACATGGCCATATTCGGAGTTACCATTGTGAAGCTACATATAGGTAGTGACCTATATGTAGTGCACGCGTGTAATGGTGTCCCCGCACTCACAAAGTTCAGGGAATTGGCTCTGAACAATGTGGGGGCACCTTGGCTAGTGCCAGGGTGCCCTCACACTAAGTAACTTTGCACCTAACCTTTACCAGGTAAAGGTTAGACATATAGGTGACTTATAAGTTACTTAAGTGCAGTGTAAAATGGCTGTGAAATAACGTGGACGTTATTTCACTCAGGCTGCAGTGGCAGGCCTGTGTAAGAATTGTCAGAGCTCCCTATGGGTGGCAAAAGAAATGCTGCAGCCCATAGGGATCTCCTGGAACCCCAATACCCTGGGTACCTCAGTACCATATACTAGGGAATTATAAGGGTGTTCCAGTAAGCCAATGTAAATTGGTAAAAATGGTCACTAGCCTGTTAGTGACAATTTGGAAAGAAATGAGAGAGCATAACCACTGAGGTTCTGATTAGCAGAGCCTTAGTGAGACAGTTAGTCACTACACAGGTAACACATTCAGGCACACTTATGAGCACTGGGGCCCTGGGTTACCAGGGTCCCAGTGACACATACAACTAAAACAACATATATACAGTGAAAAATGGGGGTAACATGCCAGGCAAGATGGTACTTTCCTACACAACCCCCCCCCAAACGAAGGACAATAAGACTAGCCATGACCTGATGAGTCTTCATTGTCTAAGTGGAAATATCTGGAGAGTCCATCTGCATTGGAGTGGCTACTCCCAGGTCTATGTTCCACTGTATAGTCCATTCCCTGTAGGGATATGGACCACCTCAACAATTTAGGATTTTCACCTTTCATTTGTTTTAGCCAAAGTAGAGGTTTGTGGTCTGTCTGAACAATGAAGTGAGTGCCAAACAGGTATGGCCTCAACTTCTTCAGAGCCCAGACCACAGCAAAGGCCTCCCTCTCAATGGCAGACCAACGCTTTTCTCTAGGGGTCAACCTTCTACTAATAAAAGCAACAGGTTGATCCTGGCCCTCAGAATTAAGTTGTGATAGGACTGCCCCTACTCCTAATTCAGATGCATCAGTTTGGACATAGAATTTTTTAGAGTAACAAGGGCTTTTCAGGACAGGTGCAGAGCACATGGCCTGCTTCAGCTCCTCAAAAGCTTTCTGACAGTTTGCTGTCCATAATACCTTTTTAGGCATTTTCTTGGATGTTAGGTCATTAAGAGGGGCTGCAATGGAGCCATAGTTCTTAATGAACCTCCTGTAATACCCAGTGAGGCCTAGGAAGGCTCTCACCTGAGTCTGAGTGGTAGGGGGAACCCAATCAATAATAGTTTGGATTTTCCCCTGAAGTGGTGCAATCTGTTCCCCACCAACAAGGTGTCCCAGATAAACCACCTTACCCTGCCCTATCTGGCATTTTGAAGCCTTGATAGTGAGGCCTGCCTTTTGCAGGGCCTCCAAAACTTTCCATAGGTGGACCAGGTGATCATCCCAGCTGGAGCTAAAGACAGCTATATCGTCCAAATATGCTGCACTGAAAGCTTCCAGCCCTTGCAGGACTGTGTTCACCAACCTCTGAAAAGTGGCAGGTGAATTTTTCAAACCAAAAGGCATTACAGTAAACTGGTAATGTCCTCCAATGGTAGAAAATGCAGTCTTAGGTTTAGCATCTTCTGATAATTTGATCTGCCAATACCCTGCAGTCAAATCAAAAGTGCTTAGATACTTGGCAGATGCCAGTGTATCTATGAGCTCATCTGCCCTGGGTATAGGGTGAGCATCAGTTTTGGTTACCAATTTGAGACCTCTATAGTCTACACAAAACCGCATTTCCTTCTTTCCATCTTTAGAATTGGGTTTTGGTACCAGTACCACAGGAGAAGCCCATGGACTGTCAGAGTGCTCAACCACTCCTAGTTCCAACATTTTCTGAACTTCTTGCTTTATGCAGTCCCTGACATGGTCAGGCTGCCTATAGATCTTACTTTTGACAGGTAAACTGTCTCCAGTATCTATAGTGTGCTCACACCAAGAAGTGGTACCTGGCACAGTAGAGAAGAGTTCAGAGAATTGATGTAGGAGATTTATGCAATTATCTTTCTGCTCAGCAGTAAAACAATCAGCCAAAACTACACCTTCCACAAGAGCATCTTGTTCTGTGGAAGAGAAGAGATCAGGTAGAGGATCACTGTCTTCTTCCTGTCCCTCATCAGTTGCCATGAGCAGGGTGAGATCAGCCCTGTCATAGTAGGGTTTCAGGCGGTTGACATGGAGCACCCTAAGGGGACTCCTGGCAGTGCCTAAGTCAACTAAATAGGTGACTTCTCCCTTCTTTTCAACAATTGTGTGGGGACCACTCCATTTATCTTGGAGTGGTCTTGGGGCCACAGGCTCCAAGACCCACACTTTCTGCCCTGGTTGGTACTGAACCAAAACAGCCTTCTGATCATGCCATTGCTTCTGGAGCTCTTGGCTGGCCTGAAGGTTTTTACTGGCCTTTTTCATGTACTCAGCCATCCTTGATCTGAGGCCAAGTACATAATCCACAATATCCTGCTTAGGAGCTTTTAAAGGTTGTTCCCAACCCTCCTTTACAAGTGTGAGTGGACCCCTAACAGGGTGTCCAAAAATAAGTTCAAAGGGGCTGAAGCCCACTCCTTTCTGGGGTACCTCCCTGTAGGAAAAAACGAGGCATGGTAGAAGGATATCCCATCTCCTGCGGAGTTTTTCAGGGAGACCCATAATCATGCCTTTGAGAGTTTTATTAAATCTCTCCACCAGTCCATTTGTTTGTGGATGATAGGGTGTTGTGAACTTGTACGTTACACCACACTCCTTCCACATGGCCTTTAAGTATGCAGACATGAAATTGCTTCCCCTGTCTGATACTACTTCCTTTGGGAAGCCCACCCTGGAAAATATTCCCAGGAGGGCCTTTGCCACTGCAGGATCTGTAGTGGTCCTTAAAGGAATAGCTTCAGGATATCTTGTGGCATGGTCCACTACCACTAAGATAAACCTATTGCCTGAAGCAGTAGGAGGGTCAAGGGGGCCAACTATGTCAACCCCTACCCTTTCAAAGGGAACCCCAACCACAGGCAGAGGATAAGGGGTGCCTTTGGGGTGCCACCTGTCTTGCCACTGGCTTGACAGGTTTCACAGTACTTACAAAATTCCTTTGTGTCCTCAGACATCCTAGGCCAATGAAACAGGGGAACAAGCCTGTCCCAAGTTTTCATTTGTCCTAGATGCCCAGCTAAGGGAATGTCATGTGCCAGTGTTAGGAGGAACTTTCTGTACTCCTGAGGAATCACTAATCTCCTGGCAGCTCCAGGTTTAGGATCCCTATGCTCAGTGTACAAGAGGTTGTCCTCCCAGTAAACTCTGTGAGAGTCACTGACATCCCCATTAGCCTGTTTGACAGCTTGCTGTCTGAGACCCTCTAATGTGGGACAGGTTTGCTGTGCCACACTCAGCTCCTCTCTGGCAGGCCCCCCTTCACCCAAAAGCTCAGCAGTGTCTGCTTCCAGCTCCTCTGGTGTAGGTTCTGCACAGGGAGGGAATTCTTCTTCCTCAGAAGTAGAATCCACTGTAGAGGGAGGGATAGTAGGAAGTGGTTTGCTTCTACTAGCCCTAGCTTTAGGGAGCACTTGGTCCATTGTTCCAGGATCCAAGCTTCCCTGTCCTTTTTGCTTTTTGGCCTGAGCCCTTGTCAAAGCAAAAATATGCCATGGGATGCCCAGCATTGCTGCATGGGCCTCCAACTCCACATCTGACCAAGCTGATGTCTCCAAATCATTCCCTAATAGACAGTCTACAGGTAATTCTGAAGCTACCACAACTTTCTTTGGACCAGTTACCCCCCCCCCAGTTGAGATTTACAACAGCCATGGGGTGGCTTTGTGTTATGTTGTGAGCATCGGTTACTTGGTACTGGTGTCCAAGTATGTGTTGTTCAGGGTGCACCAGTTTCTCAATCACCATTGTGACACTGGCACCTGTGTCCCTGTAGGCCTGGACCTCAACACCATTTATTAGGGTTAGTTGCTTGTACTTCTCCAAGTTATGGGGGCAAGCAACCAAAGTGGCTAAATCAATAGCCCCTTCAGAGACTAAAGTAGCCTCTGTGGTCTCCCTAATCAGACCAACCCCAACTACGTTACCAATAGTGAGCCCAGCTACTCCCTTGGATTGGCTATTAGTAGGTTTGCTCCCACCACCACTGCTATTAGTAGGGACACTAGGTGTAGCAGTAGGGGTTGTAGTGGTAGGAGCAGTGGTGCCTTTCTTTGGACAACTGGGATCTGTTGTCCAATGGCCTTTTATTTTACATAAATAGCACCATGGTTTCTTTTCCTTGTTCTGATTAAAAGAGGATTTGGGCCCACCACCCCCACCAGAGTGTTTTTGTGGGCCTGATGAAGACTCATTTTTAGATTTGTCCCCACCCTTGTAAGAAGACTTACCATCCTTCTTTTTGTTGCCATCTTTGTCACCCCCTGTATGAACTTTTCTGTTCACTCTTGTTCTGACCCATTTGTCTGCCTTCTTTCCCAATTCTTGGGGAGAGGTCAGATCAGAGTCCACCAAGTACTGGTGCAACAAATCAGACACACAATTATTAAGAATATGCTCTCTCAGGATTAAGTTATACAGGCTGTCATAATCAGTAACTTTACTGCCATGTAACCACCCCTCCAAGGCCTTCACTGAATGGTCAATGAAATCAACCCAGTCTTGTGAAGACTCCTTTTTGGTCTCTCTGAATTTTATCCTGTACTGTTCAGTGGTTAAGCCATAACCATCCAGGAGTGCATTCTTAAGAACTTGGAAATTGTTAGCATCATTTTCTTTCACAGTAAGGAGCCTATCCCTACCTTTTCCACTAAATGATAGCCATAGGATAGCAGCCCACTGCCTTTGAGGGACATCCTGTACAACACAGGCCCTCTCAAGTGCAGCAAACCACTTGTTAATGTCATCCCCCTCCTTATAAGGGGGAACTATCTTGTGCAGATTCCTGGAATCATGCTCTTTTGCAGGATGACTATGGGGAATACTGCTGCTGCCACCATGGGTATCTAAACCCAACTTCTGTCTTTCCTTCTCTAATTCAAAAGACTGTCTATCCAAATCCAGCTGTTGCTTTTTAAGCTTCAGTCTGGTTTGTTCCACCCTCAACTTATTGAGTTCCCTCTCTAACATTCTGTCATCAGGGTTGGTGGGAGGGACATTCCTAGAAACAGAGCTATGATGGGAATGAACAGAAGGAGACCTGTCCCTTACAGAAGCCACCCTAACAGCTTGGTTAACAGAAACATTACTACCAGTATGGTGAGAATAAATGCTTTTGCTATGATGTGAGACAACACTATTTATAGGGTGTGGCTCATCATCATTACCATCTATGCTAGACTGTCTAGTAATGGGCAGGCTAGGAAGTTTCTTTCCTGAATCTTTTCCTGGGGGAGTCCCTGAATCAGATTGAGAACTATTAGGTACTTTTTCAACAGATGAGGCACCTATGGCCTTATCCTGTTCTCTAAGCATATTAAGTAACAGTTCCAAGGAAGGATTCTTCCCTACACTCAAACCTCTCTCTATACAGAGACTCCTTGCTCTTTTCCAGCTAAGGTTGTCATATGCAAGTTTGGACAGATCAACATTTTGGCCTGTGCCAGACATTTTTAGAGAGAGTTAAAGTGATAGAAAAAGAAAAAAAGTTTTCAGAACTTTTTTGGAAAGACAGAAAAAAACTTTTTAAACTTTTAAGATCTTTTTGAAAGTTTAGAAGTACTTTTCAGCACTTAGAAAAGAGTGAAAAGAGGAAATGCAAAACTTTTTGGCTATGTGTATATACACTGACCTTGTTTTGTATATTTTTCTCTTATGAAAAGTACACTGACAAGAGTGGTAAGTAGTCTCAAGCACTTATCCCACCACTGCACAACCAATGTAGGAGGCTGGACTGGCTTGTAGTGAGTACCAAGGGGTACTTGCACCTTGCACCAGGCCCAGTTATCCCTTATTAGTGTATAGGGTGTCTAGCAGCTTAGGCTGATAGATAATGGTAGCTTAGCAGAGCAGCCTAGGCTGAACTAGGAGACGTGTGAAGCTACTACAGTACCACTTAGTGTCATATGCACAATATCATAAGAAAACACAATACACAGTTATACTAAAAATAAAGGTACTTTATTTTTATGACAATATGCCAAAGTATCTTAGAGTGTACCCTCAGTGAGAGGATAGGAAATATACACAAGATATATATACACAATAGCAAAAATATGCAGTATAGTCTTAGAAAACAGTGCAAACAATGTGTAGTTACAATAGGATGCAAAGGGGAAACATAGGGATAGGGGCAACACAAACCATATACTCCAAAAGTGGAATGCGAACCACGAATGGACCCCAAACCTATGTGACCTTGTAGAGGGTCGCTGGGACTATTAGAAAATAGTGAGAGTTAGAAAAATAACCCTCCCCAAGACCCTGAAAAGTGAGTGCAAAGTGCACTAAAGTTCCCCTAAGGACAAAGTAGTCGTGTTAGAGGAATAATGCAGGAAAGACACAAACCAGCAATGCAACAACTGTGGATTTCCAATCTAGGGTACCTGTGGAACAAGGGGACCAAGTCCAAAAGTCACAAGCAAGTCGGAGATGGGCAGATGCCCAGGAAATGCCAGCTGCGGGTGCAAAGAAGCTTCGACTGGACAGACGAAGCTGAGGTTTCTGCAGGAACGAAAAGGGCTAGAGACTTCCCCTTTGGTGGACGGATCCCTCTCGCCTTGGAAAATCGTGCAGAAGTGTTTTCCCGCCGGAAGGATGCCAACAAGCCTTGCTAGTCGCAAATCGTGCGTTTGGCGTTTTTGGACGCTGCCGGGGCCCAGGAGGGACCAGGAGGTCGCAAATTGGACCTGAAGAGAGAAGGGACGTCGAGCAAGACAAAGAGCCCTCACTGAAGCAGGTAGCACCCGGAAAAGTGCCAGAAACAGGCACTACGAGGATGCGTGAAACGGTGCTCGCCGAAGTTGCACAAAGGAGTCCCACGTCGCCGGAGACCAACTTAGAAAGTCGTGCAATGCAGGTTAGAGTGCCGTGGACCCAGGCTTGGCTGTGCACAAAGGATTTCCACCGGAAGTGCACAGGGGCCGGAGTAGCTGCAAAGTCGCGGTTCCCAGCAATGCAGCCCAGCGAGGTGAGGCAAGGACTTACTTCCACCAAACTTGGGCTGAAGAGTCACTGGACTGTGGGGGTCACTTGGACAGAGTCGCTGGATTCGAGGGACCTCGCTCGTCGTGCTGAGAGGAGACCCAAGGGACCGGTAATGCAGCTTTTTGGTGCCTGCGGTTGCAGGGGGAAGATTCCGTCGACCCACGGGAGATTTCTTCGGAGCTTCTGGTGCAGAGAGGAGGCAGGCTACCCCCACAGCATGCACAAGCAGGAAAACAGTCGAGAAGGCGGCAGGATCAGCGTTACAGAGTTGCAGTAGTCGTCTTTGCTACTATGTTGCAGGTTTGCAGGCTTCCAGCGCGGTCAGCGGTCGTTTCCTTATCAGAAGGTGAAGAGAGAGATGCAGAGGAACTCGGATGAGCTCTTGCTTTCGTTATCTGAAGTTTCCCCAGAGACAGAGACCCTAAATAGCCAGAAAAGAGGGTTTGGCTACCTAGGAGAGAGGATAGGCTAGCAACACCTGAAGGAGCCTATCACAAGGAGTCTCTGACGTCACCTGGTGGCACTGGCCACTCAGAGCAGTCCAGTGTGCCAGCAGCACCTCTGTTTCCAAGATGGCAGAGGTCTGGAGCACACTGGAGGAGCTCTGGACACCTCCCAGGGGAGGTGCAGGTCAGGGGAGTGGTCACTCCCCTTTCCTTTGTCCAGTTTCGCGCCAGAGCAGGGCTAAGGGGTCCCCTGAACCGGTGTAGACTGGCTTATGCAGAATTGGGCACATCTGTGCCCAACAAAGCATTTCCAGAGGCTGGGGGAGGCTACTCCTCCCCTGCCTTCACACCATTTTCCAAAGGGAGAGGGTGTCACACCCTCTCTCAGAGAAAGTTCTTTGTTCTGCCATCCTGGGCCAGGCCTGGCTGGACCCCAGGAGGGTAGATGCCTGTCTGA
Organism: Pleurodeles waltl; assembly: GCF_031143425.1. Lineage (NCBI taxonomy): Eukaryota > Metazoa > Chordata > Amphibia > Caudata > Salamandridae > Pleurodeles > Pleurodeles waltl. Next base: position 566,944,298 of record NC_090445.1, on the reverse strand, counting down.
GGGGTTGGCAGCAGCAGCAGCTGCAGTGAAACCCCAGGAAGGGCAGTTTGGCAGTACCAGGGTCTGTGCTACAGGCCACTGGGATCATGGGATTGTGCCAACTATGTCAGGATGGCATAGAGGGGGCAATTCCATGATCATAGACATGTTACATGGCCATATTCGGAGTTACCATTGTGAAGCTACATATAGGTAGTGACCTATATGTAGTGCACGCGTGTAATGGTGTCCCCGCACTCACAAAGTTCAGGGAATTGGCTCTGAACAATGTGGGGGCACCTTGGCTAGTGCCAGGGTGCCCTCACACTAAGTAACTTTGCACCTAACCTTTACCAGGTAAAGGTTAGACATATAGGTGACTTATAAGTTACTTAAGTGCAGTGTAAAATGGCTGTGAAATAACGTGGACGTTATTTCACTCAGGCTGCAGTGGCAGGCCTGTGTAAGAATTGTCAGAGCTCCCTATGGGTGGCAAAAGAAATGCTGCAGCCCATAGGGATCTCCTGGAACCCCAATACCCTGGGTACCTCAGTACCATATACTAGGGAATTATAAGGGTGTTCCAGTAAGCCAATGTAAATTGGTAAAAATGGTCACTAGCCTGTTAGTGACAATTTGGAAAGAAATGAGAGAGCATAACCACTGAGGTTCTGATTAGCAGAGCCTTAGTGAGACAGTTAGTCACTACACAGGTAACACATTCAGGCACACTTATGAGCACTGGGGCCCTGGGTTACCAGGGTCCCAGTGACACATACAACTAAAACAACATATATACAGTGAAAAATGGGGGTAACATGCCAGGCAAGATGGTACTTTCCTACAGTATAGAGCCTCAACATCAAGGTTGATGAGGGTATTAACATTGACTGTTAAATTTATGGATTCAATGAGATTAAGGACGTCTTTGGTGTCCCTGAGGTAAGTTACCGATTGTTGTACAAGAGGTCGTAGAAAATGGTCACAAAATGTGGATAGTGGTTCGAGAACGGACCCAATCCCTGAGACTATCGGGCGGCCAGGTGGGGGAGACCTGCCCTTATGAATATTTGGGAGACAGTAGAAGTACGGAATACGAGGGTCCTCAGTGTCCAGAAATTCTGCTTCCTTCTGTGATATCCAAGTATTCCCGTGGGCTTCCTCAATCATACCCCTGATCTCAATTTACAAACTAGCTGTAGGATCCTAGTCAATCTGAGCATAGTAGGTGGAGTCGCCTAAAAGGCGAAGGCATTCCTGTCTATAATCCTCTGTGTTCATCACAACAATCGCACCTCCCTTGTCCGCTGGTTTAATGATAATGTTAGTATCAGCTGATAGATCTCGAAGGGCCTCATTCTCGACTCTAGGTATATTGACAAATCTATGCTGTGGTCGTATTTTCGTTATGTCTGAGGTGACCGCTTTTTCAAAGGCCAAAACCTCACAAGGCATAGAGGATGAGAGAGGCATGAATTTAGAAGGTTTTTTGAGACCAGAGTCCGGAGGGGAGTCGTCAATGGGTCTGTCTTTAAAGAAGAATTGCAATTGAATCTTTCTGAAAAACCGAGAAAGTTCGCATTGTAAACGAAATGGGTCATCCTTGGGAGTGGGGACATACCCCAAACCTCTATTCAATGCCCTTGTTTCATAAAGGGAAAGAGGCCTTGAGGACAAATTAACCACTAGATCTTGGTTGGTGGGGCTTTGCCCTGACTCCTTGTGACCATCTGTGGTTCTTCCTGAGACCAGTGGACTCTCCTGCCTCTTCCTCGCCTTCTGCCTCTTCCTCTGCCCCTGCCGTGGCCTAAAAAAGGCATATATGGTGGCATTGGATGGGGTTGATAGAAAGGGAAGGCTTGTTGCCATGCCACAGGATGACCCGGATGGTATTGGGGAAAGTTATAATAAGGTTGTGGTCTCTCATCTTCAGTACTCCATCCGTCAGAGGATGAGCTATGGCTGCATTTGCGAGGTCTTCTACCAGAGGTAGAGGATTCGTCTGATGATACGGATGGCGTATCCATGGTGTAATCTTCCTTAATATAAGGATAGACCTTCTCTCTATTGAACTTATTGATATCTTTCTGTGACTTTGTAATCTTCTGTTGTGTTAAGAACTCTTTTGTTTCATTCATATCAGTATTAATTTCTGCTAGTCGACTCTTGAATGCTGCTATGGAAACTGTGGTTTTAAGTGTATTTTCCATGAAGGTGATCTGTATGGCAATGGATTTCGCTAGTCGTCTGGATGTATTAATGATCAGGACCAGCCAGTCCCGAGTGCATTTCCATGCAATCTGTGCCCAGTCCTTCCCAATACTCGCAATTGTATTTACTTGATCACCTGTCCATGCAATCTGCGATACGTAGGGATGACTACACGAGCTGTGAAAGTGAGGATAAATGAACACCGTAGCAACATCCGCTGTGGACGAGCCACAACCAAACTCAGCATTCATTTCATTGATTTCAATCACACACCAGATGACATGTGGTGGGTTGTACTACAGACTTGTGCCCTGAAAGGTACTCGCCCACTCTTTGAACTTGAACAGCGCTGGGTGTACAGACTTAACACCCACCGTCAAGGGTTGAATGATGATATACCCTGGTTTAATCTCTCAATGTAGACGGTTGTTGGTGTTGTAACTACCCACTTCTGACTGGATCCCCTTATGATTGTTGCAATTTTGGTTTTGGTGAATATCAACCACGACATTTTGATATATATGTCCTTTGACAATTAAAATGACTGTACCTTATGATATTGAATGACCTTTGTTCACGTCACTGACGTAGAAGGATAGGTCTCAGTTCGTTGTGTTGGTCTATATTGGAACATCTACCTGTTTCCTTTGAATACACACTAGCTTAAGATGGCCGCCATATATATCTGGACTAGAGCGACCTTATTCTTAAATCCCCTTTTTTATTTCTGATCTCGTCTATGATGTATGAAGGTGCTGCTAGGCAACAAATTGAGTAATTGGACAACGCGCGCTCAGCACGCGGACTATTTATGCCCCTGAGTACACGGCCTCGTTCACATTCGGGAACGCAGCCTGAGGGTAGGTGCTGCATCGGACACCGGTTAACACTGAAGTAAGTGCCTCTGGACCCCTCGTCTCTAGCGTTGTTCTGGACGCGATACTATATATATATTTCTGTCAAATAGACACTGGTCCCATAGGTGGGGCGCGTGTTTCATTTTGTGGCACGCTTTAAGAGACACTTATGAAACAAAGGTGAAACGTGAATTCCTGCACCTCTGGCCCTTTTTGCTCAGATGTTGGGTTGACTTTAGGCAGTAATAGGGAGGGACCTAGCATGTATTGGACACCCTGGCCCCCCTATCACTACTCTCTACAGTATTTTTATGCATTGACCCTTGTTGTATGACCAGGGTAACTCAAGTGCACTCTTCTCTATTTTTGATTATCCGTCTGAATGCGACTGTTTAACAGATCATACGTATATGTATCAGAAACCTAGGGTGATTATTACCATCACTGTTTAATCTGTGACTATGTGACTGCTGTTTTCTGTGTGTGTCAGTATACATATTATATTCTATTGCATCCGGTTTGCATTTCAAAATATGTTTTGCTTGCTTCCAGTGACCATACGAATGGTTTGGTTTAGTAATTAGTAACAGAGACATTTTGTTCCTTTATTATGTATCTCTGTCTACCGCATGACCACATCTGTTGTGAATCGGGCAACAGGCCTGCGTGATCCCAGGAAGCCCGTTCTCTATTGGAGATGGTAAGCTCTCCTATATATCACTAGCATGGGTTGCTATCATCCACTTCATCACTTTGTGTTGCACAGTTTGTCACTATTTCATTATTGGCTTGATCGAACTACTCTTTCATGTTGATGAAGATAATGCAATTTTAACCTCTGTTTTTCCTGTATTTAGGGTGACTGATAGGAAAAAAAGCCAGTCCGGTTTAATTCTAGTAAGTGACTGATGACGTCTTGACTGTGAGCGTTAGATTGCAGGAGTCTATTTTTTGCCTTGTTTTCAATTGGAGAAGTCCAATGATTGAGTAGGTCCTGAAGAAGCGTCAGAGGATCCTTTTGGACCATAAGAGACGCGAAACATGTCGACCGCATATAGAGGAATATCGGATAATTACCGTCTTCCTCCATAATGATTGTTTTGTGTGAGTGTCTGAGCATTACCTCTAGTTTCACTCCCTTGTCACTTTTTAATCTTGGCCACTTCCCAATATCAAGGAATAAAATATTTAGTGAGGGTCTTGAGCCAATTTTACTCTTTATTCTTGTATTTTTTTCTTTCTCCTTCGGACCCATATTTGGCTCCGTGGCATCATGGTTGTAGGAAAGTACCATCTTGCCTGGCATGTTACCCCCATTTTTCAATGTATATATGTTGTTTTAGTTGTATGTGTCACTGGGACCCTGGTAACCCAGGGCCCCAGTGCTCATAAGTGTGCCTGAATGTGTTACCTGTGTAGTGACTAACTGTCTCACTGAGGCTCTGCTAATCAGAACCTCAGTGGTTATGCTCTCTCATTTCTTTCCAAATTGTCACTAACAGGCTAGTGACCATTTTTACCAATTTACATTGGCTTACTGGAACACCCTTATAATTCCCTAGTATATGGTACTGAGGTACCCAGGGTATTGGGGTTCCAGGAGATCCCTATGGGCTGCAGCATTTCTTTTGCCACCCATAGGGAGCTCTGACAATTCTTACACAGGCCTGCCACTGCAGCCTGAGTGAAATAACGTCACCGTTATTTCACAGCCATTTTACACTGCACTTAAGTAACTTATAAGTCACCTATATGTCTAACCTTTACCTGGTAAAGGTTAGGTGCAAAGTTACTTAGTGTGAGGACACCCTGGCACTAGCCAAGGTGCCCCCACATTGTTCAGAGCCAATTCCCTGAACTTTGTGAGTGCGGGGACACCATTACACGCGTGCACTACATATAGGTCACTACCTATATGTAGCTTCACAATGGTAACTCCGAATATGGCCATGTAACATGTCTATGATCATGGAATTGCCCCCTCTATGCCATCCTGGCATAGTTGGCACAATCCAATGATCCCAGTGGTCTGTAGCACAGACCCTGGTACTGCCAAACTGCCCTTCCTGGGGTTTCAATGCAGCTGCTGCTGCTGCCAACCCCTCAGACAGGCATCTGCCCTCCTGGGGTCCAGCCAGGCCTGGCCCAGGATGGCAGAACAAAGGACTTCCTCTGAGAGAGGGTGTTACACCCTCTCCCTTTGGAAAATGGTGTGAAGGCAGGGGAGGAGTAGCCTCCCCCAGCATCTGGAAATGCTTTGTTGGGCACAGATGTGCCCAATTCTGCATAAGCCAGTCTACACCGGTTCAGGGGACCCCTTAGCCCTGCTCTGGCGCGAAACTGGACAAAGGAAAGGGGAGTGACCACTCCCCTGACCTGCACCTCCCCTGGGAGGTGTCCAGAGCTCCTCCAGTGTGCTCCAGACCTCTGCCATCTTGGAAACAGAGGTGCTGCTGGCACACTGGACTGCTCTGAGTGGCCAGTGCCACCAGGTGACGTCAGAGACTCCTGCTGATAGGCTCCTTCAGGTGTTGCTAGCCTATTCTCTCTCCTAAGTAGCCAAACCCTCTTTTCTGGCTATTTAGGGTCTCTGTCTCTGGGGAAACTTTAGATAACCAATGCAAGAGCTCATCCGAGTTCCTCTGCATCTCTCTCTTCACCTTCTGCCAAGGAATCGACTGCAGACCGCGCTGGAAGCCTGCAAACCTGCAACATAGTAGCAAAGACGACTACTGCAACTCTGTAACGCTGATCCTGCCGCCTTCTCAACTGTTTTCCTGCTTGTGCATGCTGTGGGGGTAGTCTGCCTCCTCTCTGCACCAGAAGCTCCGAACAAATCTCCCGTGGGTCGACGGAATCTTCCCCCTGCAACCGCAGGCACCAAAAAGCTGCATTACCAGTCCCTTGGGTTTCCTGTCAGCACGACGAGCGAGGTCCCTCGAATCCAGCGACTCTGTCCAAGTGACCCCCACAGTCCAGTGACTCTTCAGTCCAAGTTTGGTGGAGGTAAGTCCTTGCCTCACCTCGCTGGGCTGCATTGCTGGGAACCGCGACTTTTGCAGCTACTCCGGCCCCTGTGCACTTCCGGCGGAAATCCTTTGTGCACAGCCAAGCCTGGGTCCACGGCACTCTAACCTGCATTGCACGACTTTCTAAGTTGGTCTCGGCGACGTGGGACTCCTTTGTGTAACTTCGGGTGAGCACCGTTTCACGCATCCTTGTAGTGCCTCTTTCTGGCACTTCTCCGGGTGCTACCTGCTGCTGAGAGGGCTCTTTGTCTTGCTCGATGTCCCCTCTCTCTCCTGGTCCAATTTGCGACCTCCTGGTCCCTCCAGGGCCACAGCAGCGTCCAAAAACGCTAACCGCACGATTTGCAGCTAGCAAGGCTTGTTGGCGTTCTGTCGGCGGGAAAACACTTCTGCACGACTCTCCACCGCGAGAGGGATCCGTCCACCAAAGGGGAAGTCTCTAGCCCTTTTTTTTCCTGCAGAAACCTCAGCTTCTTCTGTCCAGTAGAAGCTTCTTTGCATCCACAGCTGGCATTTCCTGGGCATATGCCCATCTCCGACTTGCTTGTGACTTTTGGACTTGGTCCCCTTGTTCCACAGGTACCCTAGATTGGAAATCCACAGTTATTGCATTGTTGGTTTGTGTCTTTCCTGCATTATTCCTCTAACACGACTTCTTTGTCCTTAGGGGAACTTTAGTGCACTTTGCACTCACTTTTCAGGGTCTTGGGGAGGGTTATTTTTCTAACTCTCACTATTTTCTAATAGTCCCAGCGACCCTCTACAAGGTCACATAGGTTTGGGGTCCATTCGTGGTTCGCATTCCACTTTTGGAGTATATGGTTTGTGTTGCCCCTATCCCTATGTTTCCCCATTGCATCCTATTGTAACTATACATTGTTTGCACTGTTTTCTAAGACTATACTGCATATTTTTGCTATTGTGTATATATATCTTGTGTATATTTCCTATCCTCTCACTGAGGGTACACTCTAAGATACTTTGGCATATTGTCATAAAAATAAAGTACCTTTATTTTTTAGTATAACTGTGTATTGTGTTTTCTTATGATATTGTGCATATGACACTAAGTGGTACTGTAGTAGCTTCACCCGTCTCCTAGTTCAGCCTAAGCTGCTCTGCTAAGCTACCATTATCTATCAGCCTAAGCTGCTAGACACCCTATACACTAAAAAGGGATAACTGGGCCTGGTGCAAGGTGCAAGTACCCCTTGGTACTCACTACAAGCCAGTCCAGCCTCCTACATTGGTTGTGCAGTGGTGGGATAAGTGCTTTGAGACTACTTACCACTCTTGTCATTGTACTTTTCATAAGAGAAAAATATACAAAACAAGGTCAGTGTATATACACATAGCCAAAAAGGTTTGCATTTCCTCTTTTCACTCTTTTCTAAGTGCTGAAAAGTACTTCTAGACTTTCAAAAAGTTCTTAAAAGTTTAAAAAGTGTTTTTCTCTGTCTTTCTAAAAGCTCTGACAAACTTTGTTCTCTTTTTCTATCACTTTAACTCTCTCTAAAAATGTCTGGCACAGGCCAAAATGTTGATCTGTCCAAACTTGCATATGATCACCTTAGCTGGAAAGGAGCAAGGAGTCTCTGCATAGAGAGAGGTTTGAGTGTAGGGAAGAATCCTTCCTTGGAACTGTTACTTAACATGCTTAGAGAACAGGATAAGGCTAGAAGTGCCCCATCTGTAGAAAAAGTAGCTAATGGTTCCCAATCTGATCCAGGGACTCCCCCAGGAAAAGATTCAGGAAAGAAACTTCCTAGCCTGCCCATTACTAGACAGTCTAGCATAGTTGGTAATGATGGAGAGCCACACCATACAAATAGTGTTGTCTCACATCATAGCAAAAGCATTTATTCTCACCATACTGGTAGTGATGTTTCTGTTAGCCAAGCTGTTAGGGTGGCTTCTGTAAGGGACAGGTCTCCTTCTGTTCATTCCCATCACACCTCTGTATCTAGGAATGTCCCTCCCACCAACCCTGATGACAGAATGTGAGAGAGGGAACTCAATAAGTTGAGGGTGGAACAAACCAGACTGAAGCTTAAAAAGCAACAGCTGGATTTGGATAGACAGTCTTTTGAACTAGAGAAGGAAAGACAGAAGTTGGGTTTAGAAACCCATGGTGGCAACAGCAGTATTCCCCATAGTCATCCTGCAAAAGAGCATGATTCCAGGAATCTGCACAAGATAGTTCCCCCTTATAAGGAGGGGGATGACATTAACAAGTGGTTTGCTGCACTTGAGAGGGCATGTGTTGTACAGGATGTCCCTCAAAGGCAGTGGGCTGCTATCCTATGGCTATCATTTAGTGGAAAAGGTAGGGATAGGCTCCTTACTGTGAAAGAAAATGATGCTAATAATTTCCAAGTTCTTAAGAATGCACTCCTGGATGGTTATGGCTTAACCACTGAACAATACAGGATAAAGTTCAGAGAGACCAAAAAGGAGTCTTCACAAGACTGGGTTGATTTAATTGACCATTCAGTGAAGGCCTTGGAGGGGTGGTTACATGGCAGTAAAGTTACTGATTATGACAGCCTGTATAACTTAATCCTGAGAGAGCATATTCTTAATAATTGTGTGTCTGATTTGTTGCACCAGTACTTGGTGGACTCTGATCTGACCTCTCCCCAAGAATTGGGAAAGAAGGCAGACAAATGGGTCAGAACAAGGGTGAACAGAAAAGTTCATACAGGGGGTGACAAAGATGGCAACAAAAAGAAGGATGGTAAGTCTTCTGACAAGGGTGGGGACAAATCTAAAAATGAGTCTTCATCAGGCCCACAAAAACACTCTGGTGGGGGTGGTGGGCCCAAATCCTCTTTTAATCAGAACAAGGAAAAGAAACCATGGTGCTATTTATGTAAAATAAAAGGCCATTGGACAACAGATCCCAGTTGTCCGAAGAAAAGCACCAATGCTCCTACCACTACAACCCCTACTGCTACCCCTAGTGTCCCTACTAATAGCAGTGGTGGTGGGAGCAAACCTACTAATAGCCAATCCAAGGGAGTAGCTGGGCTCACTATTGGTAACTTAGTTGGGGTTGGCCTTGTTAGGGAGGCCACAGAGGCTGTGTTAGTCTCTGAGGGGGCTATTGATTTAGCCACCTTAGTTGCTTGTCCCCTTAATATGGATAAGTACAAGCAGCTACCCCTAATAAATGGTGTTGAGGTTCAGGCCTACAGGGACACTGGAGCCAGTGTGACTATGGTCATAGAGAAACTGGTCCACCCTGAACAACACCTACTTGGTCACCAGTACCAAGTAACCGATGCTCACAACAACACACTTAGCCACCCCATGGCTGTTGTTAATCTCAACTGGGGGGGGATTACTGGTCCAAAGAAAGTTGTGGTAGCTTCAGATTTACCTGTAGACTGTCTATTAGGGAATGATTTGGAGACATCAGCTTGGTCAGATGTGGAGTTGGAGGCCCATGCAGCAATGCTGGGCATCCCAGGGCATATTTTTGCTTTGACAAGGGCTCAGGCCAAAAAGCAAAAAGGACAGGGAAGCTTGGATCCTGGAACAATGGACCAAGTGCTCCCTAAAGCTAGGGCTAGTAGAAGCAAACCACTTCCTACTATCCCTCCCTCTACAGTGGATTCAACTTCTGAGGAAGAAGAATTCCCTCCCTGTGCAGAACCTACACCAGAGGAGCTGGAAGCAGACACTGCTGAGCTTTTGGGTGAAGGGGGGCCTGCCAGAGAGGAGCTGAGTGTGGCACAGCAAACCTGTCCCACATTAGAGGGTCTCAGACAGCAAGCTGTCAAACAGGCTAATGGGGATGTCAGTGACTCTCACAGAGTTTCCTGGGAGGACAACCTCTTGTACACTGAGCATAGGGATCCTAAACCGGGAGCTGCCAGGAGATTAGTGATTCCTCAGGAGTACAGAAAGTTCCTCCTAACCCTGGCACATGACATTCCCCTAGCTGGGCATCTAGGACAAATGAAAACTTGGGACAGGCTTGTTCCCCTGTTTCATTGGCCTAGAATGTCTGAGGACACAAAGGAATTTTGTATGTCCTGTGAAACCTGTCAAGCCAGTGGCAAGACAGGTGGCACCCCAAAGGCACCCCTTATCCCACTGCCTGTGGTTGGGGTTCCCTTTGAAAGGGTAGGGGTTGACATAGTTGGTCCCCTTGACCCTCCTACTGCTTCAGGCAATAGGTTTATCTTGGTGGTAGTGGACCATGCCACAAGATATCCTGAAGCTATTCCTTTAAGGACCACTACAGCACCTGCAGTGGCAAAGGCCCTCCTGGGAATATTTTCCAGGGTGGGCGTCCCAAAGGAAGTAGTATCAGACAGGGGAAGCAATTTCATGCCTGCATACTTAAAGGCCATGTGGAAGGAGTGTGGTGTAACGTACAAGTTCACAACACCCTATCATCCACAAACAAATGGACTGGTGGAGAGATTTAATAAAACTCTCAAATGCATGATTATGGGTCTCCCTGAAAAACTCCGCAGGAGATGGGATATCCTTCTACCATGCCTCCTTTTTGCCTACAGGGAGGTACCCCAGAAAGGAGTGGGCTTCAGCCCCTTTGAACTTCTTTTTGGACACCCTGTTAGGGGTCCACTCACACTTGTAAAGGAGGGTTGGGAACAACCTTTAAAAGCTCCTAAGCAGGATATTGTGGATTATGTACTTGGCCTCAGATCAAGGATGGCTGAGTACATGAAAAAGGCCAGTAAAAACCTTCAGGCCAGCCAAGAGCTCCAGAAGCAATGGCATGATCAGAAGGCTGTTTTGGTTCAGTACCAACCAGGGCAGAAAGTGTGGGTCTGGGAGCCTGTGGCCCCAAGAGCACTCCAAGATAAATGGAGTGGACCCCACACAATTGTTGAAAAGAAGGGAGAAGTCACCTATTTTGTTGACTTAGGCACTGCCAGGAGTCCCCTTAGGGTGCTCCATGTCAACCGCCTGAAACCCTACTATGACAGGGCTGATCTCACCCTGCTCATGGCAACTGATGAGGGACAGGAAGAAGACAGTGATCCTCTACCTGATCTCTTCTCTTCCACAGAACAAGATGCTCTGGTGGAAGGTGTAGTTTTGGCTGATTGTCTTACTGCTGAGCAGAAAGACAATTGCATAAATCTCCTAGATCAATTCTCTGAACTCTTCTCTACTGTGCCAGGTACCACTTCTTGGTGTGAGCACACTATAGATACTGGAGACAGCTTGCCTGTCAAAAGTAAGATCTATAGGCAGCCTGACCATGTCAGGGTCTGCATAAAGCAAGAGGTCCAGAAAATGTTAGAACTAGGAGTGGTTGAGCACTCTGACAGTCCATGGGCTTCTCCTCTGGTACTGGTACCAAAACCCCATTCCAAAGATGGAAAGAAGGAAATGCGGTTTTGTGTAGACTATAGAGGTCTCAACTTGGTAACCAAAACTGATGCTCACCCTATACCCAGGGCAGATGAGCTCATAGATACACTGGCATCTGCCAAGTATCTAAGCACTTTTGACTTGACTGCAGGGTATTGGCAGATCAAATTGTCAGAAGATGCTAAACCTAAGACTGCATTTTCTACCATTGGAGGCCATTACCAGTTTACTGTAATGCCTTTTGGTTTGAAAAATGCACCTGCCACTTTTCAAAGGTTGGTGAGCACAGTCCTGCAAGGGCTGGAAGCTTTCAGTGCAGCATATTTGGACGATATAGCTGTCTTTAGCTCCAGCTGGGATGATCACCTGGTCCACCTATGGAAAGTTTTGGAGGCCCTGCAGAAGGCAGGCCTCACTATCAAGGCTTCAAAGTGCCAGATAGGGCAGGGGAAGGTGGTTTATCTGGGACACCTTGTTGGTGGGGAACAGATTGCACCACTACAGGGGAAAATCCAAAGAATTATTGATTGGATTCCCCCTACCACTCAAACTCAGGTGAGAGCCTTCCTAGGCCTCACTGGGTATTACAGGAGGTTCATTAAGAACTATGGCTCCATTGCAGCCCCTCTTAATGACCTCACATCCAAGAAAATGCCTAAAAAGGTATTATGGACAGCAAACTGTCAGAAAGCTTTTGAGGAGCTGAAGCAGGCCATGTGCTCTGCACCTGTCCTGAAAAGCCCTTGTTACTCTAAAAAATTCTATGTCCAAACTGATGCATCTGAATTAGGAGTAGGGGCAGTCCTATCACAACTTAATTCTGAGGGCCAGGATCAACCTGTTGCTTTTATTAGTAGGAGGTTGACCCCTAGAGAAAAGCGTTGGTCTGCCATAGAGAGGGAGGCCTTTGCTGTGGTCTGGGCTCTGAAGAAGTTGAGGCCATACCTGTTTGGCACTCACTTCATTGTTCAGACAGACCACAAACCTCTACTTTGGCTAAAACAAATGAGAGGTGAAAATCCTAAATTGTTGAGGTGGTCCATATCCCTACAGGGAATGGACTATACAGTGGAACATAGACCTGGGAGTAGCCACTCCAATGCAGATGGACTCTCCAGATATTTCCACTTAGACAATGAAGACTCATCAGGTCATGGCTAGTCTTATTGTCCTTCGTTTGGGGGGGTTGTGTAGGAAAGTACCATCTTGCCTGGCATGTTACCCCCATTTTTCACTGTATATATGTTGTTTTAGTTGTATGTGTCACTGGGACCCTGGTAACCCAGGGCCCCAGTGCTCATAAGTGTGCCTGAATGTGTTACCTGTGTAGTGACTAACTGTCTCACTGAGGCTCTGCTAATCAGAACCTCAGTGGTTATGCTCTCTCATTTCTTTCCAAATTGTCACTAACAGGCTAGTGACCATTTTTACCAATTTACATAGGCTTACTGGAACACCCTTATAATTCCCTAGTATATGGTACTGAGGTACCCAGGGTATTGGGGTTCCAGGAGATCCCTATGGGCTGCAGCATTTCATTTGCCACCCATAGGGAGCTCTGACAATTCTTACACAGGCCTGCCACTGCAGCCTCAGTGAAATAACGTCCACGTTATTTCACAGCCATTTTACACTGCACTTAAGTAACTTATAAGTCACCTATATGTCTAACCTTTACCTGGTAAAGGTTAGGTGCAAAGTTACTTAGTGTGAGGGCACCCTGGCACTAGCCAAGGTGCCCCCACATTGTTCAGAGCCAATTCCCTGAATTTTGTGAGTGCGGGGACACCATTACACGCGTGCACTACATATAGGTCACTACCTATATGTAGCTTCACAATGGTAACTCCGAATATGGCCATGTAACATGTCTATGATCATGGAATTGCCCCCTCTATGCCATCCTGGCATAGTTGGCACAATCCCATGATCCCAGTGGTCTGTAGCACAGACCCTGGTACTGCCAAACTGCCCTTCCTGGGGTTTCACTGCAGCTGCTGCTGCTGCCAACCCCTCAGACAGGCATCTGCCCTCCTGGGGTCCAGCCAGGTCTGGCCCAGGATGGCAGAACAAAGGACTTCCTCTGAGAGAGGGTGTTACACCCTCTTCCTTTGGAAAATGGTGTGAAGGCAGGGGAGGAGTAGCCTCCCCCAGCCTCTGGAAATGCTTTCTTGGGCACAGATGTGCCCAATTCTGCATAAGCCAGTCTACACCGGTTCAGGGGACCCCTTAACCCTGCTCTGGGGCGAAACTGGACAAATGAAAGGGGAGTGACCACTCCCCTGACCTGCACCTCCCCTGGGAGGTGTCCAGAGCTCCTCCAGTGTGCTCCAGACCTCTGCCATCTTGGAAACAGAGGTGCTGCTGGCACACTGGACTGCTCTGAGTGGCCAGTGCCACCAGGTGACGTCAGAGACTCCTTGTGATAGGCTCCTTCAGGTGTTGCTAGCCTATCCTCTCACCTAAGTAGCCAAACCCTCTTTTCTGGCTGTTTAGGGTCTCTGTCTCTGGGGAAACTTTAGATAACGAATGCTAGAGCTCATCCGAGTTCCTCTGCATCTCTCTCTTCACCTTCTGCCAAGGAATCGACTGCTGACCGCGCTGGAAGCCTGCAAACCTGCAACATAGTAGCAAAGACGACTACTGCAACTCTGTAACGCTGATCCTGCCGCCTTCTCGACTGTTTTCCTGCTTGTACATGCTGTGGGGGTAGTCTGCCTCCTCTCTGCACCAGAAGCTCCGAAGAAATCTCCTGTGGGTCGACGGAATCTTCCCCCTGCAACCGCAGGCACCAAAAAGCTGCATTACCGGTCCCTTGGGTCTCCTCTCAGCACGACGAGCGAGGTCCCTCGAATCCAGCGACTCTGTTCAAGTGACCCCCACAGTCCAGTGACTCTTCAGTCCAAGTTTGGTGGAGGTAAGTCCTTGCCTCACCTCGCTGGGCTGCATTGCTGGGAACCGCGACTTTTGCAGCTACTCCGGCCCCTGTGCACTTCCGGCAGAAATCCTTTGTGCACAGCCAAGCCTGGGTCCACGGCACTCTAACCTGCATTGCACGACTTTCTAAGTTGGTCTCCGGCGACGTGGGACTCCTTCGTGTAACTTCGGGTGAGCACCGTTTCACGCATCCTCGTAGTGCCTGTTTCTGCCACTTCTCCGGGGGCTACCTGCTGCTGAGATGGCTCCTTGTCTTGCTCGACGTCCCCTCTCTCTCCTGGTCCAATTTGCGACCTCCTGGTCCCTCCAGGGCCACAGCAGCGTCCAAAAACGCTAACCGCACGATTTGAAGCTAGCAAGGCTTGTTGGCGTTCTTTTGGCGGGAAAACACTTCTGCACGACTCTCCACGGCGAGAGGGATCCGTCCACCAAAGGGAAAGTCTCTAGCCCTTTTCGTTCCTGCAGAAACCTCAGCTTCTTCTGTCCAGTAGAAGCTTCTTTGCACCCGCAGCTGGCATTTCCTGGGCATCTGCCCATCTCCGACTTGCTTGTGACTTTTGGACTTGGTCCCCTTGTTCCACAGGTACCCTAGATTGGAAATCCACAGTTGTTGCATTGTTGGTTTGTGTCTTTCCTGCAGTATTCCTCTAACACGACTTCTTTGTCCTTAGGGGAACTTTAGTGCACTTTGCACTCACTTTTCAGGGTCTTGGGGAGGGTTATTTTTCGAACTCTCACTATTTTCTAATAGTCCCAGCGACCCTCCACAAGGTCACATAGGTTTGGGGTCCATTCGTGGTTCGCATTCCACTTTTGGAGTATATGGTTTGTGTTGCCCCTATCCCTATGTTTCCCCATTGCATCCTATTGTAACTATACATTGTTTGCACTGTTTTCTAAGACTATACTGCATATTTTTGCTATTGTGTATATATATCTTGTGTATATTTCCTATCCTCTCACTGAGGGTACACTCTAAGATACTTTGGCATATTGTCATAAAAATAAAGTACCTTTATTTTTTAGTATAACTGTGTATTGGGTTTTCTTATGATATTGTGCATATGACACTAAGTGGTACTGTAGTAGCTTCACCCGTCTCCTAGTTCAGCCTAAGCTGCTCTGCTAAGCTACCATTATCTATCAGCCTAAGCTGCTAGACACCCTATACAATAATAAGGGATAACTGGGCCTGGTGCAAGGTGCAAGTACCCCTTGGTACTCACTACAAGCCAGTCCAGCCTCCTACAATCGTTAATAAAAGATCTCCGGCAAAGAGCCCCCCTTTGGGGGGTGCCCGTCAGACATTGCAGCGCCGGTCTGACGAGGAGCTGTCCGATGATGAAGCATGACACCAAATATGGTGTGTGAGGACTCTTGCTCCCGATTATTAGGACCCCTTTATTTTGTTTCCCCTTTCCTTGGAACAGTGTATCATATTATATTATTAGCTTTTCTTTGGGCAACTGGGATCAGCTGTCCAATGGCCTTTTATTTTACATAAATAGCACCATGGTTTCTTTTCTTTGTTTTGATTTGAAGAGGATTTGGGCCCACCACCCCCACCAGAGTGTTTTTGTGGGCCTGATGATGACTAATTTTTAGATTTGTCCCCACCCTTGTCAGAAGACTTACCATCCTTCTTTTTGCCATCCTTGTCACCCCCTGTATGAACTTTTCTGTTCACCCTTGTTCTGACCCATTTGTCTTCCTTCTTTCCCAATTCTTGGGGAGAGGTCAGATGAAAGTCTACCAGGTACTGGTGTAACAAATCAGACACACAAATATTAAGAATATGCTCTCTCAGGATTAAGTTATACAGGCTTTCATAGTCAGAAACTTTACTGTCATGTAACCACCCTTCCAAGGCCTTCACTGAATGGTCAACAAAGTCTACCCAGTCTTGTGAAGACTCCTTTTTGGTTTCTCTGAACTTGATCCTGTACTGTTCAGTGGTTAAGCCATAACCATCAAGGAGTGCATTCTTAAGAACTGTAAAATTATTGGCATCACTTTCCTTAACAGTAAGGAGCCTATCCCTACCCTTTCCACTGAAAGATAGCCATAGGATAGCAGCCCACTGCCTTTGAGGGACCTCCTGTACAACACAGGCCCTCTCAAGTGCAGCAAATCACTTGTTAATGTCATACCCCTCCTTGTAAGGGGGAACTATCTTGTGCAGATTCCTAGAATCATGCTCTTTTGTAGGATGACTATTTGGAATATCACTGCTGCCACCATGGGGTCCAAACCCCAACCTCTGTCTTTCTTTTTCTAAGTCATATGCTTCCCTGTCTAGATCCAGCTGTTGCTTTTTAAGCTTCAGCCTGGACTCTTCCACTCTCAATCTATTGAGTTCCCTTTCTAACATTCTGTCTTCAGGGAGGGTGGGTTGGGCATGCCTTGACATAGAAGAATGGTGTGAATGAACAGAGGGAGACCTGTCCTTAACAGATGGCACTCTAACATTCTGGCCTACAGAAGTAATACTCCTACTGTGATGAGAAGTAACACTCTTACTGTGATGTGAAGTCACATTAGTACCAGCTATGCTAGGTGGCCTGCTAAGGGGCAGATTAGGAAGGTTCCCTTCTAAATCCTTTACTGGGGGTGCCCCAGAATCAGAGTGGGAACCATCAGCTAATCTCTCACCAAAAGTGCCACCTAAGGTCTTATCTTGTTCAACGAGCATGTTAACTAATAGTTCTCTAGAGGGATTCTTCCCTACCCCTAAACCTCTTTCAACACAGAGACTCCTTGCTGCCTTCCAGCTAAGGTGGTCATATGCAGTCTTGGACAGATCCAGAGTTTGACCTGTACCAGACATAATAGAAAAGGTTTAAGGGACAGAAAAAGAAAGAAAATGATTTCAGAACTTTTTAAAGGACAGAAAAAAACTTTTTAAACTTTTAAAGAACTTTTTGAAAGTTTTAGAGGTACTTTTCAGCACTTAGTAAAAGAGAAAGAGAAGAAAAGCAAAACTTTTTGGTTAGGTGTACATACACTGAACTTGTTTTGTATATTTTTCTCTTATGAAAAGTACAAAATGACAAAGTGGTAAGTAGTTGCAAGTACTTATCCGGCCGCTGCACAACCAATGTAGGAGGCTGGACTGGCTTGTAGTGGGTACCAAGAGGTACTTACACCTTGCACCAGGCCCAGGTATCCCTTATGAGTGTAGAGGGGTGTCTAGCAGCTTAGGCTGATAGAAAAGGTAGCTTAGCAGAGCAGCTTAGGCTGAACTAGGAGACGAGTGAAGCTCCTACAGTACCACTAGTGTCATATGCACAATATCATAAGAAAACACAATACACAGATATACTAAAAGTAAAGGTACTTTATTTTTATGACAATATGCCAAAGTATCTCAGTGAGTACCCTTAGTATGAGGATAGCAAATATACACAAGATATATGTACACAATACCAAAATATGCAGTAATAGCAATAGAAAACAGTGCAAACAATGTATAGTCACAATAGAATGCAATGGGGGCACATAGGGATAGGGGCAACAAAAATCATATACTCTAGAAGTGGAATGCGAACCACGAATGGACCCCAAACCTATGTGACCTTGTAGAGGGTCACTGGGACTGTAAGAAAACAGTGAGGGTTAGAAAAATAGCCCACCCCAAGACCCTGAAAAGTGGGTGCAAAGTGCACCTAAGTTCCCCAAAGAGCACAGAAGTCGTGATAGGGGAATTCTGCTAGGAAGACCAACACCAGCAATGCAACAACGATGGATTTCCTGACCAGAGTACCTGTGGAACAAGGGGCCAAGTCCAAGAGTCACGATCAAGTCGGGATTGGGCAGATGCCCAGGAAATGCCAGCTGTGGGTGCAAAGAAGCTGCCACCGGATGGTAGAAGCTGTGTATTCTGCAAGAACGACAAGGGCTAGAAACTTCCCCTTTGGAGGATGGATGTCCCACGTCGTGAAGAGTCGTGCAGAGGTGTTTCCGTGCAGAAAGACCACAAACAAGCCTTGCTAGCTGCAAGGGTCACGGTTAGGGTTTTTGGATGCTGCTGTGGCCCAGGAGGGACCAGAATGTCGCAAATTGCGTGAGGAGACAGAGGGGGCGTCCAGCAAGACAAGGAGCACACTCAGAAGCAATCAGCATCCGCAGAAGTGCCAGAACAGGCACTACGAAGTGGAGTGAACCGGAGCTCACCCGAAGTCACAAAGGAGGGTCCCACGATGCCGGAGGACAACTCTGGAGGTCATGCACTGCAGGTTAGAGTGCCGGGGACCCAGGCTTGGCTGTGCACAAAGGAAATCCTGGAAGAGTGCACAGGAGCCGGAGCAGCTGCAAAACACGCGGTTCCCAGCAATGCAGTCTAGCGTGGGGAGGCAAGGACTTACCTCCACCAAACTTGGACTGAAGAGTCACTGGACTGTGGGAGTCACTTGGACAGAGTTGCTGAGTTCAAGGGACCTCGCTCGTCGTGCTGAGAGGAGACCCAGAGGACCGGTGATGCAGTTCTTTGGTGCCTGCAGTTGCAGGGGGAAGAGTCCATCGACCCACGGGAGATTTCTTCGGAGCTTCTAGTGCAGAGAGGAGGCAGACTACCCCCACAGCATGCACCACCAGGAAAACAGTCGAGAAGGCGGCAGGATCATCGTTACAAGGTCGCAGTAGTCTCTACTTTGTTGCAGTTTTGCAGTTTTGCAGGCTTCCAGCGCGGTCAGCAGTTGATTCCTTGGCAGAAGGTGAAGAGAGAGATGCAGAGGAACTCTGATGAGCTCTTGCATTCGTTATCTAAGGAATTCCCCAAAGCAGAGACCCTAAATAGCCAGAAAGGGAGGTTTGGCTACCTAGGAGAGAGGATAGGCTAGCAACACCTGAAGGAGCCTATCAGAAGGAATCTCTGACGTCACCTGCTGGCAGTGGCCACTCGGAGCAGTCCAGTGTGCCAGCAGCACCTCTGTTTCCAAGATGGCAGAGGTCTGGAGCACACTGGAGGAGCTCTGGGCACCTCCCAGGGGAGGTGCAGGTCAGGGGAGTGGTCACTCCCCTTTCCTTTGTCCAGTTTCGCGCCAGAGCAGGGCTGGGGGATCCCTGAACCGGTGTAGACTGGCTTATGCAGAAATGGGCACCATCTGTGCCCATGAAAGCATTTCCAGAGGCTGGGGGAGGCTACTCCTCCCCAGCCCTGACACCTTTTTCCAAAGGGAGAGGGTGTAACACCCTCTCTCTGAGGAAGTCCTTTGTTCTGCCTTCCTGGGCCAAGCCTGGCTGGACCCCAGGAGGGTAGAAACCTGTCTGAGGGGTTGGCAGCAGCAGCAGCTGCAGTGAAACCCCGGGAAAGGTAGTTTGGCAGTACCCGGGTCTGAGCTAGAGACTCGGGGGATCATGGAATTGTCTCCCCAATGCCAGAATGGAATTGGGGTGACAATTCCATGATCTTAGACATGTTACATGGCCATGTTCGGAGTTACCATTGTGACGCTATACATATATCGTGACATATGTATAGTGCACACGTGTAATGGTGTCCCCTCACTCACAAAGTTCGGGGAATTTGCCCTGAACAATGTGGGAGCACTTTGGCTAGTGCCAGGGTGCCCACACACTAAGTAACTTAGCACCCAACCTTTACCAGGTAAAGGTTAGACATATAGGTGACTTATAAGTTACTTAAGTGCAGTGGTAAATGGCTGTGAAATAACGTGGACGTTATTTCACTCAGGCTGCACTCGCAGGCCTGTGTAAGAATTGTCAAATCTCCCTATGGGTGGCACAAGAAATGCTGCAGCCCATAGGGATATCCTGGAACCCCAATACCCTGGGTACCTCAGTACCATATACTAGGGAATTATAAGGGTGTTCCAGTATGCCAATGTAAATTGGTGAATTTGGTCACTAGCCTGTTAATGACAATTTGGAAAGAAAATGAGAGAGCATAACCACTGAGGTTCTGGATAGCAGAGCCTCAGTGAGACAGTTAGTCATAACACAGGTAATACATACAGGGCACACTTATGAGCACTGGGGCCCTGGCTGGCAGGGTCCCAGTGACACATACAACTAAAACAACATATATACAGTGAAATATGGGGGTAACATGCCAGGCAAGATGGTACTTTCCTACAGTTTGTTTCTCATGTATTGCCTCTGTGTGTTCAACAAATGCTTTACACTACTCTATGATAAGCCTACTGCTCGACCACACTACCACAAAATAGAGCATTTGAATTATCTAATTTTGCCACTATCAACCTCTAAGGGGAACCCTTGGACTCTGTGCACACTATCTCTCACTTTGAGGTAGGATATACAGAGCCAAGTTCCTATACATACCCAACGAAGAGTTGATCGTCCACCCAGAAATCCTTAGTACGATTGAGGTAGAACGCCAACGCTCTTGTTGGGTCCAAACGGTGGAGTCTCTCCTCCTTATGGGACGAATGTGGAGTGATGGACTGGCCTACATGAAAGGGTTTAACCACCTTAGAAAGGAAGGAAGCCCTAGTGCGCAACACAACTTTGTCAGGGTGCACAGACAAGTATGGAGGTTTTGAGGAAAGGGCCTGAACCTCACTCACCCTGCGAGCAGAGGTGGTAGCGACCACAAAGACAGTTTTGAAGGTGAGGAGCCGCAAGGTACAATTATGCATTGGCTGAAAGGGGGTACACATCAAGTAAGTTCTGTAGGAAAGTGCCATCTTGCCTGGCATGTTACCCCCATATTTCACTGTATATATGTTGTTTTAGTCTATGTGTCACTGGGACCCTGCCAGGCAGGGCCCCAGTGCTCATAAGTATGTGCCCTGTATTTGTTCCCTGTGTGATGCCTAACTGTCACACTGAGGCTCTGCTAACCAAAACCTCAGTGGTTATGCTCTCTTTGCTTTCCAAATTTGTCACTTACAGGCTAGTGACTAAATTTACCAATTCACATTGGCATACTGGTACACCCATATAATTCCCTAGTATATGGTACTGAGGTACCCAGGGTACCGGGGTTCCAGGAGATCCCTATGGGCTGTAGCATTTCTTTTGCCACCCATAGGGAGCTCTGACAATTCTCACACAGGCCTGCCACTGAAGCCTGAGTGAAATAACATCCACGTTATTTCACAGCCATTTACCACTGCACTTTAGTAACTTATAAGTCACCTATATGTCTAACCTTCACCTGGTGAAGGTTCGGTGCAAAGTTACTTAGTGTGTGGGAACCCTGGCACTAGACAAGGTGCCCCCACATTGTTCAGGGCAAATTCCCCAGACTTTGTGAGTGCGGGGACACCATTACACGTGCGCACTATACATAGGTCATTACCTTTGTATAGTGTCACAATGGTAACTCAGAACATGGCCATGTAACATGTCTAAGATCATGGAATTGTCCCCCCAATGCCATTCTGGCATTGGGGGGACAATTCCATGATCCCCCGGGTCTCTAGCACAGAACCCGGGTACTGCCAAACTGCCTTTCCGGGGTCTCCACTGCAGCTGCTGCTGCTGCCAACCCCTCAGACAGGTTTCTGCCCTCCTGGGGTCCAGGCAGCCCAGTCCTAGGAAGGCAGAACAAAGGATTTCCTCTGAGAGAGGGTGTTACACCCTCTGCCTTTGGAAATAGGTGTTAAGGGCCTGAGAGGAGTAGCCTCTCATGGCCTCTGGAAATGCTTTGAAGGGCACAGATGGTGCCCTCCTTGCAAAAGCCAGTCTACACCGGTTCAGGTATTCCCCCCAGCCTTGCTCTGGCGTGAAACTGGACAAAGGAAAGGGGAGTGACCACTCCCCTGACCAGCTCCTCCCCAGGGGAGGTGCCCAGAGCTCCTCCAGTGTGTCCCAGACCTCTGCCATCTTAAATTCAGAGGTGTGAGGGCACAATGGAGACCTCTGAGTGGCCAGTGCCAGCAGGTGACGTCAGAGACCCCTCCTGATAGGTGCTTACCTCTCTGTAGCCAACCCTCCTCTGAGGGCTCTTTATGGTCTCTCCTGTGAGTTTCTCTTCAGACAGCTAGCAAGGCTTGTTTGCAGTCTTTCTGCATGAAAACAACTCTGCATCCTCCAGCACGCCGTGGGATATCTTCTGCACAAAGGAGACGTTCCTAGCATTTTTCGTTGTTGGAGAATCTTCAGCTTCTTCCATCCAGAGGCAGCCATTTTGCACCTTCATCCGGGATTTAGTGGGCTCCTGCCCTCCATGGACACTTTGGTAACTCTTGGACTTGGTCCCCTTTGCAGGTCCTCAAGTCCAGGAATCCGTCTTCAGTGCTTTGCAGTCTGTTGTGGTCTTTGCAAAATGCCTAATCACAACTTTAGTCTGTTTCTGGGGAAATAGCAGTACTTTACTCCTACTTTCCAGGGTCTTGGGGTGGGGTATGTTGGACACCCTTAGTGTTTTCCTACACTCCCAGCGACCCTCTACACACTACACTAGCCTAGGGGTCCATTTGTCGTTGGCATTCCACTTTCTTAGTATATGGTTTGTGTTGCCCCTAGGCCTATTGCATCCTATTGTATTCTACGGTGTTTGCACTACTTTCTAACTGTTTTACTTACCTGATTTTGGTTTGTGTGTATATTTTGTGTATTTTACTTACCTCCAAAGGGAGTATATCCTCTGGGATATTTTTGGCACATTGTCACTAAAATAAAGTACCTTTATTTTTAGTAACTCTGAGTATTGTCTTTCTTATGATATAGTACGTATGTGATATAAGTGGTATAGTAGGACCTTTGCATGTCTCCTAGTTCCGCCTTGGCTGCTCTGCCTTGTCTTTCTTATGATATAGTACTTTACTCCTACTTTTCAGGGTCTTGAGGTGGGGTACCTTGGACACCCTGACAGTTTTCTTACAGTCCCAGCGACCCTCTACAAGATCCCAGAGGTCTGGGTTCCATTCGTGATTCGCATTCCACTTTGGAAGTATATGGTTTGTGTTGCCCCTAGACCTATGTTCGCCTTTTGCAACCTATTGTAATTCTACACTGTTTGCATTATTTTTCTTGCTCTTACTTACATGATTTTTGTCTGTGTACATATAACTTGTGTATATTACTCACCTTCTTACTGAGGATACTCACTGAGATACTTGTGACATATTGTCATAAAAATAAAGTACCTTTATTTTTAGTAACTCTGGGTATTGTGTTTTCTTATAATATTGTGCATATGATATAAGTGGTATAGTAGGACCTTTGCATGTCTCCTAGTTCTGCCTTGGCTGCTCTGCTATAGCTACCTCTATCAGTCTAAGCTGCTAGAACACTACTACTCTACTAATGTGGGATAACTGGACCTGGCACGAGGTGTAAGTACCATTGCTACCCACTATAAGCCAGGCCAGCATCCCACAGCCCTCCCTCCCACCACCAGGGATTGCATGAAGGCACACCTGGCTCCACGAAGAGAAAATGTGACATCCTGATTTACAGCCTTGTTTGAGGCGAAGCAAATGTAAACTGAAGGTTCACTGAACACGAGCAGGCAACGAAGACAAAACAGCATTTCTAATGCAACGGTCTTGTGTTTGCTCGAGTTAGAGTTCTTAGAGTTGTAAATTAATGCCATCGGAAAATCGCGTTAGTCAGAAAGCAAAAACAAAGCATTTGGAATGCAATGGTCTCATGTTTGCTCGAGTTAGAGCTCTTAGCGTTGTAAATTACTGACTGGACTCTTCTTGCCACACAGAATTAAAATAACAAGAGAAAGAGAGTGAGAGCGAGCTGGTCCTGGAAAAGCCCCCCTCTGCTGGTGGTTTATGTTTACAGAGGGAGCTGGTGGGGAGGAGGGACTTAACACACACCCACAGTGTAAGACAAACAGGCAAATACTAAAAAAAAAGTCCCTTACAGAAAAATAAACAGGACATAGTGTAGTTCTGCAGTACTTTGTGATGCTCCCAAAGAGAAAAAGGCAGAACAAAGAGGCAGAACTGACTACTAGCAAGCAACGTTTTTTAAAGGACACTGGAACCAACAGATGAAATCTCTGGAACTCACAGTATAAGTATACTTAAAAGTATACAACACGTTGAACGCTAGCGCTCGACCTAAAAACTGTCTCTTCTGGCACAAGCGTGTTTGTACAGCGAGTAACTGTAATAGGTATCTTTGAAAAGGTTACAAAGCACTGGCTATGTGAATCCAGACAATAGCACTTATAAGAGACAGAGGGGGTCATTCTGACCCCGGCGGGCCAGGGTTGGAGGGAGCACCGCCAACAGGCTGGCGGTGCTCCACAGGGTATTCTGACCGCGGCGGTTCAGCCGCGGCCAGAAAGGGAAAACCGGCGGTCTCCCGCCGGTTTTCCGCTGCCCTGGGAATCCCCCATGGCGGCGCAGCTTGCTGCGCCGCCATGGGGAATTCTGACACCCCATACCGCCATCCTGTTCCTGGCGGTTCGCCCGCCAGGAACAGGATGGCGGTATGGGGTGTCGTGGGGCCCCTGGGGGCCCCTGCAGTGCCCATGCCAATGGCATGGGCACTGCAGGGGCCCCAGTAAGAGGGCCCCACTTAGTATTTCAGTGTCTGCCTTGAAGACACTGAAATACGCGACGGGTCCCACTGCACCCGTCGCACCTTCCCACTCCGCCGGCTCAATTCTGAGCCGGCATCCACGTGGGAAGGATGATTTGCACTGGGCTGGCGGGCGGCCTTTTGGCGGTCGCCCGCCAGCCCAGTGCAAATCCCAAAATACCCTCAGCGGTCTTTCGACCGCGGAGCGGTATTTTGGAGGGGGGAACTCTGGCGGGTGGCCTCCGCCGCCCGCCAGGGTGAGAATCACCCCCATAATTTGAACTTGCTTGAAAACAAGGGCTTATGGTGTAAAATTCTGGAGGTCAGAGTTAATTCAAATTCTATTGTGAATACAAATGACTAGCATGTACTTGAAGACAATTCCCATTACATTGTCGTGGCAAGTTTTAAAGCAATGCTAAAAGTCTCACAGACAATTAATTACACTGATAGACATTGCCACTGTTCTAAAGATGGATTACAGTCACAGACATTGTCATAATTTCTAAAGTTGGGTTACAGTCATTGACCTTGTCATAGTTTCTAAAGTTGGATTACAGTTGTAGGGAAGTGCCTCTTTTGATATGGTAACCCCATACAGATTACTTTGCCTGGATTCTGGTGTGATTTTGACTGTTAGTACATTGACTCCCTGCCAACCAGGTTCCCAGTGCCAGATCTTTCCACAAAACTGCACAGTTGTTTTGCACAACTGGCAAACTCTTTAGCTACCACTGTAAGTCCCTAGTAAATAGTGCCCCTGGTACCTATTGTCTGGGGTACTAAAGAAAGTTTCTGAGGGCTGCAGCACCAATTGTTCCACCCACAGGGACCCCTCATCAAACACACACTGTGCTCCTATTGCAGACTGGGTGTGTTGTTGTAATCTAAATTGAAAACACAACCTTTCACACATCCCTGTGTGCCAGCCCCAATAACACTACATGTGCCAGGTGTAAGTCATCCCTAAGGCAGGGTGCATCCAGGCACATGTGAGGGCATACATGCATGAGCAGATATGCCCCTACCATGTCTCTGTCGATTCTGAGACATAGTAAGTGCACAGGGAAGACATTTTAAATGCAAGTGCTAGATGTAGGAGGCTGGCCTGGCTTGTAGTGGGTACCAAGGGGTACTTATACTCTGTACCAGGTCCAGTTATCCCTTATTAGTGTAGAAGAGGTGTTTCTATCAGCTTAGGCTGATAGAAGGTAGCTATAGCAGAGCAGCTTAGGCTGAACTAGGAGACATGCAAAGCTCCTACTATACCACTGGTGTCATATGCACAATATCATAAGAAAACACAATATACAGATATAATAAAAATAAAGGTACTTTATTTTTATGACAATATGCCAAAAGTATCTCAGTGAGTACCCTCAGTATGATGATGCCAAATATACACAAGATATATGTACACAATACCAAAAATATGCAGAAAAAGCAAGAGGAAGTAATGCAAGCAGTGTAAAGTTACAATAGATTGCAATAGGAGCACATAGGTATAGGGGCAACACAAACCATATACTCCAAAAGTGGAAGGCGAACCACGAATGGACCCCAAATATGTGAGCTTGTAGAGGGTCGCTGGGACTGTAAGAAAACAGTGAGGGTTAGAAAAATAGCCCACCTCAAGACCCTGAAAAGTAGGTGTAAAGTGCACCTATATTCCCCAGAGAGCACAGAAGTCGTGATAGGGGAATTCTGCAAGGAAGACCAAAACCAGCAATGCAACCAAAGTGGATTTCCGGACCTGAGTACCTGTGGAACAAGGGGACCAAGTCCAAAAGTCGCGACAATGTCAAGAGAGGGCAGATGCCCAGGAACTGCCAGCTGAGGGTACAAAGAAGCTGACACCGGATGGTAGAAGCTGTGGATTCTGCAAGAACGAAGAGGGCTAGAAACTTCCCCTTTGGAGGATGGATGTCCCACGTCGTGAAGAAGCTTGCAGAGGTGTTCCTACGCAGAAAGACCGCAACCAAGCCTTGCTAGCTGCAAGGGTCGCAGTTAGGGTTTTTGGATGCTGCTGTGGCCCAGGAGAGACCAGGATGTCGCCCCATGGATGAGGAGACAGATGGGGCACCCAGCAAGTCAGGGAGCCCTCACAGGAGCAGGCAGCACCTGCAAAAGTACCGGAACAGGCACTTAGAAGAGGAGTGAACCGGAGTCCACCCGAAGTCAGAAAAGGGAGTCCCACGACACCGGAGGACAACTCAGAAGGTTGTGCACTGCAGGTTAGAGTGTCGGGGACCCAGGCTTGGCTGTGCACAAAGGAAATCCTTGAAGAGTGCACAGGAGCCGGAGCAGCAGCAAATCACGCGGTACCCAGTAATGCAGTCTAGCGTGGGGAGGCAAGGACTTACCTCCACCAAACTTGGACTGAAGAGTCACTGGACTGTGGGAGTCACTTGGACAGAGTTGCTGAGTTCCAGGGACCAAGCTCGTCGTGCTGAGAGGGGACCCAGAGGACAGGTGATGCAGTCTTTTGTTGCCTGCAGTTGCAGGGGGAGGATTCTGTCGTCCCACAGGAGATTTCTTCAGAGCGCCTGGTGCAGAGAGGAGGCAGGCTACCTCCACAGCATGCACCACCAGGAAACAGGCGAGAAAGCGGCAGGATCAGCGATACAAGGTTGCAGTAGTCGTCTTTGCTACTTTGTTGCGGTTTTGCAGGCGTCCTGAGTAGTCAGCGGTTGATCCTTTGGCAGAACGTGAAGAGAGAGATGCAGAAGAACTCGGATGAGCACTTGCATTCCTTATCTAAAGAATTCCCCAAAGCAGAGACCCTAAATAGCCAGAAAAGGAGGTTTCGCTACCTAGGAAGGAGGATAGGCTAGCAACACAGTTAAGAGCCTATCAGAAAGAGTCTCTGACGTCACCTGCAGGCACTGGCCACTCAGAGCAGTCCAGTGTGCCAGCAACACCTCTGTTTGCAAGATGGCAGAGGTCTGGAGCACACTGAGGAGCTCTGGGCACCTCCCCTGGGAGGTGCAGGTCAGGGGAGTGGTCACTCCCCTTTCCTTTGTCCAGTTTCGCGCCATAGCAGGGCTGGGGGATCCCTGAACTGGTGTAGACTGGCTTATGCAGAGATGGGCACCATCTGTGCCCATCAAAGCATTCCCAGAGGCTGGGGGAGGCTACTCCTCCCCAGCCTTCACACCTATTTCCAAAGGGAGAGGGTGTCACACCCTCTCTCAGAGGAAATCCTTTGTTCTGCCTTCCTGGTCCAGGGCTGCCTGGACCCCAGGGGGGCAGAAACCTGTCTGAGGGGTTGGCAGCAGCAGCAGCTGCAGTGCAAACCCTGAAAAGGCAGTTTGGCAGTACCCGGGTTCTGTGCTAGTGACCCGGGGGATCATGGAACTGTGACAATTCCATGATCTTAGACATGTTACATGGCCATGTTCGGAGTTACCATTGTGACACTATACATAGGTAGTGACCTATGTATAGTGCACGCTTGAAATGGTGTCCCCGCCCTCACAAAGTCCGGGGAATTTGCCCTGAACGATGTGGGGACACCTTGGCTAGTGCCAGGGTGCCCACACACTAAGTAACTTAGCACCCAACCTTCACCAGGTGAAGGTTAGACATATAGGTGACTTATAAGTTACTTAAGTGCAGTGGTAAATGTCTGTGAAATAATCGTGAACGTTATTTCACTCAGGCTGCAGTGGCAGGCCTGTGTAAGAATTGTCAGAGCTCCCTATGGGTGGCAAAAGAAATGCTGCAGCCCATAGGGATCTCCTGGAACCCCAATACCCTGGGTACCTCAGTACCATATACTAGGGAATTATAAGGGTGTTCCAGTATGCCAATGTGAATTGGTGAAATTGGTCACTAGCCTGTTAGTGACAATTTGGAAAGCAGAGAGAGCATACCCACTGAGGTTCTGGTTAGCAGAGCCTCAGTGAGGCAGTTAGGCATCACACAGGGAACACATACATATAGGCCACAAACTTATGAGCACTGGGGTCCTGGCTATCAGGGTCCCAGTGACAAATAACAAACATACTGAAAACATAGGGTTTTCACTATGAGCACTGGGCCCTGGCTAGCAGGATCCCAGTGAGACAGTGAAAACACTCTGACATATACTCACAAACAGGCCAAAAGTGGGGATAACAAGGCTAGAAAGAGGCTACTTTCTCACACTAGACACTAGTCATCACAAGTTCCCCAGCTACATGATGGCTTCTCTGAATCTTGGGATGTTTGGTATCAAACGTCTCAGAATTATCAACCCACAGTGACCCCAGTGATAGATTATTTAAAAAGCACCCAGAGGGGACCTTAGAGGTCCCCCCTGAAAACCTACCCAACTAGAGAGCCAGCACTTTCCGAGGCCTAGAACATAGGCCTGCTCTGGGCAGAGGTGATGACACCTTTTCCAGAGCTGGATGGACATTCCAGATTCCAGGACAGGGAGTTTCAAAGGCCTTGCTGTCTTTAAAATGCAACCAGGTATCTCCAAATGTCGGAGATAACCAACCCCTCTGCCCTGGCCACAAATTAGGCAGATTAGGTGGTGTGCTGTCTTCATGCCAGTCCCACCCGTATGGCCGACAAGCTGAAGTGGACATTACTTTTCAAAATTCTCTATCTTGTTTGGAAGGAATTAGGCCACTAGGGTTATGGTTATTCCCACTTCCCAGCAGAAGTGGTCATAGAAAGGGTGTAGTCACCCTAAAGGTGGTCAGCCCATTGGCTATTGCATGGCATTTTCTATAACGCCCCTAAATTGAGTATTTAGGTGGCACCCCTGAACCCTGGAACACTGATCCAGACTACCTACGAAGAAGGAACAAGAAGAGTCGTGCCTGCAGAAGAAAAGGAAGAAGAAGCTGCTGACCAGGTACCAACCCTTCCAGCCCGCCTGCTGACCTCAATGGACTCTGCACAAAAAGACTCATCCTGCAGCTGAAGTTGCAGGAAACCCAGGAAGCCGACCTGCCTTCTAAAAAGGCTCAGACTCCTGTGAGCAGTGGACCTGCTCAGCAACAAAGTATCCAACAAGGACTCTGCAGCCTGGAGACCCGACACCTGAAGTGACCTCTGCACCCGACAACCTTGACCCAGTGAGAAGCCCACCAACGATGCCTGCAGGTCTTCCCAACTGTCCTGAGCCCAAGTCCACCCAAGTGTTGCCTCTCATGGACTCATCCAAGTCACTTGCAGCCCCTGCATGCAGGCCTCCTCTCAGGTTGCCTCATGGTGAGAGAAAACCCAGCAACCACTGCACCTACCACCCCCTACAGCAACTGAGAAAAGCCACTGGTGCCAAAAGTGTCCCCTGGCTCCTCTGAGCTTGAGTCCACTTCGGTTGAGCACTTGCTGGACTCCCCAACGGTATCTGCATCCTCAACACGCAGGACCCCATGACCGCGAGTACTCCTGGATGGTGAAACCCGACGCCAAAGGACACTCCTGCATCCATTGCCCCTGGGCCCTGGAGACAAGGACCAATGGTGCACCTATCTTCCTGGACATCTCAAGTCTTCGACCTACCTGCTTGTCATGCCCGACAGGATTCCTATCCAGAGGTTGCAGTCTGTCTTCGCGAGGACCATACTCCTATTAGAAACCATTAGGCGCCCAATGCCTTACTCCACCTCTGCACCCAGCTGCCCCGGTGCCGCTTGGGTGTGACCTGTTGGTGTGGTTCTGATCAGTGCTCAGTATTTATCTTAACTCCTGGAGATTGGCTTTGTAAGTCATTGTTAACCCTGTGTTTGCTGAACATTGTTTTTCCTCCGTAGGATAACATTGAGAGAACTGTGAAAATTGCACTGTATGGTTTTCAAACTAATAAGTATTTATGCTTAAAAGTCAACTTACCTGGTTACGAAGTTCTTGAGTTTGAAACATATATAAAAATAATTATTTTCCTAAATTAGTCTCAGACTTATTCACTGAGTGAGTATGTGTCTCATTTATTGCCTCTGTGCATACAACAAATGCTTAGTACTACTCTCTGATAAGCCTAACTGCTTGCCCACACTACAACAAAATAGAGCATTGGTCCTATCTACTTTTGCCTCTGCAATACCAATTGGGGAGCCACTGGACTCTTTGCACAGTGTACTTCATTTTAGTGCACTATAGCGGGACCACCAGCTTCAGTCATAGACATTGTCATAGCTTCTAAAGTTGGATTGCAGACATAGACATTGCAATTGTTCCTAAAGTTGGATTGCAGCCATGGACCTTGTCAATTTTTCAAAAGTTGGGTCACAGTTATAGACATTATCTTTGATTTTAAAATTGGATATTCTTCAGTAAGAATTCAATAGTCACAGTACTGGAACCAGGTAAGACCATAACAACAGGTAATTAATGTGTTTGCATATAGTCTTTGGTTTTGAGAATAGAACCTTGGTTAATCATCATAAATATTTCTTGTTCCAGATCTCTTTCCCACCAGTACCCTCCCCAAAACCCTTCCACTCATCCGGCCACGCTGAACCTCTGGATTATCAATCTGCAGAGACAATGCAGCCAGACGGCGGGCATTCAATATTATGAGAAACGACTGTAGAGGGAAGAGCAGCATAAAAGGGAGACATCTGAAAAACACATGTACACTTGTGCAATGCTTCAAGAAAAAGAAAATAAGAGTTCCTGAAAAGTGAGCACTTCTGGAAGAATAGAAAAGAAAAGAATAGAAGGAGCCAATCAGTGAGGTGGTAAATAGGCTTTGCTCCACGGGAGGGACCAAGACTTGCTCGAAAGGCTAAAACAAAAAAGCAAGCAAACAAAAAGCAAGCAAATGTGAATTAAAAACACAAGCCAGTGGAAAGCAATGGGTGGAACGTATTCCTAGATGAGCTTTTAGCATGTTGTAGGAGGCTGGCCTGGTGTGTGTTGGTACCTATGGTACTTACACCTTACAACCAGGTCCAGGTATCCTTTATTAGTGTAGTGTAGTCAGTGTCTAGAAGCCAGGCTCTCTAGAGGTAGCTGTGGATGAGCAGCCAAGGCTTATCGAGGAACTCATGCAATACCACTGTAGTCACACTTAATACTTACATGCATGAAAGAAAACACTCAGTGTTACAAAAATAAAGGTACTTTATTTTGGTGACACGAATACTAAAAATACCATAGAGGCTATACTCCATTAGGAAGTAAGTAATACACATAGTATATACACTAGTTTGCAGAAATAGGCATAAAAGCAGTTAGAAAAGAGTGCAATCAGTGAAAATCACAATAGGAACAAATGGGCCTAGGGGAAGCACAAACTATATACTAAGAAAGTGGAATGCGAAAGTCGGTCCCCCACCTGGCCAAGTGTAGTGTGTAGAGGGGAGCTGGGAGTACTGGAAAAGCCCAAAGGTAAGTACCACAACCCACCCCAGCGACCAGGGACTCAGGAGTAAATCACAGTATGTTTTCCAGAACACATACCGAGAAGTAAAGAAGAATATTGCAAAACCCAGAAAAGACTACAAGACACCAACAGTGGATTCCTGGACAAGAAGACCTGTGGAAGAAGAGGACCAAGTCCAAGAAGCACAGAAGAGTCCAGGAAGGGCAGGAGCTCCTACCCACCAGGATGAAGGTGCAAGAAGTGAACCACCGGTGAAGAAGAAGAGTCAGCACTGCACCCAAGAAGATGAAGTCGGGTTCCTGGAGGATGCAGGTGATGTCCCACACCGGAAGGGGGATTGCAGTCGGGTTTGCATCATCGGTGCCTGCCAACAAGCCTTGGCACATGCAAAGCTTGCGGTTAGCTGAAAGTGGCGCTGCAGGGGACCAGGAAGGACCAGGTGGACTCTATCCAGGAGGAGGAGTCAGAGGGGGCCCGCGGCAACACAGAGAGCCCACTGAAGCCCAGGCAGCACTCACAGGAGTCCCACAGGACGGGGACATGAAAGTTGCAGATGAGGCCCATGCAGTACTACGTGAAAGGCTCCCACGCTGCTGGAGAACCACTCAGGGAGCTGTGCGTCGCACAATAGAGTGCTGGGGACTGGAGCTTCAAGATGTACAAAGATCCTGGAGGAAGGATACCAACAATGCTTGGCAGCTGCAAAGGGCACGGTGTATGGTGGTACTGTCTTGCATGGGGTGGCAAGGTCTCACCTCCACCAAAGTTGGACAGTTGGAAGAGAGGACCGTCGGGACCACTTCAGCCCATCACCCGTGATGCAGGATCCAGTCAGCTCAACAGAAGAAGGGATCCACGTAGCCTGTCGCCATCGCAGTTGGTACCTGCAGAAGCAGGGGAGTGACTCCTTCACCCAAAGGGAGATTCCTTCTTTTCTTCTGATGCAGGCTGAAGACGGGCTGTCCTCAGAGGATGCACGGCTGGGGAAATGTTGTGGTTGCTGGAAGGAGCTGGAGATACAATGTTGCAGAAGGCGTCTTGCTTCTTTGTTGCAGTTTGCAAGGTTTTGGGAGAAAGACCGTAATCACTGGGGTCCTTGTTAGCAGGATCCCAGTAAACACAGTCAAACACACTGAGATCAGGCAGAATAAGGGGATAACCATGCCAAGAAAGAGGGTATATTCCTACACAAATATGCAATATGTCTTTGCACCCTGACAGCTGTGCTGTCTTGTAGTCTTCAACGTAAAAATACAGTTTCTATAGAGGAGGTAACACTAAGGCGCTGTCCCCCCTAAAGTCACCGTGCCGGCGACCTGGACTTCCACCGTTTCTTTTTAGGGTGTACAATATGTTATTTATCACTCAGGAGATTTGGAATGAAATACACTTCAGCTTTGACAAAAACTGCTATCTTTTTGCTATAACTCTTCATCTTACTGTGTGTGTAAATATTTAATGATTCTGTCCCTCCACTATTAGTAATTTGATTCAATAAGCCTTCGCAATTTTACAGTAAACATAAAAAAAAAAAATAGGTTTCAACTCAAATAGCTACTGTTAGAAAAATAGGAGTCAGGAAATGTATCCATCTATGAAGAGAACGCATTTCAATGTTCTCCAGTTTAATTGACCATACACTATTTAAAATGCTGTTTGGGGGAAAAAAACTACGATTCACACTACTGCGATCTTATAATGAGGATAGTTGAAAACCTTACTTGCAGTTTCATTTAATTTGGTTATCTTTTTTCTTGACTCGCTTAACTGAAATTTTATGTCTGTCAGCTCTCTTTCTTTTTCCTGATTCTGTTGTACCCATTGTGATACCTAAAAACAAAAACCTTTTCAATATACATGTAAAAACACAAATACCACCATTCCGAATTGTGTGTAATCACAATTACACGGTGTCATGCAGTAAAATTGGCACAATCATAAGCGCGAGTACAACTTTAATGAAAGGGTAAAACCACAGGCAATACAATTTCTATTGATACGGGACAGTTTTACCACATGGAATTGTAAAGCAAGCTGTAAAATCAGAAACTCAAATAACAAGCAACAGAGGAAACAGCCAAACCAGCAAACAGTGAATTAACCCAGAAATCCCCCTACACTATAAAAAAGTGATTAAAAAATGCTCCTTATCTTTGGTGACGCTCGTTCTGTTGGTTATTCTAAGTGCAGATATCTCACCTGGTGAATATCGCCAGGCTTCAGGGCGGACCTGGAAGACTTTCATAGCAATTCCCTCATGAGTCCGTAGCTGGTGTTTATGTGGCTCTATGTCAGATCGGTGCTGCTCCTGGAAGTGATGTCAAGGACTCTACAATACCTCTACGCACTAAGGCCAGCAGTTGATTTCTGATCTCTGTCCCTAGAAAACAAATTGTGCCAGTGTGTAGATCTTATTAAAATGGACCAAAGAAGTCCATCCATGAAAAGGGGAGGTGAGTTGGTCGGAGAGGAATCTGTAGTTAGAATATGCACCATAAGGAGCCTAATTAAAGTTAAGTAACTTTTTTTCTGATGGATACGTCTAATAGCAGATTCCTCACCTTGTGAATAAACACCATAGCAGTACCTCATCAGGTGGTGGGTTTGTGTAATGACTCAGACCAGGAAACTTGTCAGAATGGACAAAGTACCCTTTCTGTCGAACTTGGCTATCCTGGCAGTAGAGCTTTGTAAACGAGTCAAATAACGTCCACATAGCTGCCTGACAAAATGTCCAAGACTGCCACACCACATATTAGTGCAATGGCAGCAGCCTTTCAAATTAGAGCTTAGGCCTTTTAGAGGCTGTTTCTTGGCCAGCCAATAACCAATTCTGATGCATAAGACAATCTATCTGGAGATGGTCTCTTCTGTAATGCTTTTCATTTTTTTCGTCCGAGAGAAACTCACAAAGAGCTTATCGTCCACTCAATGGGCCAGATGTAGCAAACAGTTTGCGAGTCGCAAACGGAGAAAATCGCCGTTTGCGAGACGCAAACGTGTGTTTGCTATGAAGAAATGCATTTTGCGAGTCGGAACCGACTCGCAAAATGCATTTCCGACTCGCAAATAGGAAGGGGTGTTCCCTTCCTATTTGCGACTCGCAGTGGTATGCAACAGTCGCTCGGACTCGCAAATTGCAAGTCGCAATTTGCCGTCTTCCTACATCTAGCCCAATGTTCTTTATTGTGATCTATGTAGAAGCTCAGGGCTCTCCTGGGATCAAGTTGTTGTGTAGCCATTTTAGTTATAGCTCCATATAGTTAATACACTAGGCTGCTGTGCACTTTGATCTAGATATATTTTATTCGGCTTCGCATTGTTATTTTTACAATAACCAGTTTTACGGTCTTGTTTTAAGTTCTTCTATCTAACTGTTTTGCTTAGCCCAGCACTCTGTTCTCAAACAAGACATTCTTGATCACTTTGTGCTTCAGTCAAGGCTACAGTTTGGTACATTGCCGGTGAACGTGGTAGAAGTTTAGTCTCCAACATTCGTAGAAAATACGCATCCTTACGTAGGGACGTTTTCTTAGAACATTAGCTTTGTTATTATAAAAACACTTCCTAGTCCCATTACACGTCAAGAGCGAGATTCCAACCAGGGAACCATGACTGTATGCTGATTGCTGAATGCTCCACTGCAGAGGCTAAAGCAGACTTCAGGCCTTTGCTCGGGTATGAGGGACGATGTCCTCCCGGGGGAACCTGAAAGGCAGGATTAGAGCTTAACATGCTGTGCTCAAATTATGATTCAGATAGAAAATAGTCCATCGATTCTAGTGGAAATATGATAGCGTTATTCTTATGCTTAACTCGTATCGTCACCATTTAATATTGTCATGTTTTGTCATTCTGGTTATTGCAGCTCACGCTTTGCTATCCAAAATGCAGTCGTTTTATTAAACCAGTTTTTAAAACCTATACTGCTTTCATTGTCATTTATATATGAGACCGAATTGTGAATGAGAGAACCGGATGCGACCTGAGTGACCACGACTTCCCTGAGAAGTATGATATGTCATGCCCTCGGCTGCCCAATCATCTCTTCCTTTCGGGAGAGACGAGGCACTGCTAGTAAGCCAGAGCAAAACCTGGATTTAGAGCGACAGGTGTCACCCACAGGGGGTCAGACTCAGTCTCCCACACCGTGGATGATCTTGCTGCTCAAAATCCAGTAGTCTCGTTAGAATAATGAGAGCCTACGCGACATGGCGCCGCCAACTTTTGGTCAGGCCCTAATTTTCGGGTCCTCCGGAGTATCTCTGTCTCATTATATATAATGACACCTCAATGCCGTATGCGGAGACGTCCGTGGTACTGAGGATTTCCACCACAGCTGTGTAGGTAATCCTACTACAACTGGCGGTTGTTCAAGCTTGAACTTTAAAAGGAAACCCCATTTTGGTGTGCCTTCGCTGAACTAATAGTGTTACTATCATGGCGAATCCCCAACATGCACAAATAGCTGTTAACATGAGACAAACTCTTACAGCACACTTACTAGCAAATGGCCTAACCGCCCAGGGAGGTCTAGTCACATTTGTGGTGGACGCCCATGCAGCTTATAGAACAGAACTTTTTTACTCTTGGGTCACATTTCCAGCAGTTGATGGGAACAATAATACATTTCATTAATATACACCTGCGAACGCGCCTGGACAATACAGAGCGTACGCATATTTAGAGATACCTCTATCTTATCAAGAACATAATAATTGGCTTGATGGCGCCCTACCTCATACAATATTACCAGTAAGGT
The DNA here is from genome assembly GCF_031143425.1 of Pleurodeles waltl. NCBI lineage: Eukaryota > Metazoa > Chordata > Amphibia > Caudata > Salamandridae > Pleurodeles > Pleurodeles waltl. Next base: position 566,907,368 of record NC_090445.1, on the reverse strand, counting down.
TAGGTCCACTAAGCAATGACGGTCCTAACTGGCCTTTATTGGCCACCTATTCACCACATCCTGCGGTTAGAAATTTAGCAGTAGCTGAGGTTCGTCGCTTATACATTGAATTAACAGCAATATATAGACGATTAGTACAATTCGTGATGCAAACAATAAATACAAACCCAGCACGTGCTGCTCCAGCACATACACATGCAGCAACGCCAGGTATAAATCCTGTGACTGTACATTCGATTATGGGTAAAGTACCCACCAAACGAGCGGAAACTCCGTTTTGGTTAGCACAGAAAATTAATACGCTGGAGGCAGTATTTTCCCATACGGGACCTCAGGATAAACATAGAATATTAACGATGTGCTTGCCTTTGGGATGGTCGCTACAGTAGAAAACTGTAATACCCATGGTACAGTATTTGCCGCACTCTACACAACCGCACACGGTACACCAACACTTGCCAATTTACAGGAAGTGCTGAAACAAATTCAAGATAAATATGGGGCTGCCCCGGCCCTAGATTTGGGGATACAATTGATGGGCAATTTTGCCACAGTGTCCTCAATTATTTTAAGTAACCTTAAAGGGGAAGCAGTCGCACTTGCAGAGCGCATGTGGCTTCGTGACGTTCAGCAGCAAGATCAAGAACGAGAGCTGCCTAAATTAATAGCAGAGACTTATTCAAGTATCAGTCGAGATAGCCTAGGGGCCAGACCACAAAAACCTCAATTTCAGGGTAAATCAAATAAAGATAACCCCAAACAAACACCTGATGGTAATAAGAAATGCTGAGATAAAAAGCAACAAACGCCTAAAAAAGAAAGGGGAGAATCTCCGTGTACGGAGACCCCACAGAATAGGTATAATCTCAGAAATAGAGATAATATCAAAACGCCTGATAGATATCAATATACTGATACACGCCAATCTCGTTCCTTTCAGGACTCATCGGAAAAGAGAAATGAGAGAGGTGGGCGATCAGAGCAAAGAACAGAGTACGTGAAACAGAGACAGGAATCACAACGCTCTTCAGAGGTTTCTGTTAAAAAGGAAGAGAAACCCGCCCAACGAAAACCACAATTCAAAAATAAAAAAGTGGCTGCAGTCGCCGTCCGACATGCCACACAGGTAGAAGGTCCTCTTGAAGAACAAGAATTGGGCTCTAGCATTTCTAGACAGCGCGGCAGAGGTCACAATAGTTCGCCGGAATCTTCTAGATCATCTGGAGGTGAAAGCAACTGATGACTTTATACAAGTAGAAACAGCGGACCTGCGTGTCTCCAAGCCTGATAGGGTGTACAAATTAACGCTACAATTAGAAGGAGACATTGAACACACAAAAGACGCCATCTTTTGGGATTGCATAGTAAAAGTGTATGATATCTTGTTGGACGAACAAGATTGGCCACCTCACTTTGTCCGTACCTGCCCATATGGAGAAGATGTCATTAAGCCTTTCTTCTCGCCCCTTGTTCCAGAGGAACTAGCTGAATCCTATACCATTGAATGGGCCCTAGCACAAGCACCTGCATTATACAGAAATCATGTAGGATGGGATAAGGATTCCCCCTATCATGTAATTCCTATTAAAAGTGAACCTCAGCCACAACCACAGTATCCTATAAAACATGAAGCAAAAGCACCAGTGAGAGAAACACTCATGCAATTAGAGGACCAGGGTGTGATTGAACCCTGTGTCTCGCCAATGAATAACCCTTTATTCCCCGTAGCTAAACCAGACCATTCATACAGAATAGTCTTAGACTACAGACATCTAAATTGTCATAAATGCACCTATGCTATACAAAACTCACAAAGCACTGCACTAATGAGCAACATAGTGCGTGAAAAATACAAAACAACACTGGACATTTCCAATGGGTTTTTCGGCCAGAATATAGTGCCTGAAAGCAGAGACTTAACAAGCTTTAGGGCACTAGGCTCTCAGAAAAAATTCTGACGTTTACCTCAGGGGTATAAGAACAGCCCAGGACTGTTTGCGGCTCGTGCCACTGCCATTTTACACGAGATCGACCCTGAAGCATTGTCCTATGTAGATGATATATATATCTCACGGATGATGAATTACTACAACATTTAAGACGGGCAGCCCGCATTGTTGTAGGGTTTTCCGGAATTTGGCTACAAATTTAATTTAAAAAAAACAAAAATAGCCTTCCTCAGTGTCCTGTTTCTAGGATATGAGCTGTCAAGTGAAGGGAAGAGCTTAGCGCCACCCTTCTTAGAAAAGTGCGCACAGTTACAACCAACGAATACAATGAAAAAACTCCAATAATTATTGGGTTTCTTAAATTTTGGCAGAACCTACATTCCAGATTATGCTACGCCCATAAAACCTTTATATTACCTAATACGTCCAGATTTTTCAAGTAAATTCTGGACAACTGAACATACACGAATTCTTAGAGAATTGCAGACAGACATGCTTGCAGCACAGCATTTACACACAAGGGACAACAAAACACATTTGGTCATCAGGGTAATAGCTGGGGCCATCGCTTTCACCTATGTGACGTTTAATAAAGGTGAGACAGTCCCAATTGCATACAAATCACATTTGTATTTAGCATCTGAACAATGCTTTGCTCCCACAGAGAAAATTCTCACTGCTGTACAGATGGCTGTCATTAAAGAAAGGCCTCTTGCCCAAGGCAAACGCATTGTTTGCCCTAGAGGCTGTTACAAAAGCTAGCATTGACAACGCAAAAGCACTACATCCACGTTGGATACAATGGACTACGTCTTTGACAGCCACAGATGTAGACTACATTTTCGACCCAAAGTTACAAGCTCAGGAATTCCTACAATATGAGGTAGAATACCGAGTTCCAGCAAATACCTTGCCTATTGGTCAGTATCATAGAGTCATGTACACCGATAGCTCTGCACAACCTGCAATTGGAACTAAACATCAATATTCTGCTGCTTGCGCAGTCGTAAGTGGGTATATGGAAGGGGATACATTTTGTCCTCTACATACCTTTACACAGACCCTAGGGGATTGTACAGCACAATTGGCTGAGCTAAAAGCTCTGCTGATGGCACTGGAACACACAGATCCGGCACAGCCTACGCTGATTGTTTGTGATTCATATTACTGTGTCCAGTCCTTTAATGAATACCTGCATTATTGGTGCAAGAATGGGTTCAGAGACTCCAAAGGCACCACCATTAAACACAGACAACTGTGGGGGAAAGTAGGTGACCTGAAAGAGATGCTACCGAATGTCCATGTTGTACATATACTTGGACACCAGCGCGTTGGAATTCATGTTGCTGGAAACACATTGGCTGATGAAGCCGCAAAGTCAGCAGTGGCAGTAGCCACTGTAGCTGCAGTGACTCGCTCGAGTTCCAAACCAGACGCAGACATTTGGGCGGCCATGAAAGCTGCGGCTGATGGTACGCCCCATCCTAAAGGACTTCCTAACAAATATCATCATCATATGGGAAGTATGCTGGATGCTGAAGTTAAGATACCAGGCATAGGCGTACGAGACATCCCTAACAAAGAAGTAAGACCACAATTGAATAAAGCAGCGCATGAGGGGGTAGCATCTGCACATGCTGGTGTGGCGGCTATAATTTCAATCTTACAGGCCTGTTATTGGTAGCCAGGTCCCTATAACGAAACAAAGCAGTATGTCCTTTGTTGTGACATCTGTCTACAAATCAAAGTTTCCACTGCCAAGCGCCCGCCGCAGACACCCCTCTTAATTTCAAACAAACCATTACAGTGTGTGTACTTGGACCACTGCGGTCCCTTAACACCTGATAGTGTGTACAAATATAATAGTCGCTGTTGATTCATGCTCCAGATTTGTATGGGTATGGCCACAACGCTCGGCTGACGCTCGGACTGTTATTAAAGGTTTGCAAGTCTTTATCGGTACAAATGCAGTTGCGGCCTTCCATTCGGACCAGGGCCCTGCTTTCACGTAAAGGGCATTCAGGGACACCACGGCTTTGTTGGGGGTCCAACTCTAGTACTCGTCTCCATTTCATCCTGAGGGAAATAGTGTTGTGGAGCGATTAAACCATGATTTAAAGCAATCCTTAACAGCCGGAGTCTTAGGTATGGGTCGTAGTTGGCTTAATCACCTGTATGGAGTCCAGAGAGCACTAAATAACCTGCCTAGAAGGTCCCTGGGGTGTCGTACTTCATATGAGTGCCTGTTCGGAACTCAAATGTATGTTCCAGATCTTGATGGTCCTGGCGTGGAGGCAGCAGAAACACCTTTTGACATAAATGAACGTGTCACTGTCTTACAGGAATTGCAACAGTTCTGTGATGATAATTCTTCTAAAAGTGCCGCCTCCACAGGAATTAAGGATGTGCCAGTAACATCTACCGGCTGGATTCCCAGAGTAGGGGATCTTGTACGTGAATAAGTCGCAGTGAAAAAGGAATTTGGCCCTTCTTATCGAGCACCAGTCCCTGTACTAGGGATACACGGTACCAGAACTGTTATTCTACCACCGTTGGCAGGTGCCAAAGAAAATCATTTTGTCTCTGTTGACAATGTCAAATTACACCATGTGGCTGATCCTGCACAGCCGACTAAGAGGAACATCCAGTATTTCCCAAATCCCTCTCACTACTGGCGAAGAAGTTCCACTACAAGCTGTTTATACCAACACCGATACCTCTCAGAGCTTGGGGAGGGTGAAAGATGATCTTGCATTAGTTCCACTAACGTCAACTAGCTTAGAAACATTCAACCAAGTCAATTCGACTACAAGCCAATCGGATGGTGCTGTCTATAGTGTGCCACCACAGGAAACACCAACTCCACCACTGACAATGGCTACGCCATTTGCACGAACAGCATTTGGTTATTTTGCTGACTTCAACGATGATTTCTCAGACTCATTCGCCTCTTCAACAGCTGATTTGTCAAGACCACGTAAGCTAACAAACTGGCTTAAAGAAACGTATTTCATTTTTCCATGGAACTATATATGGCTTTTTCTGACTGTCCTCCTAGCCTTTCTACTTTGGATTGGTTTTGTTATTACCTTTTTCCTATTAATACATGGTAATTTTCTTCCTGAAAGATCAACAGTTGAACAGGTGGAGGAGGTTTTGAAACCACATTTTTCGTCACACAAAGTCCAAAGAGATTTATCCTTTGTGAACATTTCTGCAGTGCCCATTCCTGATGGGATTGTTTGGGACAAAGTAATGTTTGATATATATGGTCCCACAGAAATTATTCAAATACCGTATGTGTTCAAATTATCAATGAATGATATAGTGATACCAGGCATTGTATCTGATGATTGGGGTGTGAAAACAGTTGATTCTATGATGACAGAATTGCAATATTATACTGTCTTTGAAAATGAAGATGTTTACCAATTCAAAGAAAATTATGGTGATATGTTTTGCTATAATTATTATGGGCACCACTTCATACATAGAGCGAGCAGTCCCAAAATGGTATTCAATTACACGCAATGGGAATATTGTCCAACTCCACCGCAAGGGAGTTCTAAAACATATTCTGAAAAGTTTGCATTCTTTTCTGGGCACAACCAAAAGAATGCTGAGTCATATTACTTTAAGGTACCACCTACTAAGGATATACACGTTATTGACTAATACGAAATTTATATATTCGGAATCCTTTGTTTCCCGGCTATCAATAGAAGGCTATGAATATTGGTCCAAATCAATTGATCTGAAAAGTGTCTGGGGAACACAAAATTGGCAAATTAAGGGAAAAGAAAAATTGTTTAGAGCATGTCTTATTCCTGTTCTAATGATCTTCTTAAATGAAACAGTGCAACAAACGAGTTGTTTAGGCTTAGCAACAATCAGGGAATTAAATATGGCCAGTATACCTGCCCCTGCAAAATTTTACAATTGGCAAAAATACACGAATGCAACTAAAGATGAGCTTGATGAGTGGGTCCAGAATGGTACGGTTAATGCTTCACTGACACGTCCAGGCGGGTGGCTATTGTGGCCAATAGATACCAATGGGTGTCATCAACGTTTTGTTAACTTCTCAGGGTGGTTTTAGGACAAGTAGGCCAGACCCTCGCTATATATCTCCAGAACATACAGATATCATTACAACATATAGTGTAGGAAAATTATGCAAACAGCAGCTAAAGTCATCCTCACTGAACGCGGTTAAAGAACACCTCAATCTCCTGTCTAACTCCACTGACTTACAAGATTTCTTGTCAGGCCCCAGAACACCACGTAGGAAGCATTTCTTATATGCAGTATACAATGAAATATGGAAACTTTCCCAACAAGATGCTGCAACCCGGTTAAGGCAAGTAGATCAGGAAAATCTAAAAAAGGCATTAGCTGTTGTGGATAACGGGATTAATACCTTGTCAGACCGGATATATACAATTAATAACATTATTTCTTCTGCTATAGACATTATACAATCTGATATGTCTTCGTTATACCATGGACAGAGTCAGATCAGGTCCATTATGCAGTTGGGTTGGATGCTTCACAAATTGAAGGTGGGTCGCGTTCCATGGCAGCACGTCAGTGCAAGGGAGATATTTTCTTCTTTTAATCTAAGGCGACAACAACAACTAATGGTTAAGAAAGAAGCGACTCATGTCATGCTTAACATTGAGAAATTAGAAAAGTTGCCTTTTACCGTGGCCGAAATACCATCGGCAGAGTGGTTAATACACAGGGTTCTTAATCTGTCTATTTCAACACTACAATTCACCTCCTGTTTGAAACACATTCCGGTAGGCAGATATGAAAAGCTGTGGAAGCTTCCCTTCTCATACAAATGGTTCAATGGCATGAAAGAAGTATTTCTTAGCGGCTGTGAATGCGAGACTTCAGTCAGTCGTACAATGATTTGTAAACAGCTGTTCTTGCATGGGACGTGTAACACCTCGGCTACAAACTTGGCTTGTTATCTTAAGGGAGTTCCAGTCCCCTTGATTAGATCTACGTTCCAGGTGCTTTCGAACTGCAGCTACGTCCTTCTCAACAGTGAAGACTGTTGTGGCATGCGAGCCGGAATAGTTTACGTTGTTTCGGTCTCTGAGGTCGTTTCATGCTGCGGGAACGTACTGTTTCCCCCCACTAAATTTAAGGAGGTAGCTGATATCTGGCCTTACATTGCTACTTCAAATGTGAATTTTGACAAGTTAAGTAGGCTCAAGGCCTTATTGTTTCAAAAGCATGTGGCCCTTACATCTGCACGCGAGACCTACGCACTTGAAGTGGCAAGGTCATCAGCAGAAATACATTCCCTGTTAAATACGAACTTTCCGAGACACTTTGGTGAACTCGTGGGACGAATATTTAATGCATCCAGCACGACTGGAATAGCAAATTGTTTCAAAGCTGTTGGTTCTGGTTTTGTTCACACCTTCTCCTCCATATTCGGTTTGATACCTTCAGCTATCCACTCAATTTTCTGTAGTATTTTTGGAGGATTTCCGATAACTTTGGCTTTATTAGCTGGCATCCTGCTGTTGCTGTTGTTTATGTGCAATGGCTGTCCCGCTGCAACGAGGACAAATGACGGTGCTCCCATCAGCGCAGCTGTGTCGTGAACGTATGATGCAGCATTTTGGAGCAACACTCCTGGAGCATTTGGAGTGTGACTGGTCTTTGTCATTCAGACCGGTTTTGTATTGTGTGCAGACCGTGTTCCGGTGCCTCTGGTGCTCTTTCGAATATGCACTGGAAGTTTGTCTTTCACAGCAGCGCCCCCCAGCAATAGATGTTGATCTGTTGATGTTCTCGCTGAGGGTTCATTACCAGACATGCGCACTGAGGCTGCGTTTGCTACTTGAAGCCAATTATGAGTTACCCTTCCTGGAGGAAGTTGCCACCAACTCATCAATGGGCACTCCACGGGATGACACCTTGGTTGACACTGGGGCTATGGAACACACTTGCTCCTCAATCATTTTTGGCGCAGACTTTCCGTTCTGTCACCTGCCGAAGTGGAAGATCTCCTACTTTCCATGACTCCTACTTAATTTGGAACTTTTCTAAATTGACATTATCATTGAATTTGGTTATGAGCCACATGCTCATGTTTTAAATTGCCAAGTAATGTGCTTGTGTGTCCTTTTAATTTGTCAAAATTGACTAGAGTTTTATATATATCTTATGTTGAGAAATGTTAGTTTTGGCTTGAACGACTTTCAACCGCCAAGGGGAGGGTGTTGTATAGCCATTTTAGTTATAGCTCCATGCACGTTAGTTTAATACACTAGGCCGCTGTGCACTTTGGTCTAGATATATTTTATTCGGCTTTGCATTGTTATTTTTACAATAACCAGTTTTACTGTCTTGTTTTAATTTCTTCTATCTAACTGTTTTGCTTAACACAGCACTCTGTTCTCAAACAAGACATTCTTGATCACTTTGTGCTTCAGTCAAGGCTACGGTTTGGTACATTGACGGTGAACGTGGTAGAAGTTTAGTCTCCAACATTTGTAGAAAATACACATCCTTACGTAGGTACATTTTCTTAGAACATTAGCTGTGTTATTATAAAAACACTTCCTAGTCCCATTACATGTCAAGAGGGAGATTCCAGCCAGGCAACCACAACTGTATGCTGATTGCTGAATGCTTCGCTGCAGATGCTAACGCAGACTACAGGCCTTTGCTCAGGTATGAGGGTCGATGTCCTCCCAGGGGAACCTGAAAGGCAGGATTAGAGCTTAACATGCTGTGCTCAAATTATGATTCAGATAGACAATAGTCCATTGGTTCTAGTGGCAATATGACAGTGTTATTCTTATGCTTCACTCTCATCGTCACCATTTTAATATTGTCATGTTGTGTCGTTCTGGTTATTGCAGCTCATGCTTTGCTATCTAAAATGCAGTTGTTTTATTAAACCAGTCTTTAAAACCTACTGCTTTCATTGTCATTTACATATGAGACCGAATTGTGAATGAGAGAACCGGATGTGACCTGAGTGACCATGACTTCCCTGAGAAGTATGATATGTCATGCGCTCGGCTGCCCAATCATCTCTACCTTTCGGGAGAGACGAGGCACTGCTAGTTAGCCGGAGCAAAACCAGGATTTAGAGCGACAGGTGCCACCCACAGGGGGTCAGACTCAGTCTCCCACACCGTGGACGATCTTGCTCAAAATCCAGTAGTCTCATTAGAATAATGAGAGCCTACGCGACAAAGGTAATGAAGTCTTTCTTACTCTTTACATAAATGACGTGGGGTGAATACAGCTGTCCAAGTGACAGACTGGCCTATATGGAAGGGTGTGATGGCCTTTGGAAGAAATGCTGTTTTTTTCCAAAGTAACAGCTTATCTGGAAAGAAGGTGGTATGCTGTGGCTTAACAGACAGCACATGTAACTCACTCACGCAAAAAACTGACATGATCACTGCTGGAAATGGCCTTACTGCCGGGTCACCCCCAGATCTTTTGCCTTCCTCCTTCTCTTTTTCTGACCTCATTTTTGCTGGCTTTAGGACTCTGCGCACTTTACTACTGCTAATCAGTGCTAAAGTGCATAAGCTCGCTCCCTCAAACATGGTGACATTGGCTCATACCCAATTGGCATATTTAATTTACTTGTAAGTCCCTAGCAAAGTGCACTACATGTGCCCAGGGCCTGTAAATTAAATACTACTAGTGGGCCTGCAGCACTGGTTGTGCCAACCCATAAGTAGCCCTTAACCGGCCTGCCACTGCAACGCCTGAGTTTGCAGTTTTACTGCCACTTCAACTTGGCATTTAAAAGTAATTGCCAAGCCTTAAACCCCCCCCTTTTTCTACATATAAGTCACCCCTAAGGTAGGCCCTAGGTAGCCCATAGGGCAGGGTGCTATGTAGGTAAAAGGCAGGACATGAACATGTGTGTTCTATATGTCCTAGTAGTGTTAAACTCCTAAATTTGTTTTACACTGCACCTTTCATAGGATAGCATTAGGGCTACCCTCATATACTGTTTGAGTGGTAGATTCTGATCTGAAAGGAGTAACCAGGTCATATTCAGTAAGGCCAAAATGGTAATACAAAATCCTGCTGACTGATGAAGTTGGATTTAATATTACTATTCTAGAAATGCCACTTTTAGAAGTGAGCATTTCTCTACATGTAAATCCTTCTGGGCCTGACAATCCACATCTGGCTAGGTTAGCTGACAGCTCCCTTGTGCATTTCACTCAGACAGCCCCAAACAGAGGATGCTCAGTCACACCTGCACACATCTGCATACTGAATGGGTCTTCCTGGGTTTGTAGGGTGGAGGGCCTGACACTTACATGTCAAAGGACAGTGGCCTGTCCTAACACAATGGACTGCCAAACCCCCTACTGGGGCCCTGGCAGAGGGGATGGAACTGAAAGCGGACCTTGTGCACTTCTAAGCCACTCTTTGAAGTCTCCCCCACTCCACATCTGGCTAAGTTAGCTGATAGCTCCCTTGTGCATTTCACTCAGACAACCCCAAACAGAGGATGCTCAGTCACACCTGCACACATCTGCATACTGAATGGGTCTTCCTGGGCTGGTAGGATGGAGGGCCTGACACTTACATGTCAAAGGACAGTCGCCTGTCCTTACACAATGGACTGCCAAACCCCCTACTGGGACCCTGGCAGAGAGGATGGAACTGAAAGCGGACCTTGTGCACTTCTAAGCCACTCTTTGAAGTCTCCCCCACTTCAAAGGCACATTTGGTTATTTAAACAGGGCCTCTGACCCTACCAACCCAGACACTTCTGGACAAGATACCACTGGGGAAGAAACTCTGAACCAGAACCTGCAATCTGCCAAGAGAAGCTGCCTGGCTGCCCAAATGACTCACCTGACTGCTTTGCTGGAAAGGACTGCTGCCTTGCTGTTGCCCTGCAGCCTTGCTGCCTTCTGAGAAATGTTCTCCAAGGGCTTGGATTGAGTTTGCTTTCTGTTTACTGAAGTCTCAGGGCCAAAAACACTTCCTCTCTGCAAAGAACTCCTTGCGCGGCGAACTTTCGACGCACAGCCTACCAGAAACGACACATAGCCTGTATCACGGTGAGAAAATGACCGCACGTCGAACCGGAACGACGCAGCCCGGCTCCCCAAGTGGAGACCTACGCAGCGGCAGCATTGCGACTGGAATTTCCATGCACGACCCAATGGATTGACGCATAGCTGAGCCAGAACGACACAGCCCGCGCGAAGAATCGACGCAGCGCCTGCCGTGCAACAGAAATATCCCTGTATCGCCCACTGGATCGACGCAGCTTCTGTGACTTTGTCCTGCACCCCCAGGATTTCGCTGCATCGTCCCTGGGGCGTCCAAATACCCCGCAACACAAAGAGAATCCAAGTTTGCACGCCGGAAATCGACGCAAGGCCCTGGCTGCATGAAAAATATCGACGCATCATCTGTGTGCGCCAGGAGAAACTGACGCACACCTCCCCATTTTCCATGCATCTCCTCCTCTGCGGTCCCTTGAGGATAATTTAGACACAAACCAGGTACTTTGTGCTAGCAAGAGACACTTCTTGCTTTTAAGAACTTAAGACTCTTTTTATCATTCTCTAAAGTGATATTTCAACGTGTACAATCGTTATCGTTTCAACCTTATTTTATGCAGATACATATTCTATATTTTTCTAATCCTGTGTGATGTATTTTTGTGGTGTTTATACTGTGTTATTGCATGATTTATTACACAAATCCTTTACACATTGCCTTCTAAGTTAAGCCTGACTGCTCAGTGCCAAGCTACCAGTGGGGGCGGGCACAGGATAATTTGGATTGTTTGCGACTTACCCTAGACTAGAGTGAGGGTCCTTGCTTGGACAGGGGGTAACCTGACTGCCAACCAAAGACCCCCTTTCTAACAATCACTAAGAGGAAAGTTGTTTTTTAACATGAAAAGAAAGAGAAAACAGCTGTGCATTGGTTTAAACAGGATACCAATGAAGTAAGTGGGAAATCCAATTAAGGTCCCACTGAGGCATCAGAAAAGGTATTGTCGTAATATATGAGTCAGCCCTTTCAAGAAACACATCACAACAGGTGATTTGAATAATGAAGGCTGATGTGGTAGATGTAAGAAGGTCAAACAGGCTGATAAGTAACCTTTAAAGGTGGCCATGGCAAGGCCTTGCTTGCCTAACAAAAGACAAAACACCAATATGTCAGCCAACGGTCTCTTAAGTGGCTGATGGTTGCAGGGTGAACACCATGGCTTCTCCCAGCGTCCTAGATTGACAGTTTTGGTTGGGACACTCACCACTTCGGAAGATCAAAAGTCATCAACTGTTGCCACTCAATCTCCACGCATGGAGGTGTAGGTTGTGCAGGACCCTGCGCTGCTGTTCCTACAGGACTTGCTTCCGAAGGACAGATACTCATGACCAGATGCTCTGGGTACTGCTCTCTCCTCTTCCAGTGAGAAGCCACTAGGAAGACTTGACTTAGTGTTTTCTGAGCATTATCAGACCTCGGGGAAGGAGAGGCAGAGGTGGGAAGACATACAGGTGTTCCGAGCTCCAATCGAAGTGAAAGGCATCTCTGAGCAAGACTTTCTCTAGAAACTTCAACATGAAAAATCTTGGATGCTGCACTTTCTCGGTTGTGGCCAAGATATTCAGCCAGGGATCTCTCTGTTGCTGGAACATGCCCTAGGCCACCTCTGAGGACAGCCGCCATCTGTGATTAGCTAGGCACCATAGGCTGAGTTTGTCTGCTATGGTGTTTAAAGATCCTGGCAGGTGCTGTGCAACCTGGGAGAATGCCTGATGATTCAGCTACTTCCAGAGTAGCAGGGCCTCCTAGCACAGGACCTACGACCCCACTCTGCCCTGTATGTTGCAGTACTAGATTATGGTTTTGTTGCTATGAGAACCTGTACTCATTCCCCAACTTAATGGATAAGATCAAAGCCTTCAGTGCAAAGTGAATCACTTGTAACTCGAAGAAGTTGATGAGGAGACTAGCTTCAGCCTTAGACCAGAACTTCTGATCTCCACATCTCCCAGAGGAAAGCCTTAGCCAAGCAACAATGTAACAATGCATCCGTCACTAATGTTAGTTCTGGGTGGGTCAGGGAGAAGTGTCTGCCATTGGTCCAACTGCATTGAGCAGCCACCACTGCAAATCTTTGTTAGTCCTCTTTGAGACCTCGCTTGAGGCTAAGTTCACTGAGGCTTCAGATTCCAGTACAGAGCTTGCATGTGCCACCTGGTGTGGTCAACAAACAGGATGCAGGAGGCCAAGAAGCCTCAGAGCCACCCTCACGGAGACACAAGTTAAAGGTTGAAACAAACAAATTACGTTATCTGGTAGAAACTATCTAGCCACAGATATTGTTATCATAGAATTATCTTCAGACATCAGAGTGATCTGGAAAATGTTTGTGCGCAGTATCCCTGCATGCCAGTAGATAGCGTCATTCAACTCCAAGTGGTGTGGTCTGCGCTGGAAGTACGTGCGCAGAGCCTATACAGACACCAGCACAGTTGGCTAATGGCAGTTATTTTCTTTCCACACCAGTCAAGCTAGATCTAGAGAGAGCTTCCCCATCCCATATCACTTATTAACTGTCTATTTTTTTACTTTTTGTCGGTGTTTTGTGAAACTTGTCCAGGAAGGCTGGATTCAAGTCCTGCCGCTCCTGTCACTGGCAAATGTCAGTGATGACCTGCACCTCTTCTGTCTCTGGTGCCTTGAGCATGACCACAATTCCAAGACCTGCCTTGATTGTTGCACCATGCACCCCAAGGCCTTGACAGAACAGTCTCCATTCTGGGCAAGAGGAAGGTCCTGGGATCGGCCGCAGAGCCATAGATCTTCTTCAGTTGTCCCACTCCGGTCGGTCCCACAAAAAATGAAGAGCAAGAAGTCGAAGAAGTCTTCAACTTCACTCCATCCGTCAAAGCCATCCGACGAGGCGAGAGATAGTTGTCACTGGAAGCCTGGCTCCGTGGTTGAACCTGTGCTGTCTCCACACCCCCCTGAGTTTCCAGGAGATGGAGCGACCCCGTCTAACTCCAAGCATTATATGAGGCCATGCACCTCATATCTGGGGGCCTGTCTCTGTAGGAGCCCCTTTGGGCACCTCTGGATCAGGTGGAGCCCCATCTAGTTCACCACCAGTGGGTCTGCCCTTAGCACCAATCAGGCCACTTGGACCCACAGATGGATCCATTTTGGTGCCAGCTGTGTCTTCTCAACCTTCCATGACACTGGTCCCACTGTTGACGCTCATGGTGTCCTCCTGCAGCACCATCCCCATTCTTATCCCTGACTCCAACAAGGAGCCAGAGGGGCATCGTCCGATGCCAACTCCAAGGCTGACTGGAGCCATTCCCTCCAGGCCGGACCCTGAGCCCTATTCATATGGGCTAGGTCTTGGGGAATATTGAGATCAACCACTGGACCATGAAGAATACCAGCCTCTAGACCTGAATATGAACTAGTGTGAGGAATTTGTGGATGCCAGTGGGTCAGACATCTACCAAGATATTGGATTAGTCCCCCCTCCTATTGTGGCTATGGAGGAAAGTGCCACAATTGCTATGGTGGTAAGGAAGGCGGCTGAGGTACAGTTGCCCACAGTGGCTCTCAAGACAAACGTCTTCATGGAGATGCTTCAACCGAGAGCCACTCCTTCAGAACTGCTTATCCCATTTAATCAAGCCCTTAATGATGTCCTACATGGGGCCAGGTCCAAGCCCTCCACAGGGGCCCCAGTGGACAGGACCATTGCCCCACCACCACTACCCCACCCCAGGAGACCCCTCTTTAATCATCCAACACCCAACACCAGAGAGCTTGGTGGTCCATGACTCCACTTCCGGAGTACATAATGGCGATATCCCTACCTCCCTACTGGATAGGGAATCAAAAAGGCAGAACACCTTGAGTAAGAAAATGTTTTCTTCCGCCAGCCTGGCATTGTGGTCTGTGAACACTGCGGTCTGTGTACACTGCATGCCTTTTGGGATGTTGTAGGAAAGTACCATCTTGCCTGGCATGTTACCCCCATTTTTCACTGTATATATGTCGTTTTAGTTGTATGTGTCACTGGGACCCTGGTAACCCAGGGCCCCAGTGCTCATAAGTGTGCCTGAATGTGTTACCTGTGTAGTGACTAACTGTCTCACTGAGGCTCTGCTAATCAGAACCTCAGTGGTTATGCTCTCTCATTTCTTTCCAAATTGTCACTAACAGGCTAGTGACCATTTTTACCAATTTACATTGGCTTACTGGAACACCCTTATAATTCCCTAGTATATGGTACTGAGGTACCCAGGGTATTGGGGTTCCAGGAGATCCCTATGGGCTGCAGCATTTCTTTTGCCACCCATAGGGAGCTCTGACAATTCTTACACAGGCCTGCCACTGCAGCCTGAGTGAAATAACGTCCACGTTATTTCACAGCCATTTTACACTGCACTTAAGTAACTTATAAGTCACCTATATGTCTAACCTTTACCTGGTAAAGGTTGGGTGCAAAGTTACTTAGTGTGAGGGCACCCTGGCACTAGCCAAGGTGCCCCCACATTGTTCAGAGCCAATTCCCTGAACTTTGTGAGTGCGGGGACACCATTACACGCGTGCACTACATATAGGTCACTACCTATATGTAGCTTCACAATGGTAACTCCGAATATGGCCATGTAACATGTCTATGATCATGGAATTGCCCCCTCTATGCCATCCTGGCATAGTTGGCACAATCCCATGATCCCAGTGGTCTGTAGCACAGACCCTGGTACTGCCAGACTGCCCTTCCTGGGGTTTCACTGCAGCTGCTGCTGCTGCCAACCCCTCAGACAGGCAGCTGCCCTCCTGGGGTCCAGCCAGGCCTGGCCCAGGATGGCAGAACAAAGAACTTCCTCTGAGAGAGGGTGTGACACCCTCTCCCTTTGGAAAATGGTGTGAAGGCAGGGGAGGAGTAGCCTCCCCCAGCCTCTGGAAATGCTTTGTTGGGCACAGAGGTGCCCAATTCTGCATAAGCCAGTCTACACCGTTTCAGGGACCCCTTAGCCCCTGCTCTGGCGCCAAACTGGACAAAGGAAAGGGGAGTGACCACTCCCCTGACCTGCACCTCCCCTGGGAGGTGTCCAGAGCTCCTCCAGTGTGCTCCAGACCTCTGCCATCTTGGAAACAGAGGTGCTGCTGGCACACTGGACTGCTCTGAGTGGCCAGTGCCACCAGGTGACGTCAGAGACTCCTGCTGATAGGCTCCTTCAGGTGTTAGTAGCCTATCCTCTCTCCTAGGTAGCCAAACCCTCTTTTCCGGCTATTTAGGGTCTCTGTCTCTGGGGAAACTTTAGATAACGAATGCAAGAGCTCATCTGAGTTCCTCTGCATCTCCCTCTTCACCTTCTGATAAGGAATCGACTGCTGACCGCGCTGGAAGCCTGCAAACCTGCAACATAGTAGCAAAGACGACTACTGCAACTCTGTAACGCTGATCCTGCCGCCTTCTCGACTGTTTTCCTGCTTGTGCATGCTGTGGGGGTAGTCTGCCTCCTCTCTGCACCAGAAGCTCCGAAGAAATCTCCCGTGGGTCGACGGAATCTCCCCCCTGCAACCGCAGGCACCAAAAAGCTGCATTACCGGCCCCTTGGGTCTCCTCTCAGCACGACGAGCGAGGTCCCTCGAATCCAGCGACTCTGTCCAAGTGACCCCCACAGTCCAGTGACTCTTCAGCCCAAGTTTGGTGGAGGTAAGTCCTTGCCTCACCTCGCTGGGCTGCATTGCTGGGAACCGCGACTTTGCAGCTACTCCGGCCCCTGT
This sequence comes from Pleurodeles waltl, assembly GCF_031143425.1. Classification (NCBI taxonomy): domain Eukaryota; kingdom Metazoa; phylum Chordata; class Amphibia; order Caudata; family Salamandridae; genus Pleurodeles; species Pleurodeles waltl. Next base: position 566,890,611 of record NC_090445.1, on the reverse strand, counting down.
GCACTTCCGGCGGAAATCCTTTGTGCAGAGCCAAGCCTGGGTCCACGGCACTCTAACTTGCATTGCACGACTTTCTAAGTTGGTCTCCGGCGACGTGGGACTCCTTTGTGCAACTTCGGCGAGCACCGTTTCACGCATCCTTGTAGTGCCTGTTTCTGGCACTTTTCCGGGTGCTACCTGCTTCAGTGAGGGCTCCTTGTCTTGCTCGACGTCCCCTCTCTCTTCAGGTCCAATTTGCGACCTCCTGGTCCCTCCTGGGCCCCAGTAGCGTCCAAAAACGCGAAACGCACGATTTGCGACTAGCAAGGCTTGTTGGCGTCCTTTCGGCGGGAAAACACTTCTGCACTACTCTCCAAGGCAAGAGGGATCCGTCCACCAAAGGGAAAGTCTCTAGCCCTTTTCGTTCCTGCAGAAACTTCAGCTTCTTCTGTCCAGTCGAAGCTTCTTTGCACCCGCAGCTGGCATTTCCTGGGCATCTGCCCATCTCCGACTTGCTTGTGACTTTTGGACTTGGTCCCCTTGTTCCACAGGTACCCTAGATTGGAAATCCACAGTTGTTGCATTGCTGGTTTGTGTCTTTCCTGCATTATTCCTCTAACACGACTTCTTTGTCCTTAGGGGAACTTTACTGCACTTTGCACTCACTTTTCAGGGTCTTGGGGAGGGTTATTTTTCTAACTCTCACTATTTTCTAATAGTCCCAGCGACCCTCTACAAGGTCACATAGGTTTGGGGTCCATTCGTGGTTCGCATTCCACTTTTGGAGTATATGGTTTATGTTGCCCCTATGCCTATGTTTCCCCATTGCATCCTATTGTAACTATACATTGTTTGCACTGTTTTCTAAGACTATACTGCATATTTTTGCTATTGTGTATATATATCTTGTGTATATTTCCTATCCTCTCACTGAGGGTACACTCTAAGATACTTTGGCATATTGTCATAAAAATAAAGTACCTTTATTTTTAGTATAACTGTGTATTGTGTTTTCTTATGATATTGTGCATATGACTCTAAGTGGTACTGTAGTAGCTTCACATGTCTCCTAGTTCAGCCTAAGCTGCTCTGCTAAGCTACCATTATCTATCAGCCTAAGCTGCTAGACACCCTATACACTAATAAGGGATAACTGGGCCTGGTGCAAGGTGCAAGTACCCCTTGGTACTCACTACAAGCCAGTCCAGCCTCCTACAGATGTTAGTCTGATTCCCTTTGGGATCCGGTGGAGCAGGTGCTACCGATGCTCCTGGAGGAGGCCCGGGCCATATACTCCCAAGCTATGACTGATGGGAGAGACCTATCTAAGTTCACAAGCAGTTGTAGGTTGTACATGACTGACTCGCTAGGCTGGGCAATTTCATTGTCAGTGGCCTTGTGGTGCCATGTCTGGCTGAGATCATCTGTTTTTCCAGGGGATGTCCAGTCTTCCCTCATGGACATGTCCTTTAATGGCTCTCGCCTATTTGGAGGCAAGGCAGATTCAGCTTTGGAGTGCTTCAAGGACAGCAGAGCTATGGCCCCATTCTTGAGCTTGTCTAAGTCCCCTTGCCAGCCCCAATCACCTTTCCCCTCTTTTGTGGCTACTGAAGGTATGCATACCCTCCCAGCTACTAGGGCTAGCAGTCCTTTTTGTGGTAGGGGTACGGGTCCCAAAGACCATAAGGGACAGGCAGTCAGCCGTCAGGTCAGTCCTCTACCCCCCAGTAGCCGTTGCCTCCAAGCCTCTTTATTCCGCCATCAGACAATTATTGGGACTCAGTGGAAGGCAGGATATGCATTCACCTCCTCTACTGGCAGTCAGAAACATTAGGCCATTGGGTACTATAGATAGAGCAAAGAGGCTGCTCCCTCCCCTTTGTGACACCCCCTCAACCCATCCTACCCATTTACGATCAGCTGACAGAGGACTATCACTCCATGCTCTGTCAAGAAGTGCAGGCTCTCTTGGTGAAGGGAGCCATTGAGAGCTTCTGCATTAGAAATATGTTGTGGTGGCCATCCCCACTACTTTCTGGTGCCAAAGAATGGCAGAGGACTTGGTCCTATCCTAGATCTGCTCTTTCTCAACCTCTTCTTGAAGAAGGAGAAATTCAAAATGCTTACGCTCACCCAAAATTTCTCTGCCCTGGATCCAGGAGACTGGATGGTAGCGTTGTACTTGCAGGACGCTTATTTCCGCACCCCTGTCCTGTTGACCCACAGACGCTATCTGCAGTTTATAAGCAGTTTCAGTTGGCTGTGCTCCCCTTTGGCCTTACCAGGGCTCTTCGATGTTCACCAAGATGTTCACCAAGGGGATAGCGGTGGTCGAAGCTCATCTGCGGGGGTCAAGGATTTCAGTTTACCCCTAACTTGAAGCCTGGCTGTTGAAGGCGGGCTCACCTCAGGCAGTCGTCACCCATCTTTAGACCACGGCTAACCTCTTGTACTCGCTGGGGTTCACTATCAACATGCTGAAGTCACACATGACTCCCTCTCAAAAGTTTCCTTTCATTTGAGCTGTTCTAGACACAGTGCAGTTTGGGGCACATCCTCCTGAGCGGTGAGTCCAGGTTATTCAGGCTATGATAGTGATGTTTCAGCCTCTGTACTGGATTATGGTGAGACTGACACTGAGGCTGTTGAACCTCATGGCCTCCTGTATCATGCCGGTGACTCATGCCCGCTGGTACATCTAGACTTTGTAGTGGGACCACAAGGCCCAGTGGTGCAATATCAGGGGAAATCTCTCCAACGTGGTCCAGATCTTGGAGGGAACTGTAGTAGGCTGGCTCAGTAGATGGTGTACACCTATAGGTGAGGCACCATGTACTGAGTCCAGGCGACCACTAGTGATAGTGTAAGAGGTTCTAGATAACCAGAGCTCTCAAAAAGGTAACAGTGGAGAGCAGCTAACGCTTATCCAGAAGGATGTAAAGCCGTTGCAGACACCACACAGGTCAGTCAGTGATGTACACACAAGAAAGAACCACACCAGTGTTAGAAAAATAATGTATTATTTATTATAACACAAACACTCAAATACATTTGTTATATCTCCTAACCAGAGATAATGGCATACAAAAATATACTCGGACACAGATGAGTAAAGGCATACAATAACATAGGCCCCTATGGTGGAGTGGGCCTATTTTTGACTTGGTTAGCCCCCACTTTTGGCTGATGTAGCCTAGAAATTGTAGTGCCCAGGGCCACTGCAAAAAATGTTCCCTGGGCCAGAGCTCTTTCCCTAAAACTGTTGTGATTCATTGACACAATTGGATACACCTTTAGCTACCACTATAACTCCCTAGTAAAAGGTACTTAGGTACCCAGGGCAGGTGGTACTATGGGCAGGCCCCAGAGGGTAGCAGCACTGATTGTGCCACCCTCTAGAGCCATGCATCTAGATGCCCCCAGCACTGCCTTTGCAGGCTGGGTGTACTGGTGCAAACCTAAAACACAAACCCGACATGGCACCCTGCCTGTGTGCCCTGTCCAACATACACTGCACAAAGTATGGGCAAGGGCTTACCGCCTTTGAAACTCGACCCCTACACTTGCTGCTAGCAGCAGATGGTCACTCCCTGGGCAAACCCCCACTTTTGGTGGGCGCAAAGATGGGAAACTATACAAAGAAGAAACCAGCAAATCAGTGAGGATCACTTCACTGGCCAGCTCCTAACTCCTGAACCGGAATTCAAAGCTGGACCCGATGACACACGAACGATCGCAAGGAATGACCCTGCAAGTGTGCCAAGTTTGGTGGCACTACACCCTCCATTTGTCAAACCGTGCCAATACCCTGGGTATTGATCAGCTGATATCGGACACCAGGAGAACCAGCCCACCTGGGGCTGAAAAAGGACCAGGAAAAAGCCAGAGTCAAGGGCCTTCAGAAACACACCCCAGATCTCCCGCCAGAGTTCCCCCATTGTCCTGCAAACGACCCTTGAACTGACTTACCTCCATCTCCAAAGGGCATCTTTGTGCATAGCTCCTGGCTCACCAATTCGCTCTGCACCCGCCCCGTGCCTTGCAACGAAGAACCTGCTGTGCTCTAAGGATCCCAACACAACTTCACCCCTTGCACCTGGGCTCCATGGTGTGGTTACTCCACTTCTCTGGGTATCCACGGGTGGGGGCTCTCTTGAACCTCTCTTGTTCCACCGGGTTTCCTCAGGGTCATCTGCAAAGGTTCCTAAAAGTCAAAAACTCCAACTGCGACTTACTCACGTTATCCTAGGAACATCTAATGCGGGGTAATGCCTCTGCACATGGGTGCCTGAGGAATCCTACCAACGTACCTTTCATGTTCTAGTGCTTCCCAGTCCTAAGAGTCCTTGGGTGGTAGTCTGGATTTCTAGTGATTTTTGCATTCAATTTATTATGAATATTGTAGGAAGTTGGCTCTGTATATACTATCTCAAAGTGAGAGATAGAGTGCACAGAGTCCAAGGGTTTCCCTTTGAGGTTGAGAGTGGCAAAATTAGATAATTCTAATGCTCTATTTTGTGGTAGTGTGGTCGAGCAGTAGGCTTATCAGAGGGTAGAGTTAAGCATTTGTTGAACACACACAGGAAATAAATGAGGAACACACACTCAAAGACTTAACTCCAGGCCAATAGTTTTTGAATAGAAAAATATATTTTCTTAATTTATTTTAGAACCACAAGATTCAAGATTTGAAGTAAATACATTAAATGCAAGGTACTACACAAAGGTAAGCAAGGGACTTTGAATTAGAGCAGTAACATACAGAGTATAGGTTAAAATGGCAATAAGCTATTTTAAAAGTGAACACAGTGCAAAAATCAACAGTTCCTGGGGGAAGTAAGTAATGTTAAGTTTCTGAGGTAAGTAAAGCACTTACAAGTTCAGTTTCTTGGGCATAGGCAGCCCACTGTTGGGGGTTCAAGGCAACCCCAAAGTTACCGCACCAGCAACACAGGGCCGGTCAGCTGCAGAGGTCAAAGGAGGGCCCAAGACACATAGGTGCCTACGGAGAACAGGGGTGCTCCGGTTCCAGTCTGCCAACAGGTAAGTACCTGCGTCTTCAGAGGGCAGACCAGGGGAGTTTTGTAGAGCACTAGGGGGGACACAAACAGGCACACAAAACACACCCTCAGCGGCACAGGGGAGGCCGGGTGTAGTGTGCAAAGTTGGCGTCAGGTTTTCTGTAGAAATCAATAGAGGGACCTGGGGTTCACTCTAGCGATGCAGGCAGGGCACGGGTGGGGGGGCTTCTCGGTACAGCCACCGACTGGGCTAGGCAGAGGGTCACCTGATGGTCACTCCCGTGATGGAGTTTGGTTCCTCTCAGTCCTGGGGGCTGCGGGTGCAGTGCTTGGTCCAGGCCTCGGGTTCTTTATTCCAGGCAGTCGCGGTCAGGGGGAGCCTCTGGATCCTCTCTGCAGGTGTCACTGTGGGGGGGTCAGAGGGGTCGTCTCAGGTTACTCAAGAGGTCGTAGTCGTCTGGGAGTCCTCTCTGCAGTGTTGGTTCTCTGGAGCTTGAGCTGGGGGCGTTGGATACAGAGGGTGAAGTCTCACGCTTCCGGCAGGAAGAGTGAGTTCTTTAAAAGTTGCTTCAAAGTTGCAAAAATTTTGCTGTTGGTGAACAGTGCTGCTGTTCTCAGGAGTTTCTTGGTCCTTTGGTTCAGGGAAGTCCTCTGAGGCTTCAGAGGTCGCTGGTCCCTGTCGGATGCATCACTGTGCAGGTTCTTTGAGTCTGGAGACAGGACGGTAGGGCTGGGGCCAAGTCAGTTGTTGTCACCGTCGTATCTGCAGAGCTTTCAGGTCAGCAGTCCTTCTTCTTTGTGTAGGTTACAGGAATCTGATTTCCTGGGTTCTGGGTCACCTCTAAATACTAGATTTAAGGGTGTGTTTAGGTCAGGAGGGCAGTAGCCAATGGCTACTGTCCTGAAGGGTGGCTAAACCCTCTTTGTGCATCCTCCGTGAGGGGAAGAGAGCACATCCCTAATCCTATTGGGGGAATCCTCCAATCTCAAGATGGAGGATTTCTAAAGGCAGGGGGTCACCTCAGTTCAGGGCACCTTAGGGGCAGTCCTGACTAGTGGGTGACTCCTCCATGTTTTTCTCATTATCTCCTCCAGCCTTGCTGCCAAAAGTGGGGGCAGTGGCCGGAGGGGCAGGCATCTGCACTAGCTGGGATGCCCTGGGGTGCTGTAACAAGGCATGAGCCTTTGAGGATCACCGCCAAGTGTTACAGTTCCTACAGGGGTAGGTGAGAAGCACCTCCACCCAGTACAGGCTTTGTTCCTGGCCACAGAGTGACAAAGGCACTCTCCCCATGTGGCCACAAACTCGTCTGGTTGTGGCAGGCAGGCATAAACTTTTCAGCCTAGCACTAGGAGTCGGACTGGTATTCAGGGGGCATCTCGAAGATGTCCTCTGGGTGCATTTTACAGTAAATTTCACACTGGCATCAGTGTGCATTTATTGTGCTGAGACGTTTGATATCAAACGTTCCAGATTTCAGTGTAGCCATTATGGAACTGTGGAGTTTGTGTTTGACAAACTCCCAGACCATAAACTCATTATGGCTACCTTGCACTTAAAATGTTTAAGGCTTTGCTTAGACAATGTAGGGTCATAGTGCTCATGCACAAATGCCCTCACCTGTGGTATAGTGCACTCTGCCTTAGGGCTGTAAGGCTGCTAGAGGGGTGACTTACCTATGTCACATGCAGTGTGAGGTGGGCATGGCACGCTGTGGGGAGTGTCAAGTCGACTTAGTCGTTTTCTGCCCACCAGCACACACAAGCTGTGAGGAAGTGTGTATGTGCTGAGTGAGGGGTCCCCAGGATGGCATAAGACATGCTGCAGCCCTTAGAGACCTTCCGTGGCATCAGGGCCCTTGGTACCAGGGGTACCAGTTACAAGGGACTTATCTGGGTGTCAGGGCTGTGCCAACTGTGGGAACAAAGGTACAGTTTAGGGAAAGAACACTGGTGCTGGGGCCTGGTTAGCAGGGTCCCAGCACACTTTCAATCATAACTGGCATCAATAAAAGGCAAAAAGTCAGGGGGTAACCATGCCAAGGAGCCATTCCCTTACAAATATGGTTCCCCCCCCCTGGGAAGCTGGCCCTCTATGAAGTGTGCAAAATGAGGCACACTGTGCAGGGGGTCCAGGCAACCACACGTTGGTTTATACGGGAAAAAACTAGATCACCTAATGCTCTAATTTTTAAGGTAGCTTGGTGTAGGAGGCTGGCTGGCTTATAGTGGGTACCTGATGGTACTTACACCTTATGCCAGGTCCAGTTATCCCTTATTAGTAGATCAGTAGTGTTCTAGCAGCTTAGGCTGATAGAGGTAGCTATAGCAGAGCAGCTTAGGCTGAACTAGAAGACATGCAAAGCTCCTACTATACCACTTTTATCATATAGGCACTATATCATAAGAAACACAATACTCAGAGTTACTAAAAATAAAGTACTTTATTTTAGTGACAAAGTGCCAAAAATATCTCAGAGGATATACTCCTTTAGGAGGTAAGTAAAATACACAAAATATACTCACAAACCAAAATCAGGTAAGTAAAACAGTCAGAAAGTAGTGTAAACACTGTAGAATACAATAGGATGTAATAGGCCTACGGGCAACACAAACCATATACTAAGAAAGTGAAATGCGAACCATGAATGGACCCCTAGGCTAGTGTACTGTGTAGAGGGTCACTGGGAGTGTAAGAAAACAGTAAGGGTGTCCACGATACCCCACCCCAAGACCCTGGAAAGTAGGAGTAAAGTACTTCTATTTCCCCAGAAACACACTAAACTTGTGATAGAGGATATTGCAAAGACTACAACAGACTGCAAAACACTGAAGATGGATTCCTGGACCTGAGGACCTGCAAAGGAAGGGACCAAGTCCAAGAGTCGTGAAAGTGTCCAGGGGGGGGCAGGAGCCCACGAAACCCCGGATGAAGGTACAAAATGGCTGCCTCCGGATGGAAGAAGCTGAAGATTCTGCAACAATGAAAGGTGCTAGGAACATCTCCTTTGTGCCGAAGATGTTCCACGGAGCGCTGGAGGATGCAGAGTTGTTTCTTTGGCGAACAACTGCAAACAAGCCTTGCTAGCTGCAAGACTCATGGTTGAAGAAAAAGGGTGCTCCCTGGGCCCAGGAAGGACCAGGATGTTGCCACTTGGGAGAGGAGACAGAGGGTGCCCTCAGCAACGTAGAGAGCACAAGCACAAGAAGGTAGCACCCACTGAAGCACTTGAACACGGGATCAAGAAGTCTGAACCCAGCGGTCGTCTCAACACTGCAAAAGAGGGTCCCATGAAGCCGGAGATCAGCTTAGGGAGCTGAGCATGGCAGGACAGAGTGCTAGGGACCTGGGCTTGGCTGTGCATGAAGGATTCTGTGGAAATGTGCACAGAAGCACTAGTACCTGCAGTTCTCGCGGTGCACAGGATTACTGTCTGGAGAGGGGAAGCAAGGACTTACCTCCTCCAAATTTGGACAGTTGGACCACTGGACAGTGTGGGTCACTTGGGTCCACCACCTGTGTTCCAGGGGCCATGCTCGTCAGGATGAGAGGGGTCCCAGAGTACCGGTGACGCTGAAGTTTGGTGCCTGTTGGGGCAGGGGGAAGATTTGGTCGACCCACATGAGATTTTTTCATGGCTTCTAGTGCAGGATGAAGGCAGGACAGCCCCCAAAGCATGAAACACCAGGAAACAGTTGAGAAAGCTGGCAGGATTAGGCGCTACAATGTCGCTGGTAGTCTTCTTGCTACTTTGCAGTTTTGAAGGCGTCCTGGAGCAGTCAGAGGTCGATCCTTGGCAAAAGTCGAAGAGAGAGCTGCAGAGGAACTCTGGTAAATTCTTGCAATTAGTTATCTGAGGAAATGCCCACTGGAGAGACCCTAAATAGCCCTCAGGGGAGGATTGGGCAACTAGTCAGGTAAGCACCTATCAGGAGGGGTCTCCGACATCACCTGCTGGCACTGGCCACTCAGAGGCCTCCAGAGTGCCCTCACACCTCTGGATTCAAAATGGCAGAGGTCTGGGACACACTGGTGGAGCTCTGGGCACCACTCTTGGGGTAGTGATGCACAGGGGAGTGGTCACTCCCCTTTCCTTTGTCCAGTTTCGCACCAGAGCAGGGACTGGGGGTCCCCTAAACCAGTGTAAATTGGCTTATGCAAGGACGGCACAATCTGTGCCCTTCAAAGCATTTCCAGAGGCTGGGAGAGGCTACCCCTCCCCAGCCTGTAACACCTATTTCCAAAACGTCAGCCGGCCAGGAGCTTGAGGGATCAAAAAGTTGAAAAAGGACATTGTTGCAAAATCATCTGTTCACGCCCATTTTTTTGTTTCTGACTGGTGCTGATGGTAACTGACTCTGACTGTGCCCTGGGCTCTGTTAGCCAGACCCAGGCCAGTACTATGTTAAAACACACACATGTAGTGTACACTATGTATTAGGGTTTCCTTCCAATTGGCCTGAAGGACCCTGTACGTCCCTGCATATAGTAGGGCAAGGGGGTAAAATCTACCTATAAGCCCCTAGTATATATTAGGGCATGGAGATTAGATGCCCAGCAGAATTTCTGCGCCTCCATGTGTGCACTGCTGTGTGCTTCCTTTCCTTTCATAAGCACGCCTGCCTTGCAGCCTGTCTTTAAAGGCTAAATTCATACCATTTGCATGACAGCCCCTAAAAGTGCCTAGTAAATAGTATGGCAAGGGGGTGCCAACTACATATAAGACCATAGTACATAATAGGGCATGGATGTAGAGGCCCAGCTGAATTGCTGTCTTTTGCATGTGTGCACTGCTGGAAGTTTTCTGTCATTTATAAATGCAGCCTGGCTCTGCAGACTGCATTTAAGTGGAAATGGTGTCCCAATTCGACTTTGGTGCCTAAATGTAATGATCTACCTTATTTTCACATAATAGATACCCCCAGGGTCTCCCCTAGGTGTCCCAGGGGTGGGGGCCATGTAACTATAAGCAGGGTCCATATAAAAGATGTTTTATAAATCTTGGTGAGGGAAAAACTGATCATTTTATTGCTCCACCATTGTAGATACTGGGCTCCATAGGTTATCATTGCAATATTGTATTTTATTGTAAATGTAGTAGGGAAAAGCGTAGAAAAGTCATTCAGGGACTTAAAAGATTTGTTTTGATAAATCCAGCAATTTGACAATGGTGAATTTATCACAACTTGTACAGAAAAGAAGTTATAAGGCTTTTCATTCTGTATGTCGAAATCCAGACGTCTGAATGTCACCTCTGATTGGTCAATGCTAACAGGATTAGCAGAGCTGCTTGATTAAGTGATAAGTGGCTGTCCAGGGGACAGACTATCTAGTGAAGGGCAGCTCTGGGACTACACAGGAATGTCAGAAAAGGGGAAGGGGTAATAAAACATATAGCCTCAACGGAGAGCAGGACAGGAGGGAATGCCAAATCACCTAACCCCCACCTTCCAGACCCCTCAGCCAGATGCCAGGCTTAAGTAAGGAATTTGCAGATGTTAGGAGGAGGAGAGCTATCGAAATGAGCCACACTGGGGTTTGTTTTGTTTTCCCTTTTTTTTCCATAAATGTATTTATTGATTTTTAAGTAGAAGTACAACAAAACTTCGATCACATGTACAACATTACAACATGTAAACGCGGAGAGCATAAATTTCATTCCATGGTCAACATTTCGATGAGAGTCAGTGAGTTCATTCAAGTATCTTTAAATAATGTACGGTTGCTTAACCTTACACACTGATTAGTAACATATAAATTGCACATCAGTCTTCCTGTTACAATCAAAGTTCTGGTCTTGGGTCAAGTTTGTAATAATTAATCCAGGCACTCCATATTTTCTGAAATTTACGCAGGCACCCCTGCTGCCATATACTACCCTTTCTGCTACCATGTATAAGTCCATCCCTCGTTTCCATTCCGTCAGGGTTGGTGCCTCAGGTGCCCCCCCAATGTCTCACCAAATCCCTTTTAGCTGTTGCCAGCCCAAGGTTACACAATAAGAATTTCGTACGAGGCAAGCCTATATCGTTAGGAATGCCCGGCAGTACATACCTAGGGTCCTCAGGGATCACTGTTTCAAGTATCTTGCCCAGTTCAGTCAGTAGTGTTCTCCGATATATACTTATCACTGAGCATCCCCAGAGGGTATGGTAGAAACCCTCCTCCTGCGTGCTACAACGCATACACCGCAAGGAGGGTTCTCTTCCCATCCTATGTAAATGCACTCTATCATAATAAATTCTATTGAGTATGTTGAATTGAATGAGTCGGAGCCTGGCTTTGATTGCCACTTCTCTAGGGAACATTAGTGCTGCCACCCAGTCCACCTCCTCCCAGTGTCGTCTGAGTTTCTGTAGGTTGTCTGGCCTATTATAAGTGAGGGTTTTATATATAGTGGAGACTGCTTTTTCAGGTATTTCCCACATCAATAGTCTACTCTCAAGGGGGGGAGTGTTCCGGTAGCTTGTCCGGAAGTGTTACAGCTCCACATGCATGTTGTAATTGTAGATATTTAAAGTATTGTGTGTCAAGGAGCTGAAATTCTTGTTGGAGCGATGGAAAGGTTCTAAGGTCACCCCCCTCCCATATGTCTCCTGTCTTAGATATTCCTATATTATCCCATTCATTGAAGACATGGAGTTTCCCAGTTTCCTGCCCACCTATAATGGGGTTTCTCTTGTTATTTTATTCACCCATCCTATACGCCCATTGGCTCTATGTCACACCTCTATGACCACTTGCGTGCTGGGAGTGGACGTCCTGCGTCCGCCCTTCAATAGAGATAGTGTAAGTAGGAACGCTTGTGTCCTTTCCAATGCATAAGTAGGGTGAGTTCCCGCCACACATCCCCAGTCATTGATGACCAATAGGTGGCTAGCCCAGTAGTATGCCCTAAGATCTGGTAGCGCAAGACCTCCGTTATAGCAGTTTCTCCGTAATGTTTGAAGACTTATTCTGGGATGTTTCCCATTCCACAGTAGCAGACGGAGTTCTTCGTCAACCGTGTTAAATAGGTCATCCAATAATTTGTAATACTTATTTTGCAGGATATATAGGAACTTGGGGAGGCTAATCATCTTAAACAGGGCTGCTCTGCCCATAAGCGTAAGGGGGAGCATTTTCCATCTTTTTGTATCTGCCCAAAACTCTGTAATAACCTTGCCTATATTTTCCGCTAGGCTTCGATCAGAGTTGAGAGTTGAATAAACACCTAAGTACATAAAGCCCTCACTTGTAACCTTCAATTGCCTGGCCAGCTCACAGAGAATGATATTACCTGCTGTGGACGGATGAGGTGCGTAAAGTATGGACTTTGCCCAGTTTATGGTGTACCCAGAATGTGTGCTGTATGTCTCAAAGGTCTGTTACGTGGCCGGAAGTGAAGTCGTGGGGTGGGTGAGGTAGAGAAGTATGTCATCAGCATATAAAGAAATCTTTTCCTCTCCCAGTGGTGAGCCGGAGGGATCTAAAACCTTCTACACTGGGGTTTCACGGACCTTACAGGCTAGAAGTTCTAGTACATGGGGGGACAAAAGGGGGATAGTGGACATACCTGTCTAGTGACTCTACCTATGGGAAATTCCTCTGACAGTTGACCATTAACCCATCCTACTGCGCAGGCTCTTTATACAGCAAGGTCACCCATTCAATAACCCCAGGTCCAATTGCAAGTCGACATAAGACACCCATCATGTAAGGCTAGTGGACGTGTCAAATGCCTTTTCTGCATCTAATGAGACAAAGGCGTGTAGGTCAGGGTGGGAAGCCACCATCTCCATCCAATTATGTAGGTGACGTAAGTTTCCCCTAGTTCAACCCTCTGGCATAAACCCCATTTGATCACTATGAACTAAGGGTGCCATTACCTTCGCCAGTGTAGTGGCAAGTCTTGTGGCCAAACCTTTGGTCTCCACATTAACAAGCGATATTGAGTGATAAGATCCACATCTCGTGGGGAGTCTTCCTGGTTTGGGTATGACCACTATTGTGGCACGCCTCAGGTCCGTGGAGAGAATCTTCTCCTCTCTTGCTGCCATATATAGGTTTAGGAGACGTGGGGCTACTAGGTCAGCCTGTTTTTTAAAAAAAAGGCCAGAAAACCATTGAGCACTGGTGACTTCCCATTGGATAGTTTAGTAATGGCTTCTTTCACCTCCGCAAGGGTAAGATCCACATCTAAAGATTTTGCGACTTCCGCCAAAAGTACCGGATGTCTATAGCATTGAGGTATGCTTCTATATGGGACTGAGTGGTTTACGGTCTCTCCCTGTAGAGGGCTGCATGAAAGTGCGCAAACTCCTACATTCACCACTCCCTCATCCGAGTCACACGTCGACCCCTCGTCGCCTTCTATCTAGACCACCCAACGTGCCTCCACTTCTATGCAGTTTAACCATGCCAGCAGTTTCCCTGCCTTATCTCCCACTTCATAAAGCCGGTGCTGAGTGGCAAAGAAGTAAGATTTGATTTCATCAGTGGCTAATGTCTTATATGGTGCCCTCAAGGTCTCCATTTGTCTAATCGTGGGGGGGGGGGGTCACTTACGTTCACTGCCTCTAGGGCTGCTAATCTATCTTCCATATCTTTTTGTGCCTCCAGCATTGATTTATTTTTATAGGCTACAATGTTTTGCATTCTACCTCTCATTACTGCCTTATATGCTTCCAATAGTGTTGCCGCAGAACTGACAGTAGTTTGGTTTTCTTTAAAGTACAGCTCTGTGTCAGTTCTAATGTCCCGCAGGATTGTGGTGTCCTGAAGCTCCCAGGCACTGAAACTCCACCTCGAGCGCCGTTCCCTACATCGGCCAATAGTAACCCATAGGGTGAGTGGCGAGATAAGCCCCTCTGTAGGTATTCTGCTCTTTGTACTGTCCCTACTTCTCCTGCCAACGTGAATATATAATCTAACCTTGAAAAGACTTTATGGGCTCCTGAAAAATAGGAGTAGCCTCTTATGGTGGGAGCATTGCGCCTCCTTAGATCTGTTAACCCCAGCATGTTCGCTAATTGATGCACCGGTGTAGGTCTGGTCACTGCTGTGGCCATGCCTACTGTTGTTCTGCCTAATGCAGGTGTCAGTACGTCGTTAAAGTCACCCCCTACTATATGTAGTGTGGACTGTGTTTCTAGTGAATTGTCTGCTATGGCAATGTATGTGTACTGTTGTAGGCGGGAAGGTGCGTAAACACTGATGACAGTGGCCATCTCCCTACCCTAAAGCCCCTGCACCTCTGCATATGCTCCCTTGGGGTCCATAAAAGATCTTTCGTCATTGCTTGTATCAACTGCAGTTCATCCCCATGTGTAATAGTCGTGTCTTCTAACTCAGTGATCCATTCCTCTGTTGCAGTAACTCTTACCACAACCTTTTGCAGGTCTTGTCTCAGCAGTGAGATCTCCATTGCTACTCCATCAACTTTGGTTTCCAGGGCTGTTCTGGATTGTTGGATGGCCAGCAATAAGTCTGCCGTGTACAGAGGCTGTACAGAGGAGTCGGTGCAAGCATGCAAGCAGATCGCCTTGGTATACTTGTCTATCTTACCCTGCTTGGGTGGCTTCGGCTCCTTGTCCTTGGCCATAGTGTAGTGTAGCGTATGAAGGAGAGGCGCCACCACCGCCGCAGGGGAGCCGCGGAATGGGCAGCGTCTCTCTCAGGCACCGACGTCTATTTTTGTTCCCAAGTTCCAGAACGGACTCCTGTTGATGATCCCTTCATGTGCCAATTCAACTCCTTATCTCTGCAGCTTTTTTCCCCCATAACCTCTGGGGCATTAAATACCTCTTACGGGCCGCCTCCAGCCACAAAGCGACTCCACTGACGGCGTCCACTCCTTGCCTCCCTGCCCTAAGAGGTAGCCTCACATCCTCTCTGGACCGTGGATTCAGGCTCTGGGTCACTCTGTCTCCCAGGTGGCTTCCCGTCACGTTCTGCCTGCTGCCGCCAGCCTCTGCTGTCCCTGGATCACCGCCCCTATGTGTGGTGGGTAAAGAGCTTTCTTCCCTGTCGCAGAAGCAGCTTGGCTCCACTGGATCTCTTTCCTAAGAGCCTCCAGCGCTCCCCAACTGGGACTCCGAGGTGTTCGCCCCCTCAGCCAGCACCTGTCAACGACACTGCTTAAGTCCCACGTCAACCGGTCCGGGGCAATCAAGATGGTGGCACTGCGGCGTGTCTCCTCACTCCAAGGCCGGCCTGTGATTCCCTTCCTCCGCCACCAGCCCAGCCTGCCGTCACTTCCCAGGATTCAGTCCCGGGTGCACCCCCAGGGTTTTGCTCTCCCGGCGGCTGGCTCCTCCCGCACCATAATAGCTCATCCCTGCCTCACCTCAATTTTCCTCCATGGACTATGCCTTCTCAGGTGCCTCTGTCCACCTCGCCCATACCTGCGCTGTCCGCCCTGCACCTTCTCCCCTGTTATTGCCACCTCCAGGGACATCAGTTAGGGTCTCGCACCATGTTGAAGGCACGGATTACTGCAGGATTTTAATGGCCCGTCCAGAGCTCATCCTGGATGCGTCTAGCCTGCCATGTTGTTGGCCATGCCCCCGAGGTTGGTTTAGACAGCTCTTACAGCTCTGCTGAAATTTTAGCCATCATGGATTTTGGATGAATGGTGCTTTCTGGGACAGGAAAATGCCACAATTTGGAGGAAGTGGTCATGCATCTGGTTGTCACCCTGCATCCTACTTGTCGGGATGTCCCCATTCCTGATGCCCAGGAGCTGAGAATCAATATAAGAGAGGTGTGTAGCCTCTCAGATCTGCTGCCTGAAACTACAAGAGGAAGAAGGACTGCCCTGCTATAATCTGGATCTGCACCCTTGGCCTTTCACTTCTTAGTGAACCTCACCTGCTGCTCAATCTGGTACTACAGCCCTGGGGACGGTGCCTTGCTTCAAGAAGGACTCAGGAGTAGACTCCCTGCAGCTACAGGCTAACAGAGCTTCACCTGAATCATCTCCAGCAAGAGTCCTTAGCCTGGAGTGCATCCAGAGACTTTTAAGGATTTGGCAAGGTGAATTGTGGTCCAACTTTCCAAGGACCATCCAGGAGATTCCAGACCCTTGGATTTCTGTTTTGGACCCTTTGTACCTGCAAAGAGGAGTTCAGGAAACACCTCCTGAAGTTTGAAGACTTTTGTAAAGTTGGAGTTGTGTGTTTTTAAGCACTAGGAAGTGTTTATTCTTAAAAAATTCTTACTGTCGGCTCCAAGGACGATCCAGAAAATTCCAGACCCTTGAATTTGTGCTTTGGACCCTTTGCATCTCCAAGGATGACTTCAGGAAACATCTCCAGAAGTTTGGAGACATTTGGTAAAGTTGGCGCTTTGTGTTTCTAAGCACTAGAAAGTGTTTATTATTTTAAAATTCATATCACCGTTTCCCTACATTGGATTTTTGTCGTAATATATTTTTTAAAATTGGTGTGGGATTTTTATTGTGTGTTGTGTCTCACTCACCAACTGTATTGGTGTTTTTGAATGCTTTACACTCTTGTCTCCTAAGTTAGGCCTGCCTGCTCGGTTACAGCTACGGAGGGTTGAGCAAGAGGCTAATTTACTGAGACCATTACTGAACCTATCTTTGGTTAGTTATCTTATTGCCAGTGGTAGGTTCATACTTACCACTACCAATAACCCCTTTTCCAACATTTTGCTGTTCAGCAATGTGGAAGAGGGCTTGTGTTAAAGTTACACCATACAGTGTTTAAGTTGAGATCAGTAAAAATCCGCTAAATTGCCTTAGAACAAAACGTTTGATTTCTGAATTTTTTTAATTTAGACTAAGCATAGATTTTTACTCCATTGTTTTGGTTTGTCTAAATTTCTTCTAAGTCTGATTGATAGTTGTTGTGACCCAAAACTAGGGAAAACCATGGAACTGGACCTGGCTAAACTGACTAAACTCAATGTGGCTAAGCTTAGGGTTTTGAGTAAGGCTAGCAGTCAACCAGGTTCTACCAAGATGAACAAGTTACTTACCTTCCGTAATGCTTTTTCAGGCCTTGAGAGCCAGACGTATTGCCCATAATTCCAACAGATTGATGTGAAACATCTGTTCTACTAGAGACCAACAACCTTTGATCTCCAGGTCCCCCAGATGAACTCCCCACCTTAGGGGGGAAGTATCCGTTATGACCGTGGCCAACGGAGGAGGTAGAAAAAAGGTCCTTCCTTGGGAAAGGTTGCCGTCTACAGCCCACCATCGTAGATCCGTTGCAACGTCTCTGGAGATCGTTATCGACTCTTCGGGATCCCCTTTGTGTTGAAACCACTGCTTGCGGAGGCCCCATTGGAGAGCCCTCATGTGCCAACATGCATGAGTGACCAACAGTATGCAAGAAGCTAACAGACTGAGCAGACGTAGGACCTTGAGGACTGGAACAACCGCTCCATTTTGAAACATTGAAATCAACTCCTGAATGTCCTGAATCCGCTGAGGTGGAGGATAGGCCCGATTCAATGTTGTATCCAGTACTGAAAACCTATGAACAGGAGGTGCTGAGAGGGCTCCAGGTGAGACTTGGGCACATTTACCGTAAAGCCCAGGTTGAACAACAACAACCCCGTTGTCACTTGCAAGTGGTGCAGCACAAGCTCTGGGGACTTGGCTTTTATCAGCCAATCGTCAAGGTAAGGTAATACAGATATTCCCTTCCTTCTGAGGTCCACTGCAACCACCGCCATCACCTTCGCGAAGACCTGTGGTGCGGAAGTAAGACCAAAAGGAAGAACCGCAAACTGGTAGTGTTGCGGCCCGACCATGAACCAGAGATACTTCCTGTGTGACTTCAGAATGAAGATATGAAAATAAGCATCCTGCAAGTTGACAGACACCATCCAGTCTTCCTTGTTCAAAGCCAGAAGCACCTGTGCTAGAGTCAGCATTTTGAATTTCTCCTGTTTGATAAACCAATTCAAAATCCTCAGATCAGCATAGGCCTCAATCGTCCATTGTAGGAAAGTACCATCTTGCCTGACATGTTACCTCCATATTTCACTGTAAATATGTTGTTTTAGTTGTATGTGTCACTGGGACCCTGCCAGCCAGGGCCCCAGTGCTCATAAGTGTGCCCTGTATGTGTTACCTGTGTTATGACTAACTGTCTCACTGAGGCTCTGCTATCCAGAACCTCAGTGGTTATGCTCTCTCATTTTTTTTCCAAAATTGTCACTAACAGGCTAGTGACCAATTTACCCAATTTACATTGGCATACTGGAACACCCTTATAATTCCCTAGTATATGGTACTGAGGTACCCAGGGTATTGGGGTTCCAGGAGATCCCTATGGGCTGCAGCATTTCTTGTGCCACCCATAGGGAGATCTGACAATTCTTACACAGGCCTGCCAGTGCAGCCTGAGTGAAATAACGTCCACGTTATTTCACAGCCATTTACCACTGCACTTAAGTAACTTATAAGTCACCTATATGTCTAACCTTTACCTGGTAAAGGTTGGGTGCTAAGTTACTTAGTGTGTGGGCACCCTGGCACTAGCCAAGGTGCTCCCACCTTGTTCAGGGCTGTAAGGAAATGCCTCCTTGGCATGGTTGCCCCCTGACTTTTTGCCTTTGCTGATGCTATGTTTACAATTGAAAGTGTGCTGAGGCCTGCTAACCAGGCCCCAGCACCAGTGTTCTTTCCCTAACCTGTACTTTTGTATCCACAATTGGCAGACCCTGGCATCCAGATAAGTCCCTTGTAACTGGTACTTCTAGTACCAAGGGCCCTGATGCCAAGGAAGGTCTCTAAGGGCTGCAGCATGTCTTATGCCACCCTGGAGACCTCTCACTCAGCACAGACACACTGCTTGCCAGCTTGTGTGTGCTAGTGAGAACAAAACGAGTAAGTCGACATGGCACTCCCCTCAGGGTGCCATGCCAGCCTCTCACTGCCTATGCAGTATAGGTAAGACACCCCTCTAGCAGGCCTTACAGCCCTAAGGCAGGGTGCACTATACCATAGGTGAGGGTACCAGTGCATGAGCATGGTACCTCTACAGTGTCTAAACAAAACCTTAGACATTGTAAGTGCAGGGTAGCCATAAGAGTATATGGTCTGGGAGTCTGTCAAACACGAACTCCCCAGCACCGTAATGGCTACACTGAAAACTGGGAAGTTTGGTATCAAACTTCTCAGCACAATAAATGCACACTGATGCCAGTGTACATTTTATTGTAAAATACACCACAGAGGGCACCTTAGAGGTGCCCCCTAAAACTTAACCGACTGTCTGTGTAGGCTGACTAGTTCCAGCAGCCTGCCACACCAGAGACATGTTGCTGGCCCCATGGGGAGAGTGCCTTTGTCACTCTGAGGCCAGTAACAAAGCCTGCACTGGGTGGAGATGCTAACACCTCCCCCAGGCAGGAGCTGTGACACCTGGCGGTGAGCCTCAAAGGCTCACCCCTTTGTCACAGCCCAGCAGGGCACTCCAGCTTAGTGGAGTTGCCCGCCCCCTCCGGCCACGGCCCCCACTTTTGGCGGCAAGGCTGGAGGGAACAAAGAAAGCAACAAGGAGGAGTCACTGGCCAGTCAGGACAGCCCCTAAGGTGTCCTGAACTGAAGTGACTCTAACTTTTAGAAATCCTCCATCTTGCAGATGGAGGATTCCCCCAATAGGGTTAGGATTGTGACCCCCTCCCCTTGGGAGGAGGCACAAAGAGGGTGTACCCACCCTCAGGGCTAGTAGCCATTGGCTACTAACCCCCCAGACCTAAACACGCCCTTAAATTTAGTATTTAAGGGCTACCCTGAACCCTAGAAAATTAGATTCCTGCAACTACAAGAAGAAGGACTGCCTAGCTGAAAAACCCCTGCAGAGGAAGACCAGAAGACGACAACTGCCTTGGCTCCAGAAACTCACCGGCCTGTCTCCTGCCTTCCAAAGATCCTGCTCCAGCGACGCCTTCCGAAGGGACCAGCGACCTCGACATCCTCTGAGGACTGCCCCTGCTTCGAAAAGACAAGAAACTCCTGAGGACAGCGGACCTGCTCCAAGAAAAGCTGCAACTTTGTTTCCAGCAGCTTTAAAGAACCCTGCAAGCTCCCCGCAAGAAGCGTGAGACTTGCAACACTGCACCCGGCGACCCCGACTCGGCTGGTGGCGATCCAGCACCTCAGGAGGGACCCCAGGACTACTCTAAGACTGTGAGTACAAAAACCTGTCCCCCCTGAGCCCCCACAGCGCCGCCTGCAGAGGGAATCCCGAGGCTTCCCCTGACCGCGACTCTTTGAATCCTAAGTCCCGACACCTGGGAGAGACCCTGCACCCGCAGCCCCCAGGACCTGAAGGACCGGACTTTCACTGGAGGAGTGACCCCCAGGAGTCCCTCTCCCTTGACCAAGTGGAGGTTTCCCCGAGGAACCCCCCCCTTGCCTGCCTGCAGCGCTGAAGAGATCCCTAGATCTCCCATTGACTTCCATTACAAACCCGACGCTTGTTTCTACACTGCACCCGGCCGCCCCCGCGCTGCTGAGGGTGAAATTTCTGTGTGGGCTTGTGTCCCCCCCCGGTGCCCTACAAAACCCCCCTGGTCTGCCCTCCGAAGACGCGGGTACTTACCTGCAAGCAGACCGGAACCGGGGCACCCCCTTCTCTCCATTCTAGCCTATGTGTTTTGGGCACCACTTTGAACTCTGCACCTGACCGGCCCTGAGCTGCTGGTGTGGTGACTTTGGGGTTGCTCTGAACCCCCAACGGTGGGCTACCTTGGACCAAGAACTAAGCCCTGTAAGTGTCTTACTTACCTGGTTAATCTAACAAATACTTACCTCCCCTAGGAACTGTGAAAATTGCACTGTGTCCACTTTTAAAACAGCTATTTGTGAATAACTTGAAAAGTATACATGCAATTTTGATGATTTGAAGTTCCTAAAGTACTTACCTGCAATACCTTTCGAATTAGATATTACATGTAGAATTTGAACCTGTGGTTCTTAAAATAAACTAAGAAAAGATATTTTTCTATATAAAAACCTATTGGCTGGATTTGTCTCTGAGTGTGTGTACCTCATTTATTGTCTATGTGTATGTACAACAAATGCTTAACACTACTCCTTGGATAAGCCTACTGCTCGACCACACTACCACAAAATAGAGCATTAGTATTATCTCTTTTTGCCACTATCCTACCTCTAAGGGAAACCCTTGGACTCTGTGCATACTATTCCTTACTTTGAAATAGTGCATACAGAGCCAACTTCCTACATTGGTGGATCAGCGGTGGGGTACAAGACTTTGCATTTGCTGGACTACTCAGCCAATACCTGATCACACGACAAATTCCAAAATTGTCATTAGAAATTCATTTTTGCAATTTGAAATTTTTCAAAATTCTTAAAAGTCCTGCTAGGGCCTTGTGTGTTAAGTCCCTGTTTAGCATTGTCTTTTTAGAGTTTAAAAGTTTGTTAAAAGTTTGAATTAGATTCTAGAAACAGTTTTAGATTCTTAAAAAAGTATTCCAACTCTTAGCAGAATAATGTCTGATACAGAGATGCAGGTGGTGGAACTCGACACCACACCTTACCTCCATCTTAAGATGAGGGAGCTAAGGTCTCTCTGTAATATAAAGAAAATAACCATTGGCTCCAGACCTACCAAAATTCAGCTCCAGGAGCTGTTGGCAGAGTTTGAAAAAGCCAACCCCTCTGATGATGACCTCACAGAGGAAGAAATTAGTGACTTGGAGGCCAATGTCCCTCCTCCAGTCCTAAATAGGGAGAACAGGACCCCTCAAGTCCTGTCTCCAACTGTGTTAGTCAGAAATAGTGAGTCCCTCACAGGAGGGTCCCACATTTCTGAAATCACTGAGGATGCTCTCAGTGAAGATGACCTCCTGTTAGCCAGGATGGCCAAAAGATTGGCTTTAGAGAGACAGCTCCTAGCCATAGAAAGGGAAAGACAAGAGATGGGCCTAGGACCCATCAATGGTGGCAGCAATATAAATAGGGTCAGAGATTCTCCTGACATGTTAAAAATCCCCAAAGGGATTGTGACAAAATTTGAAGATGGTGATGACATCACCAAGTGGTTCACAGCTTTTGAGAGGGCTTGTGTAACCAGAAAAGTGAACAGATCTCACTGGGGTGCTCTCCTTTGGGAAATGTTCACTGGAAAGTGTAGGGATAGACTCCTCACACTCTCTGGAAAAGATGCAGAATCTTATGACCTCATGAAGGGTACCCTGATTGAGGGCTTTGGATTCTCCACTGAGGAGTACAGGATTAGGTTCAGGGGGGCTCAAAAATCCTCGAGCCAGACCTGGGTTGACTTTGTTGACTACTCAGTGAAAACACTAGATGGTTGGATTCAAGGCAGTGGTGTAAGTAATTATGATGGGCTGTACAATTTATTTGTGAAAGAACACCTGTTAAGTAATTGTTTCAATGATAAACTGCATCAGCATCTGGTAGACCTAGGACCAATTTCTCCCCAAGAATTGGGAAAGAAGGCGGACCATTGGGTCAAGACAAGGGTGTCCAATACTTCAACAGGGGGTGACCAAAAGAAAGGGGTCACAAAGACTCCCCAGGGGAAGAGTGATGAGACAACCAAAACTAAAAATAGTAAAGAGTCTTCTACAGGCCCCCAAAAACCTGCACAGGAGGGTGGGCCCAGAGCCTCTTCACAAAACAATGGGTACAAGGGTAAAAACTTTGATCCCAAAAAGGCCTGGTGTCATAGCTGTAAACAGCATGGGCACCAAACTGGAGACAAGGCCTGTCCCAAGAAAGGTTCCACTCCAAACTCCCATCCAGGTAACACTGGTATGGCTAGTCTCCAAGTGGGATCAACAGTGTGCCCAGAGCAAATCAGGGTTCACACTGAAGCTACTCTAGTTTCTGAGGGTGGGGTGGATTTAGCCACACTAGCTGTCTGGCCGCCTAACATGCAAAAATACAGACAGCAACTCTTAATTAATGGGACTAGAATAGAGGGCCTGAGGGATACAGGTGCCAGTGTCACCATGGTGACAGAGAAACTGGTTTCCCCTGGCCAATACCTGACTGGAAAAACTTACACAGTCACCAACGCTGACAATCAGAGAAAAGTACATCCCATGGCAATGGTTACTTTAGAATGGGGAGGGGTCAATGGCCTGAAACAGGTGGTGGTCTCCTCAAATATCCCAGTGGACTGTCTGCTTGGAAATGACCTGGAGTCCTCAGCATGGGCTGAGGTAGAACTAAAAACCCATGCAGCAATGCTGGGCATCCCTGAACTGGTGTGTGTGAAAACAAGAGCACAGTGCAAGGCACAGGGTGAACAAGTAGAGCTGGAGTCTGGAAGAATGGCCCAGCCTACCAAGAGAACCGGAAAGTCAGTTGGGAAACCAACTACAACACAGCAAAAGAAAGGGAACCTCTCTTCTCAGGAAGAAGTTCTGCCCTCTGAGGGAACTGAGCCTTTGGAGCTTGAACCTTATCAGGTTGAGCTCTTAGGCCCAGGGGGACCCTCAAGGGAGGAGCTGTGTAAGGGACAAGAAACCTGTCCCTCTCTTGAAGGCCTTAGGCAACAAGCTGCTGAAGAGTCCAAAGGCAAGAAAAATGGAACGCATAGGGTCTATTGGGAAGATGGACTCCTGTACACTGAGGCCAGAGACCCCAAACCTGGTGCCACTAGGAGAGTGGTAGTGCCTCAGCTGTTCAGGAAGTTCATCCTAACATTGGCCCATGACATTCCCCTTGCTGGACATTTGGGACAAACCAAGACGTGGGAGAGGTTAGTCAACCACTTCTACTGGCCCAATATGTCCAACATGGTTAAGGAGTTTTGCCTCTCCTGCCCCACCTGTCAAGCCAGTGGTAAGACAGGTGGGCATCCAAAGGCCCCCCTCGTTCCACTTCCAGTGGTGGGGGTTCCCTTTGAAAGAGTGGGTGTGGACATAGTTGGTCCACTAGAACCTCCCACAGCCTCAGGAAATATGTATATTCTGGTAGTAGTGGATCATGCTACCAGGTATCCTGAAGCTATTCCCCTTAGGTCGACTACTGCCCCTGCAGTAGCCAAGGCCCTCATTGGTATCTTTACCAGAGTGGGTTTCCCTAAGGAGGTGGTGTCTGACAGAGGTACCAACTTCATGTCAGCATACCTAAAGCACATGTGGAATGAGTGTGGAGTGACTTATAAATTCACTACACCATACCATCCACAAACTAATGGCTTGGTTGAGAGATTCAACAAGACATTAAAAGGCATGATCATGGGGCTCCCAGAAAAACTCAAAAGGAGATGGGATGTCCTCTTGCCATGTCTGCTTTTCGCTTACAGAGAGGTGCCACAGAAGGGAGTAGGATTCTCACCCTTTGAACTTCTGTTTGGTCATCCTGTAAGAGGACCACTTGCTCTTGTTAAAGAAGGCTGGGAGAGACCTCTCCATGAGCCTAAGCAAGACATAGTGGACTATGTACTTGGCCTTCGCTCTAGAATGGCAGAGTACATGGAAAAGGCAACCAAAAACCTTGAGGCCAGCCAACAGCTCCAGAAGTTTTGGTATGACCAAAAGGCTGCACTGGTTGAGTTCCAACCAGGGCAGAAAGTCTGGGTTCTGGAGCCTGTGGCTCCCAGGGCACTCCAGGACAAATGGAGTGGCCCTTACCCAGTACTAGAAAGGAAGAGTCAGGTCACCTACCTGGTGGACCTGGGCACAAGCAGGAGCCCCAAGAGGGTGATCCATGTGAACCGCCTTAAGCTCTTCCATGACAGGGCTGATGTGAATCTGTTGATGGTAACAGATGAGGATCAAGAGGCAGAGAGTGAACCTCTCCCTGATCTTCTGTCATCAGACCCAAAAGATGGCACAGTAGATGGAGTGATCTACTCAGACACCCTCTCTGGCCAACAGCAAGCTGATTGTAGGAGAGTCCTACAACAGTTTCCTGAACTCTTCTCCTTAACCCCTGGTCAGACACACCTGTGTACCCATGATGTGGACACAGGAGACAGCATGCCTGTCAAGAACAAAATCTTTAGACAATCTGACCATGTTAAAGAAAGCATCAAGGTGGAAGTCCACAAGATGCTGGAATTGGGAGTAATTGAGCGCTCTGACAGCCCCTGGGCTAGCCCAGTGGTCTTAGTCCCCAAACCTCACACCAAAGATGGAAAGAAAGAGATGAGGTTTTGTGTGGACTACAGAGGGCTCAATTCTGTCACCAAGACAGATGCCCATCCAATTCCAAGAGCTGATGAGCTCATTGATAAATTAGGTGCTGCCAAATTCCTAAGTACCTTTGACTTGACAGCAGGGTACTGGCAAATAAAAATGGCACCTGGAGCAAAAGAAAAAACAGCATTCTCCACACCTGATGGGCATTATCAGTTTACTGTTATGCCCTTTGGTTTAAAGAATGCCCCTGCCACCTTCCAAAGGTTGGTGAATCAAGTCCTTGCTGGCTTGGAGTCCTTTAGCACAGCTTATCTTGATGATATTGCTGTCTTTAGCTCCACCTGGCAGGATCACCTGGTCCACCTGAAGAAGGTTTTGAAGGCTCTGCAATCTGCAGGCCTCTCTATCAAGGCATCCAAATGCCAGATAGGGCAGGGAACTGTGGTTTACTTGGGACACCTTGTAGGTGGAGGCCAAGTTCAGCCACTCCAACCCAAGATCCAGACTATTCTGGACTGGGTAGCTCCAAAAACCCAGACTCAAGTCAGGGCATTCCTTGGCTTGACTGGGTATTACAGGAGGTTTGTGAAGGGATATGGATCCATTGTGACAGCCCTCACTGAACTCACCTCCAAGAAAATGCCCAAGAAAGTGAACTGGACTGTGGAATGCCAACAGGCCTTTGACACCCTGAAACAAGCAATGTGCTCAGCACCAGTTCTAAAAGCTCCAGATTATTCTAAGCAGTTCATTGTGCAGACTGATGCCTCTGAACATGGGATAGGGGCAGTTTTGTCCCAAACAAATGATGATGGCCTTGACCAGCCTGTTGCTTTCATTAGCAGGAGGTTACTCCCCAGGGAGCAGCGTTGGAGTGCCATTGAGAGGGAGGCCTTTGCTGTGGTTTGGTCCCTGAAGAAGCTGAGACCATACCTCTTTGGGACTCACTTCCTAGTTCAAACTGACCACAGACCTCTCAAATGGCTGATGCAAATGAAAGGTGAAAATCCTAAACTGTTGAGGTGGTCCATCTCCCTACAGGGAATGGACTTTATAGTGGAACACAGACCTGGGACTGCCCATGCCAATGCAGATGGCCTTTCCAGGTTCTTCCACTTAGAAAATGAAGACTCTCTTGGGAAAGGTTAGTCTCATCCTCTTTCGTTTGGGGGGGGGTTGTGTAAGGAAATGCCTCCTTGGCATGGTTGCCCCCTGACTTTTTGCCTTTGCTGATGCTATGTTTACAATTGAAAGTGTGCTGAGGCCTGCTAACCAGGCCCCAGCACCAGTGTTCTTTCCCTAACCTGTACTTTTGTATCCACAATTGGCAGACCCTGGCATCCAGATAAGTCCCTTGTAACTGGTACTTCTAGTACCAAGGGCCCTGATGCCAAGGAAGGTCTCTAAGGGCTGCAGCATGTCTTATGCCACCCTGGAGACCTCTCACTCAGCACAGACACACTGCTTGCCAGCTTGTGTGTGCTAGTGAGAACAAAACGAGTAAGTCGACATGGCACTCCCCTCAGGGTGCCATGCCAGCCTCTCACTGCCTATGCAGTATAGGTAAGACACCCCTCTAGCAGGCCTTACAGCCCTAAGGCAGGGTGCACTATACCATAGGTGAGGGTACCAGTGCATGAGCATGGTACCTCTACAGTGTCTAAACAAAACCTTAGACATTGTAAGTGCAGGGTAGCCATAAGAGTATATGGTCTGGGAGTCTGTCAAACACGAACTCCACAGCACCATAATGGCTACACTGAAAACTGGGAAGTTTGGTATCAAACTTCTCAGCACAATAAATGCACACTGATGCCAGTGTACATTTTATTGTAAAATACACCACAGAGGGCACCTTAGAGGTGCCCCCTAAAAATTAACCGACTGTCTGTGTAGGCTGACTAGTTCCAGCAGCCTGCCACACCAGAGACATGTTGCTGGCCCCATGGGGAGAGTGCCTTTGTCACTCTGAGGCCAGTAACAAAGCCTGCACTGGGTGGAGATGCTAACACCTCCCCCAGGCAGGAGCTGTGACACCTGGCGGTGAGCCTCAAAGGCTCACCCCTTTGTCACAGCCCAGCAGGGCACTCCAGCTTAGTGGAGTTGCCCGCCCCCTCCGGCCACGGCCCCCACTTTTGGCGGCAAGGCTGGAGGGAACAAAGAAAGCAACAAGGAGGAGTCACTGGCCAGTCAGGACAGCCCCTAAGGTGTCCTGAACTGAAGTGACTCTAACTTTTAGAAATCCTCCATCTTGCAGATGGAGGATTCCCCCAATAGGGTTAGGATTGTGACCCCCTCCCCTTGGGAGGAGGCACAAAGAGGGTGTACCCACCCTCAGGGCTAGTAGCCATTGGCTACTAACCCCCCAGACCTAAACACGCCCTTAAATTTAGTATTTAAGGGCTACCCTGAACCCTAGAAAATTAGATTCCTGCAACTACAAGAAGAAGGACTGCCTAGCTGAAAAACCCCTGCAGAGGAAGACCAGAAGACGACAACTGCCTTGGCTCCAGAAACTCACCGGCCTGTCTCCTGCCTTCCAAAGATCCTGCTCCAGCGACGCCTTCCGAAGGGACCAGCGACCTCGACATCCTCTGAGGACTGCCCCTGCTTCGAAAAGACAAGAAACTCCCGAGGACAGCGGACCTGCTCCAAGAAAAGCTGCAACTTTGTTTCCAGCAGCTTTAAAGAACCCTGCAAGCTCCCCGCAAGAAGCGTGAGACTTGCAACACTGCACCCGGCGACCCCGACTCGGCTGGTGGCGATCCAGCACCTCAGGAGGGACCCCAGGACTACTCTAAGACTGTGAGTACAAAAACCTGTCCCCCCTGAGCCCCCACAGCGCCGCCTGCAGAGGGAATCCCGAGGCTTCCCCTGACCGCGACTCTTTGAATCCTAAGTCCCGACACCTGGGAGAGACCCTGCACCCGCAGCCCCCAGGACCTGAAGGACCGGACTTTCACTGGAGGAGTGACCCCCAGGAGTCCCTCTCCCTTGACCAAGTGGAGGTTTCCCCGAGGAACCCCCCCCTTGCCTGCCTGCAGCGCTGAAGAGATCCCTAGATCTCCCATTGACTTCCATTACAAACCCGACGCTTGTTTCTACACTGCACCCGGCCGCCCCCGCGCTGCTGAGGGTGAAATTTCTGTGTGGGCTTGTGTCCCCCCCCGGTGCCCTACAAAACCCCCCTGGTCTGCCCTCCGAAGACGCGGGTACTTACCTGCAAGCAGACCGGAACCGGGGCACCCCCTTCTCTCCATTCTAGCCTATGTGTTTTGGGCACCACTTTGAACTCTGCACCTGACCGGCCCTGAGCTGCTGGTGTGGTGACTTTGGGGTTGCTCTGAACCCCCAACGGTGGGCTACCTTGGACCAAGAACTAAGCCCTGTAAGTGTCTTACTTACCTGGTTAATCTAACAAATACTTACCTCCCCTAGGAACTGTGAAAATTGCACTGT
This sequence comes from Pleurodeles waltl, assembly GCF_031143425.1. Classification (NCBI taxonomy): domain Eukaryota; kingdom Metazoa; phylum Chordata; class Amphibia; order Caudata; family Salamandridae; genus Pleurodeles; species Pleurodeles waltl. The sequence goes on along the minus strand of NC_090445.1, from coordinate 566,862,039 downwards.
GTCCACTTTTAAAACAGCTATTTGTGAATAACTTGAAAAGTATACATGCAATTTTGATGATTTGAAGTTCCTAAAGTACTTACCTGCAATACCTTTCGAATGAGATATTACATGTAGAATTTGAACCTGTGGTTCTTAAAATAAACTAAGAAAAGATATTTTTCTATATAAAAACCTATTGGCTGGATTTGTCTCTGAGTGTGTGTACCTCATTTATTGTCTATGTGTATGTACAACAAATGCTTAACACTACTCCTTGGATAAGCCTACTGCTCGACCACACTACCACAAAATAGAGCATTAGTATTATCTCTTTTTGCCACTATCCTACCTCTAAGGGGAACCCTTGGACTCTGTGCATACTATTCCTTACTTTGAAATAGTGCATACAGAGCCAACTTCCTACATTGGTGGATCAGCGGTGGGGTACAAGACTTTGCATTTGCTGGACTACTCAGCCAATACCTGATCACACGACAAATTCCAAAATTGTCATTAGAAATTCATTTTTGCAATTTGAAATTTTTCAAAATTCTTAAAAGTCCTGCTAGGGCCTTGTGTGTTAAGTCCCTGTTTAGCATTGTCTTTTTAGAGTTTAAAAGTTTGTTAAAAGTTTGAATTAGATTCTAGAAACAGTTTTAGATTCTTAAAAAAGTATTCCAACTCTTAGCAGAATAATGTCTGATACAGAGATGCAGGTGGTGGAACTCGACACCACACCTTACCTCCATCTTAAGATGAGGGAGCTAAGGTCTCTCTGTAATATAAAGAAAATAACCATTGGCTCCAGACCTACCAAAATTCAGCTCCAGGAGCTGTTGGCAGAGTTTGAAAAAGCCAACCCCTCTGATGATGACCTCACAGAGGAAGAAATTAGTGACTTGGAGGCCAATGTCCCTCCTCCAGTCCTAAATAGGGAGAACAGGACCCCTCAAGTCCTGTCTCCAACTGTGTTAGTCAGAAATAGTGAGTCCCTCACAGGAGGGTCCCACATTTCTGAAATCACTGAGGATGCTCTCAGTGAAGATGACCTCCTGTTAGCCAGGATGGCCAAAAGATTGGCTTTAGAGAGACAGCTCCTAGCCATAGAAAGGGAAAGACAAGAGATGGGCCTAGGACCCATCAATGGTGGCAGCAATATAAATAGGGTCAGAGATTCTCCTGACATGTTAAAAATCCCCAAAGGGATTGTGACAAAATTTGAAGATGGTGATGACATCACCAAGTGGTTCACAGCTTTTGAGAGGGCTTGTGTAACCAGAAAAGTGAACAGATCTCACTGGGGTGCTCTCCTTTGGGAAATGTTCACTGGAAAGTGTAGGGATAGACTCCTCACACTCTCTGGAAAAGATGCAGAATCTTATGACCTCATGAAGGGTACCCTGATTGAGGGCTTTGGATTCTCCACTGAGGAGTACAGGATTAGGTTCAGGGGGGCTCAAAAATCCTCGAGCCAGACCTGGGTTGACTTTGTTGACTACTCAGTGAAAACACTAGATGGTTGGATTCAAGGCAGTGGTGTAAGTAATTATGATGGGCTGTACAATTTATTTGTGAAAGAACACCTGTTAAGTAATTGTTTCAATGATAAACTGCATCAGCATCTGGTAGACCTAGGACCAATTTCTCCCCAAGAATTGGGAAAGAAGGCGGACCATTGGGTCAAGACAAGGGTGTCCAAGACTTCAACAGGGGGTGACCAAAAGAAAGGGGTCACAAAGACTCCCCAGGGGAAGAGTGATGAGACAACCAAAACTAAAAATAGTAAAGAGTCTTCTACAGGCCCCCAAAAACCTGCACAGGAGGGTGGGCCCAGAGCCTCTTCACAAAACAATGGGTACAAGGGTAAAAACTTTGATCCCAAAAAGGCCTGGTGTCATAGCTGTAAACAGCATGGGCACCAAACTGGAGACAAGGCCTGTCCCAAGAAAGGTTCCACTCCAAACTCCCATCCAGGTAACACTGGTATGGCTAGTCTCCAAGTGGGATCAACAGTGTGCCCAGAGCAAATCAGGGTTCACACTGAAGCTACTCTAGTTTCTGAGGGTGGGGTGGATTTAGCCACACTAGCTGTCTGGCCGCCTAACATGCAAAAATACAGACAGCAACTCTTAATTAATGGGACTAGAATAGAGGGCCTGAGGGATACAGGTGCCAGTGTCACCATGGTGACAGAGAAACTGGTTTCCCCTGGCCAATACCTGACTGGAAAAACTTACACAGTCACCAACGCTGACAATCAGAGAAAAGTACATCCCATGGCAATGGTTACTTTAGAATGGGGAGGGGTCAATGGCCTGAAACAGGTGGTGGTCTCCTCAAATATCCCAGTGGACTGTCTGCTTGGAAATGACCTGGAGTCCTCAGCATGGGCTGAGGTAGAACTAAAAACCCATGCAGCAATGCTGGGCATCCCTGAACTGGTGTGTGTGAAAACAAGAGCACAGTGCAAGGCACAGGGTGAACAAGTAGAGCTGGAGTCTGGAAGAATGGCCCAGCCTACCAAGAGAACCGGAAAGTCAGTTGGGAAACCAACTACAACACAGCAAAAGAAAGGGAACCTCTCTTCTCAGGAAGAAGTTCTGCCCTCTGAGGGAACTGAGCCTTTGGAGCTTGAACCTTATCAGGTTGAGCTCTTAGGCCCAGGGGGACCCTCAAGGGAGGAGCTGTGTAAGGGACAAGAAACCTGTCCCTCTCTTGAAGGCCTTAGGCAACAAGCTGCTGAAGAGTCCAAAGGCAAGAAAAATGGAACGCATAGGGTCTATTGGGAAGATGGACTCCTGTACACTGAGGCCAGAGACCCCAAACCTGGTGCCACTAGGAGAGTGGTAGTGCCTCAGCTGTTCAGGAAGTTCATCCTAACATTGGCCCATGACATTCCCCTTGCTGGACATTTGGGACAAACCAAGACGTGGGAGAGGTTAGTCAACCACTTCTACTGGCCCAATATGTCCAACATGGTTAAGGAGTTTTGCCTCTCCTGCCCCACCTGTCAAGCCAGTGGTAAGACAGGTGGGCATCCAAAGGCCCCCCTCGTTCCACTTCCAGTGGTGGGGGTTCCCTTTGAAAGAGTGGGTGTGGACATAGTTGGTCCACTAGAACCTCCCACAGCCTCAGGAAATATGTATATTCTGGTAGTAGTGGATCATGCTACCAGGTATCCTGAAGCTATTCCCCTTAGGTCGACTACTGCCCCTGCAGTAGCCAAGGCCCTCATTGGTATCTTTACCAGAGTGGGTTTCCCTAAGGAGGTGGTGTCTGACAGAGGTACCAACTTCATGTCAGCATACCTAAAGCACATGTGGAATGAGTGTGGAGTGACTTATAAATTCACTACACCATACCATCCACAAACTAATGGCTTGGTTGAGAGATTCAACAAGACATTAAAAGGCATGATCATGGGGCTCCCAGAAAAACTCAAAAGGAGATGGGATGTCCTCTTGCCATGTCTGCTTTTCGCTTACAGAGAGGTGCCACAGAAGGGAGTAGGATTCTCACCCTTTGAACTTCTGTTTGGTCATCCTGTAAGAGGACCACTTGCTCTTGTTAAAGAAGGCTGGGAGAGACCTCTCCATGAGCCTAAGCAAGACATAGTGGACTATGTACTTGGCCTTCGCTCTAGAATGGCAGAGTACATGGAAAAGGCAACCAAAAACCTTGAGGCCAGCCAACAGCTCCAGAAGTTTTGGTATGACCAAAAGGCTGCACTGGTTGAGTTCCAACCAGGGCAGAAAGTCTGGGTTCTGGAGCCTGTGGCTCCCAGGGCACTCCAGGACAAATGGAGTGGCCCTTACCCAGTACTAGAAAGGAAGAGTCAGGTCACCTACCTGGTGGACCTGGGCACAAGCAGGAGCCCCAAGAGGGTGATCCATGTGAACCGCCTTAAGCTCTTCCATGACAGGGCTGATGTGAATCTGTTGATGGTAACAGATGAGGATCAGGAGGCAGAGAGTGAACCTCTCCCTGATCTTCTGTCATCAGACCCAAAAGATGGCACAGTAGATGGAGTGATCTACTCAGACACCCTCTCTGGCCAACAGCAAGCTGATTGTAGGAGAGTCCTACAACAGTTTCCTGAACTCTTCTCCTTAACCCCTGGTCAGACACACCTGTGTACCCATGATATGGACACAGGAGACAGCATGCCTGTCAAGAACAAAATCTTTAGACAATCTGACCATGTTAAAGAAAGCATCAAGGTGGAAGTCCACAAGATGCTGGAATTGGGAGTAATTGAGCGCTCTGACAGCCCCTGGGCTAGCCCAGTGGTCTTAGTCCCCAAACCTCACACCAAAGATGGAAAGAAAGAGATGAGGTTTTGTGTGGACTACAGAGGGCTCAATTCTGTCACCAAGACAGATGCCCATCCAATTCCAAGAGCTGATGAGCTCATTGATAAATTAGGTGCTGCCAAATTCCTAAGTACCTTTGACTTGACAGCAGGGTACTGGCAAATAAAAATGGCACCTGGAGCAAAAGAAAAGACAGCATTCTCCACACCTGATGGGCATTATCAGTTTACTGTTATGCCCTTTGGTTTAAAGAATGCCCCTGCCACCTTCCAAAGGTTGGTGAATCAAGTCCTTGCTGGCTTGGAGTCCTTTAGCACAGCTTATCTTGATGATATTGCTGTCTTTAGCTCCACCTGGCAGGATCACCTGGTCCACCTGAAGAAGGTTTTGAAGGCTCTGCAATCTGCAGGCCTCTCTATCAAGGCATCCAAATGCCAGATAGGGCAGGGAACTGTGGTTTACTTGGGACACCTTGTAGGTGGAGGCCAAGTTCAGCCACTCCAACCCAAGATCCAGACTATTCTGGACTGGGTAGCTCCAAAAACCCAGACTCAAGTCAGGGCATTCCTTGGCTTGACTGGGTATTACAGGAGGTTTGTGAAGGGATATGGATCCATTGTGACAGCCCTCACTGAACTCACCTCCAAGAAAATGCCCAAGAAAGTGAACTGGACTGTGGAATGCCAACAGGCCTTTGACACCCTGAAACAAGCAATGTGCTCAGCACCAGTTCTAAAAGCTCCAGATTATTCTAAGCAGTTCATTGTGCAGACTGATGCCTCTGAACATGGGATAGGGGCAGTTTTGTCCCAAACAAATGATGATGGCCTTGACCAGCCTGTTGCTTTCATTAGCAGGAGGTTACTCCCCAGGGAGCAGCGTTGGAGTGCCATTGAGAGGGAGGCCTTTGCTGTGGTTTGGTCCCTGAAGAAGCTGAGACCATACCTCTTTGGGACTCACTTCCTAGTTCAAACTGACCACAGACCTCTCAAATGGCTGATGCAAATGAAAGGTGAAAATCCTAAACTGTTGAGGTGGTCCATCTCCCTACAGGGAATGGACTTTATAGTGGAACACAGACCTGGGACTGCCCATGCCAATGCAGATGGCCTTTCCAGGTTCTTCCACTTAGAAAATGAAGACTCTCTTGGGAAAGGTTAGTCTCATCCTCTTTCGTTTGGGGGGGGGGTTGTGTAAGGAAATGCCTCCTTGGCATGGTTGCCCCCTGACTTTTTGCCTTTGCTGATGCTATGTTTACAATTGAAAGTGTGCTGAGGCCTGCTAACCAGGCCCCAGCACCAGTGTTCTTTCCCTAACCTGTACTTTTGTATCCACAATTGGCAGACCCTGGCATCCAGATAAGTCCCTTGTAACTGGTACTTCTAGTACCAAGGGCCCTGATGCCAAGGAAGGTCTCTAAGGGCTGCAGCATGTCTTATGCCACCCTGGAGACCTCTCACTCAGCACAGACACACTGCTTGCCAGCTTGTGTGTGCTAGTGAGAACAAAACGAGTAAGTCGACATGGCACTCCCCTCAGGGTGCCATGCCAGCCTCTCACTGCCTATGCAGTATAGGTAAGACACCCCTCTAGCAGGCCTTACAGCCCTAAGGCAGGGTGCACTATACCATAGGTGAGGGTACCAGTGCATGAGCATGGTACCTCTACAGTGTCTAAACAAAACCTTAGACATTGTAAGTGCAGGGTAGCCATAAGAGTATATGGTCTGGGAGTCTGTCAAACACGAACTCCACAGCACCATAATGGCTACACTGAAAACTGGGAAGTTTGGTATCAAACTTCTCAGCACAATAAATGCACACTGATGCCAGTGTACATTTTATTGTAAAATACACCACAGAGGGCACCTTAGAGGTGCCCCCTAAAACTTAACCGACTGTCTGTGTAGGCTGACTAGTTCCAGCAGCCTGCCACACCAGAGACATGTTGCTGGCCCCATGGGGAGAGTGCCTTTGTCACTCTGAGGCCAGTAACAAAGCCTGCACTGGGTGGAGATGCTAACACCTCCCCCAGGCAGGAGCTGTGACACCTGGCGGTGAGCCTCAAAGGCTCACCCCTTTGTCACAGCCCAGCAGGGCACTCCAGCTTAGTGGAGTTGCCCGCCCCCTCCGGCCACGGCCCCCACTTTTGGCGGCAAGGCTGGAGGGAACAAAGAAAGCAACAAGGAGGAGTCACTGGCCAGTCAGGACAGCCCCTAAGGTGTCCTGAACTGAAGTGACTCTAACTTTTAGAAATCCTCCATCTTGCAGATGGAGGATTCCCCCAATAGGGTTAGGATTGTGACCCCCTCCCCTTGGGAGGAGGCACAAAGAGGGTGTACCCACCCTCAGGGCTAGTAGCCATTGGCTACTAACCCCCCAGACCTAAACACGCCCTTAAATTTAGTATTTAAGGGCTACCCTGAACCCTAGAAAATTAGATTCCTGCAACTACAAGAAGAAGGACTGCCTAGCTGAAAAACCCCTGCAGAGGAAGACCAGAAGACGACAACTGCCTTGGCTCCAGAAACTCACCGGCCTGTCTCCTGCCTTCCAAAGATCCTGCTCCAGCGACGCCTTCCGAAGGGACCAGCGACCTCGACATCCTCTGAGGACTGCCCCTGCTTCGAAAAGACAAGAAACTCCCGAGGACAGCGGACCTGCTCCAAGAAAAGCTGCAACTTTGTTTCCAGCAGCTTTAAAGAACCCTGCAAGCTCCCCGCAAGAAGCGTGAGACTTGCAACACTGCACCCGGCGACCCCGACTCGGCTGGTGGCGATCCAGCACCTCAGGAGGGACCCCAGGACTACTCTAAGACTGTGAGTACAAAAACCTGTCCCCCCTGAGCCCCCACAGCGCCGCCTGCAGAGGGAATCCCGAGGCTTCCCCTGACCGCGACTCTTTGAATCCTAAGTCCCTACACCTGGGAGAGACCCTGCACCCGCAGCCCCCAGGACCTGAAGGACCGGACTTTCACTGGAGGAGTGACCCCCAGGAGTCCCTCTCCCTTGACCAAGTGGAGGTTTCCCCGAGGAACCCCCCCCTTGCCTGCCTGCAGCGCTGAAGAGATCCCTAGATCTCCCATTGACTTCCATTACAAACCCGACGCTTGTTTCTACACTGCACCCGGCCGCCCCCGCGCTGCTGAGGGTGAAATTTCTGTGTGGGCTTGTGTCCCCCCCCGGTGCCCTACAAAACCCCCCTGGTCTGCCCTCCGAAGACGCGGGTACTTACCTGCAAGCAGACCGGAACCGGGGCACCCCCTTCTCTCCATTCTAGCCTATGTGTTTTGGGCACCACTTTGAACTCTGCACCTGACCGGCCCTGAGCTGCTGGTGTGGTGACTTTGGGGTTGCTCTGAACCCCCAACGGTGGGCTACCTTGGACCAAGAACTAAGCCCTGTAAGTGTCTTACTTACCTGGTTAATCTAACAAATACTTACCTCCCCTAGGAACTGTGAAAATTGCACTGTGTCCACTTTTAAAACAGCTATTTGTGAATAACTTGAAAAGTATACATGCAATTTTGATGATTTGAAGTTCCTAAAGTACTTACCTGCAATACCTTTCGAATGAGATATTACATGTAGAATTTGAACCTGTGGTTCTTAAAATAAACTAAGAAAAGATATTTTTCTATATAAAAACCTATTGGCTGGATTTGTCTCTGAGTGTGTGTACCTCATTTATTGTCTATGTGTATGTACAACAAATGCTTAACACTACTCCTTGGATAAGCCTACTGCTCGACCACACTACCACAAAATAGAGCATTAGTATTATCTCTTTTTGCCACTATCCTACCTCTAAGGGGAACCCTTGGACTCTGTGCATACTATTCCTTACTTTGAAATAGTGCATACAGAGCCAACTTCCTACAAGGGCAAATTCCCCGGACTTTGTGAGTGCGGGGACACCATTACACGCGTACACTCTACATATGTCACAACATATGTATAGCGTCACAATGGTAACTCCGAACATGGCCATGTAACATGTCTAAGATCATGGAATTGTCACCCCAATGCCATTCTGGCATTGGGGAGACAATTCCATGATCCCCTGAGTCTCTAGCTCAGACCCGGGTACTGCCAAACTACCTTTCCCGGGGTTTCACTGCAGCTGCTGCCAACCCCTCAGACAGGTTTCTGACCTCCTGGGGTCCAGCCAGGCTTGGCCCACGAAGGCAGAACAAAGGACTTCCTCAGAGAAAGGGTGTTACACCCTCTCCCTTTGGAAAAAGGTGTCAGGGCTGGGGAGGAGTAGCCTCCCCCAGCCTCTGGAAATGCTTTGATGGGCACAGATGGTGCCCATTTCTGCATAAGCCAGTCTGCACCGGTTCAGGGATCCCTCAGCCCTGCTCTGGCACGAAACTGGACAAAGGAAAGGGGAGTGACCACTCCACTGACCTGCACCTCCCCTGGGAGGTGCCCAGAGCTCCTCCAGTGTGCTCCAGACCTCTGCCATCTTGGAAACAGAGGTGCTGCTGGCACACTGGACTGCTCTGAGTGGCCAGTGCCAGCAGGTGACGTCAGAGACTCCTTCTGATAGGCTCCTTCAGGTGTTGCTAGCCTATCCTCTCTCCTAGGTAGCCAAACCTCCTTTTCTGGCTATTTAGGGTCTCTGCTTTGGGGAATTCCTTAGATAACGAATGCAAGAGCTCATCAGAGTTCCTCTGCATCTATCTCTTCACCTTCTGCCAAGGAATCGACTGCTGACCGCGCTGGAAGCCTGCAAAACTGCAACAAAGTAGCAAAGACGACTACTGCGACCTTGTAACGCTGATCCTGCCGCCTTCTCAACTGTTTTCCTGGTGGTGCATGCTGTGGGGGTAGTCTGCCTCCTCTCTGCACTAGAAGCTCAGAAGAAATCTCCTGTGGGTCGACGGAATCTTCCCCCTGCAACCGCAGGCACCAAAGAACTGCATCACCGGTCCTCTGGGTCCCCTCTCAGCACGACGAGCAAGGTCCCTTGAACTCAGCAACTCTGTCCAAGTGACTCCCACAGTCCAGTGACCCTTCAGTCCAAGTTTGGTGGAGGAAAGTCCTTGCCTCCCCACGCTAGACTGCATTGCTAGGAACTGCGTGTTTTGCAGCTACTCCGGCTCCTGTGCACTCTTCCAGGATTTCCTTTGTGTACAGCCAAGCCTGGGTCCCCGGCACTCTAACCTGCAGTGCACGACCTCCTGAGTTGTCCTCCGGCGTCGTGGGACCCTCCTTTGTGACTTCGGGTGAGCTCCGGTTCACTCCACTTCGTAGTGCCTGTTCCGGCACTTCTGCGGGTGCTGCTTGCTTCTGAGAGGGCTCTTTGTCTTGCTGGGCGCCCCCTCTGTCCCCTCACGCAATTGGCGACATCCTGGTCCCTCCTGGGCCACAGCAGCATCCAAAAACCCTCACCGCAACCCTTGAAGCTAGCAAGGCTTGTTTGCGGTCTTTCTGCACGGAAATACCTCTGCACGACTTTTCACGACGTGGGACATTTATCCTCCAAAGGGGAAGTTTGTAGCCCTTGTCGTTCTTGCAGAATCCACAGCTACTACCATCCAGTGGCAGCTTCTTTGCACCCACAGCTGGCATTTCCTGGGCATCTGCCCACTCCCGACTTGATCGTGACTTTTGGACTTGGTCCCCTTGTTCCACAGGTACTCTCGTCTGGAAATCCATCGTTGTTGCATTGCTGGTGTTGGTCTTTCCTGCAGAATTCCCCTATCACGACTTCTGTGCTCTTTGGGGAACTTAGGTGCACTTTGCACCCACCTTTCAGGGTCTTGGGGTGGGCTATTTTTCTAACCCTCACTGTTTTCTTACAGTCCCAGCGACCCTCTACAAGGTCACATAGGTTTGGGGTCCATTCGTGGTTCGCATTCCACTTTTGGAGCATATGGTTTGTGTTGCCCCTATCCCTATGTGCCCCCTTTGCATCCTATTGTAACTATACATTGTTTGCACTGTTTTCTAAGACTATACAGCATATTTTTGGTATTGTGTACATATATCTTGTGTATATTTCCTATCCTCTCACTGAGGGTACACTCTGAGATACTTTGGCATATTGTCATAAAAATAAAGTACCTTTATTTTTAGTATATCTGTGTATTGTGTTTTCTTATGATATTGTGCATATGACACTAGTGGTACTGTAGGAGCTTCACTCGTCTCCTAGTTCAGCCTAAGCTGCTCTGCTAAGCTACCTTTTCTATCAGCCTCAGCTGCTAGACACCCCTCTACACTAATAAGGGATACCTGGGCCTGGTGCAAGGTGTAAGTACCCCTTGGTACTCACTACAAGCCAGTCCAGCCTCCTACATTGGTTGTGCAGCGGTGGGATAAGTACTTTGCAACTACTTACCACTTTTGTCATATTGTACTTTTCATAAGAGAAAAATATACAAAACAAGTTCAGTACACATAACCAAAAAGTTTTGCTTTTCTTCTCTCACTTCTTTGCTAAGTGCTGAAAAGTACCTCTAAACTTTCAAAAAGTTCTTTCAAAGTTTTAAAATATTTTTTTCTGTCCCTTAAACAATTTCTATAATGTCTGGCACAGGTCAAACTGTTGATCTGACCAAACTTGCTTATGATCACCTTAGCTGGAAAGGAGCAAGGAGTCTCTGCATTGAAAGAGGTTTACAGGTAGGGAAGAATCCCTCTAGAGAACTATTGGTTAATATGCTCATTGAACAAGATAAGACCTTAGTTGGCACTTCTGTTGAGAAATTAGCTGATGGTTCCCAATCTGACCCTGGGGCACCCCTAGCAAAAGATTTAGAAGGGAACCTTCCCAACCTGACCCTTAGCAGGCCACCTAGCATAGCTGGTACTGATGTGAATTCACATCACAGTAAGAGTGTTACTTCTCATCATAGTAGGAGTGTTACTTCTGTAGGCCAGAATGTTAGAGTGACATCTGTTAGGGAAAGGTCTCCCTCTGTTCATTCTCACCATACTTCTGTGTCAAGGTGTAGGAGGCTGGACTGGCTTGTAGTGAGTACCAAGGGGTACTTGCACCTTGTACCAGGCCCAGTTATCCCTTATTAGTGTATAGGGTGTCTAGTAGCTTAGGCTGATAGATAATGGTAGCTTAGCAGAGCAGCTTAGGCTGAACTAGGAGACGTGTGAAGCTACTACAGTACCACCTAGTGTCATATGCACAATATCATAAGAAAACACAATACACAGTTATACTAAAAATAAAGGTACTTTATTTTTATGACAATATGCCAAAGTATCTTAGAGTGTACCCTCAGTGAGAAGATAGGAAATATACACAAGATATATATACACAATAGCAAAAATATGCAGTATAGTCTTAGAAAACAGTGCAAACAATGTATAGTTACAATAGGATGCAATGGGGAAACATAGGGATAGGGGCAACACAAACCATATACTCCAAAAGTGGAATGCGAACCACGAATGGACCCCAAACCTATGTGACCTTGTAGAGGGTCGCTGGGACTATTAGAAAATAGTGAGCGTTAGAAAAATAACCCTCCCCAAGACCCTGAAAAGTGAGTGCAAAGTGCACTAAAGTTCCCCTAAGGATAAAGAAGTTGTGTTAGAGGAATAATGCAGGAAAGACACAAACCAACAATGCAACAACTGTGGATTTCCAATCTAGGGTACCTGTGGAACAAGGGGACCAAGTCCAAAAGTCACAAGCAAGTCGGAGATGGGCATATGCCTAGGAAATGCCAGCTGTGGATGCAAAGAAGCTTCTACTGGACAGAAGAAGCTGAGGTTTCTGCAGGAACGAAAAGGGCTAGAGACTTCCCCTTTGGTGAACGGATCCCTCTCGCCGTGGAGAGTCGTGCAGAAGTGTCTTTCCGCCGAAAGAACGCCAACAAGCCTTGCTAGCTGCAAATCGTGCGGTTACCGTTTTTGGACGCTGCTGTGGCCCTGGAGGGACCAGGAGGTCGCAAATTGGACCAGGAGAGAGAGGGGACGTCGAGCAAGACAAGGAGCCCTCTCAGCAGCAGGTAGCACCCAGTGAAGTGCCAGAAACAGGCACTATGAGGATGCGTGAAATGGTGCTCACCCGAAGTCGCACAAAGGAGTCCCACGTCGCCGGAGACCAACTTAGAAAGTCGTGCAATGCAGGTTAGAGTGCCGTGGACCCAGGCTTGGCTGTGCACAAAGGATTTCCGCCGGAAGTGCACAGGGGCCGGAGTAGCTGCAAAAGTCGTGGTTCCCAGCAATGCAGTCTAGCGAGTTGAGGCAAGGACTTACCTCCACCAAACTTGGACTGAAGAGTCACTGGACTGTGGGGGCCACTTGGACAGAGTTGCTGGATTCGAGGGACCTCGCTCGTCGTGCTGAGAGGAGACCCAAGGGACCTGTAATGCAGCTTTTTGGTGCCTGCGGTTGCAGGGGGAAGATTCCGTTGACCCACGGGAGATTTCTTCGGAGCATCTAGTGCAGAGAGGAGGCAGACTACCCCCACAGCATGCACCACCAGGAAAACAGTCGAGAAGGCGGCAGGATCAGCGTTACAGAGTTGCAGTAGTCGTCTTTGCTACTATGTTGCAGTTTTGCAGGCTTCCAGCGCGGTCAGCAGTCGATTCCTTGGCAGAAGGTGAAGAGAGAGATGCAGAGGAACTCTGATGAGCTCTTGCATTCGTTATCTAAAGTTTCCCCAGAGACAGAGACCCTAAATAGCCAGAAAAGAGGGTTTGGCTACCTAGGAGAGAGGATAGGCTACTAACACCTGAAGGAGCCTATCAGAAGGAGTCTCTGACGTCACCTGGTGGCACTGGCCACTCAGAGCAGTCCAGTGTGCCAGCAGCACCTCTGTTTCCAAGATGGCAGAGGTCTGGAGCACACTGGAGGAGCTCTGGACACCTCCCAGGGGAGGTGCAGGTCAGGGGAGTGGTCACTCCCCTTTCCTTTGTCCAGTTTCGCGCCAGAGCAGGGCTAAGGGGTCCCCTGAACCGGTGTAGACTGGCTTATGCAGAATTGGGCACATCTGTGCCCAAGAAAGCATTTCCAGAGGCTGGGGGAGGCTACTCCTCCCCTGCCTTCACACCATTTTCCAAAGGGAGAGGGTGTAACACCCTCTCTCAGAGGAAGTCCTTTGTTCTGCCATCCTGGGCCAGGCCTGGCTGGACCCCAGGAGGGCAGATGCCTGTCTGAGGGGTTGGCAGCAGCAGCTGCAGTGAAACCCCAGGAAGGGCAGTTTGGCAGTACCAGGGTCTGTGCTACAGACCACTGGGATCATGGGATTGTGCCAACTATGCCAGGATGGTATAGAGGGGGCAATTCCATGATCATAGACATGTTACATGGCCATATTCGGAGTTACCATTGTGAAGCTACATATAGGTAGTGACCTATATGTAGTGCACGCGTGTAATGGTGTTCCCGCACTCACAAAGTCCGGGGAATTGGCCCTGAACAATGTGGGGGCACCTTGGCTAGTGCCAGGGTGCCCTCACACTAAGTAACTTTGCACCTAACCTTTACCAGGTAAAGGTTAGACATATAGGTGACTTATAAGTTACTTAAGTGCAGTGTAAAATGGCTGTGAAATAACGTGGACGTTATTTCACTCAGGCTGCAGTGGCAGGCCTGTGTAAGACTTGTCAGAGCTCCCTATGGGTGGCAAAAGAAATGCTGCAGCCCATAGGGATCTCCTGGAACCCCAATACCCTGGGTACCTCAGTACCATATACTAGGGAATTATAAGGGTGTTCCAGTAAGCCAATGTAAATTGGTAACATTGGTCACTAGCCTGTTAGTGACAATTTTGAAAGAAATGAGAGAGCATAACCACTGAGGTTCTGGTTAGCAGAGCCTCAGTGAGACAGTTAGGCACCACACAGGGAACACATACATATAGGCCACAAACTTATGAGCACTGGGGTCCTGACTAGCAGGGTCCCAGTGACACATAACAAACATACTGAAAACATAGGGTTTTCACTATGAGCACTGGGCCCTGGCTAGCAGGATCCCAGTGAGACAGTGAAAACACCCTGACATACACTCACAAACAGGCCAAAAGTGGGGGTAACAAGACTAGAAAGAGGCTACTTTCTCACACAAGGTATGCCCCACCCACCCACCCTGATGACAGAGTGTTAGAAAGGGAGCTCAATAGATTGAGAGTGGAAGAATCCAGGCTGAAGCTCATGAAGCAACAACTGGATTTAGATAGGCAAGCCTTTGATTTAGAAAGAGAAAGACAGAGGTTGGGGTTAGGACCCCATGGTGGCAGCAGCAGTATTCCAAATAGTCATCATGCAAAAGAGCATGATTCTAGGAATCTGCATAAGATAGTTCCCCCTTACAAGGAGGGGGATGACATTAACAAGTGGTTTGCTGCACTTGAGAGGGCCTATGTTGTACAGGAGGTCCCTCAAAGGCAGTGGGCTGCTATCCTATGGCTATCTTTCAGTGGAAAGGGTAGGGATAGGCTCCTTACTGTTAAGGAAAGTGATGCCAATAATTTTACAGTTCTTACAAATGCGCTCCTAGATGGTTATGGCTTAACCACTGAACAGTACAGGATGAAGTTCAGAGAAACCAAAAAGGAGTCTTCACAAGACTGGGTAGACTTTGTGGACCATTCAGTGAAGGCCTTGGAGGGGTGGTTACATGGCAGTAAAGTTTCTGACTATGAAAGCCTGTATAACTTGATCCTGAGAGAGCATATTGTTATTAATTGTGTATCTGATTTGTTACACCAGTACCTGGTAGACTCTGATCTGACCTCTCCCCAAGAATTGGGAAAGAAGGCAGACAAATGGGTCAGAACAAGGGTGAACAGAAAAGTTCATACAGGGGTGACAAGGATGGCAAGAAGAAGGATGGTAAGTCTTCTGACAAGGGTGGGGACAAATCTAAAAATGAGTCTTCATCAGGCCCACAAAAACACTCTAGTGGGGGTGGTGGGCCCAAATCCTCTTCAAATCAAAACAAAGAAAAGAAACCATGGTGCTATTTATGTAAAATAAAAGGCCATTGGACAACTGATCCCAGTTGCCCAAAGAAAAGCACCAAGCCTCCTACCACTACAACCCCTGCTGCTACACCTAGTGCCCCTAGTAATAGCAGTGGTGGTGGGAGCAAACCTACTAATAGCCAATCCAAGGGAGTACCTGGGCTCACTTTTGGTAATTTAGTTGGGGTTGGTCTTGTTAGGGAGACCACAGAGGCTGTGTTAGTCTCTGAAGGGGCCATTGATTTGGCCACCTTGGTTGCTTGTCCCCTTAACATGGATAAGTACAAGCAACTTCCCCTAATAAATGTTGTTGAGGTTCAGGCCTACAGGGACACAGGTGCCAGTGTTACAATGGTAATAGAGAAACTGGTCCACCCTGAACAACACCTACTTGGTCACGAGTACCAAGTGACTGATGCTCATAACAACACTCTTAGCCACCCCATGGCTGTTGTGAATCTCAACTGGGGGGGGGTTACTGGTCCAAAGAAACTTGTGGTTGCCTCAGATTTACCTGTAGACTGTCTACCAGGGAACGATTTAGAGACATCAGCTTGGGCAGAAATGGAGTTGGAGGCTCATGCAGCAATGCTGGGCATTCCAGGGCATATTTTTGCTTTAACCAGGGCTCAGGCCAAAAAGCAAAAAGGACAGGATGACTTGGATCCTGGAAGAATGGACCAAGTGCTCCCTAAAGCTAGGGTTAGTAAAGGTAAAACACTACCTACTATCCCTCCCTCTACAGTGGATTCAACTTCTGAGGAAGAAGAATTTACACCCTGTGCAGAACCTACACCAGAGGAGCTGGAAGCAGACACTGCTGAGCTTTTGGGTGAAGGGGGGCCTGCCAGGGAGGAGCTGAGTGTGGCACAGCATGCCTGTCCCATACTAGAGGGTCTAAGGCAGCAAGCTGTCAAACAAGCAAATGGGGATGTCAGTGACTCTCACAGAGTTTACTGGGAGGATAACCTTTTGTATACTGAAGCAAGGGATCCAAAACCTGGAGCTGCCAGGACATTGGTGATTCCTCAGGAATACAGAAAGTTCCTCCTAACTCTAGCCCACGACATTCCCTTAGCTGGACATTTGGGGCAAATGAAAACTTGGGACAGGCTTGTCCCCTTGTTTCATTGGCCTAGAATGTCAGAGGACACAAAGGAATTTTGTAAGTCCTGTGAAACCTGTCAAGCCAGTGGCAAGACAGGTGGCACCCCAAAGGCACCCCTTATTCCACTGCCTGTGGTTGGGGTTCCCTTTGAAAGGGTAGGGGTTGACATAGTTGGCCCCCTTGACCCTCCTACTGCTTCAGGCAATACGTTTATCTTGGTGATAGTGGACCATGCCACCAGATATCCTGAAGCAATTCCTCTAAGGACCACTACAGCTCCTGCAGTGGCAAAGGCCCTCCTGGGAATCTTTTCCAGGGTGGGCTTCCCTAAAGAGGTGGTATCAGACAGAGGAAGCAATTTCATGTTTGCTTACTTAAAGGCCATGTGGAAGGAATGTGGTGTGACATACAAGTTCACCACACCCTATCATCCACAAACAAATGGACTGGTTGAGAGGTTTAATAAAACTCTCAAAGGAATGATAATGGGACTCCCTGAAAAACTCCACAAGAGATGGGATATCCTGTTACCTTGCCTCCTTTTTGCTTACAGGGAGGTACCCCAAAAAGGAGTGGGCTTCAGCCCCTTTGAACTCCTATTTGGACACCCTGTAAGAGGTCCTCTAACACTTGTAAAGGAGGGTTGGGAACAACCTTTAAAAGCTCCTAAGCAAGACATAGTGGACTATGTACTTGGCCTAAGATCTAGGATGGCTGTGTACATGAAAACGGCCAGTAAAAACCTTCAGGCCAGCCAAGAGCTCCAAAAGCAATGGCATGACCAGAAGGCTGTTTTGGTTCAGTACCAACCAGGGCAGAAAGTGTGGGTCTTGGAGCCTGTGGCCCCAAGAGCACTCCAAGACAAATGGAGTTGACCCCACATTATTGTTGAGAAAAAGGGTGAAGTCACCTATTTAGTTGACTTAGGAACTGCCAGGAGTCCCCTTAGGGTGCTCCATGTCAATCGCCTGAAACCCTACTATGACACGGCTGATCTCACCCTGCTCATGGCAACAGATGAGGGACAGGAAGAAGAGAGTGACCCTCTCCCTGATCTCTTCTCTTCCACAGAACAAGATGCTCTAGTGGAAGGTGTAGTTTTGGCAGATTGTCTTACTACTGAGCAGAAAGACCACTGCATAAATCTCCTGGGTCAGTTTTCTGAACTCTTTTCTACTGTGCCAGCCACCACTTCTTGGTGTGAGCACACTATAGATACTGGAGACAGCTTGCCTGTCAAAAGTAAGATCTATAGGCAGCCTGACCATGTCAGAGACTGCATAAAACAAGAGGTGCAGAAAATGCTTGAACTGGGAGTGGTTGAGCACTCTGAAAGTCCATGGGCCTCTCCTGTGGTACTTGTACCAAAACCTCATTCCAAAGATGGTAAAAGGGAAATTAGATTTTGTGTTGACTATAGAGGTCTCAACCAGGTAACCAAAACTGATATTCACCCTATACCCAGGGCAGATGAGCTAATAGATACACTGGCATCTGCCAAGTATCTAAGCACCTTTGATTTGACTGCAGGGTATTGGCAGATCAAGTTATCAGAGGATGCAAAAGCAAAAACTGAATTTTCAACCATTGGAGGCCATTACCAATTCACAGTAATGCCTTTTGGATTGAAAAATGCACCTGCCACTTTTCAAAGGTTGGTGAACCCAGTCCTGCAAGGGCTGGAAGCTTTTAGTGCAGCATTCTAGATGATATAGCTGTCTTTAGCTCCAGCTGGGATGATCACCTGGTCCACCTATGGAAAGTTTTGGAGGCCCTGCAAAAGGCAGGCATCACTATCAAGGCTTCAAAGTGCCAGATAGGGCAGGGGAAAGTGGTTTATCTGGGACACCTGGTAGGTGGAGAACAGATTGCACCACTTCAGGGGAAAATCCAAACTATTATAGATTGGGTTCCCCCTACAACTCAGACTCAGGTGAGAGCCTTTTTAGGCCTCACTGGGTACTACAGGAGGTTCATAAAGAACTATGGCTCCATTGCAGCCCCTCTTAATGACCTCACGTCGAAGAAAATGCCTAAGAAGGTATTATGGACAGCAAACTGTCAGAAAGCTTTTGAGGAGCTGAAGCAGTCCATGTGCTCTGCACCTGTCCTGAAAAGCCCCTGTTACTCCAAAAAATTCATTGTCCAAACTGATGCATCTGAATTAGGGGTAGGGGCAGTCTTATCACAACTTAATTCTGAGGGCCAGGATCAACCTGTTGCTTTTATCAGCAGGAGGTTGACCCCTAGAGAAAAGCGTTGGTCTGCCATAGAGAGGGAGGCCTTTGCTGTGGTCTGGGCACTGAAGAAGTTGAGGCCATACCTGTTTGGCACTCACTTCATTGTTCAGACAGACCACAAACCTCTACTTTGGCTAAAACAAATGAAAGGTGAAAACCCTAAATTGTTGAGGTGGTCCATATCCCTACAGGGAATGGACTATACAGTGGAACATAGACCTGGGAGTACCCACTCCAATGCAGATGGACTCTCCAGATATTTCCACTTAGACAATTAAGACTCATCAGGTCATGGCTAGTCTTATTGTCCTTCGTTTGGGGGAGGTTGTGTAGGAAAGTACCATCTTGCCTGGCATGTTACCCCCATATTTCACTGTATATATGTTGTTTTAGTTGTATGTGTCACTGGGACCCTGCCAGCCAGGGCCCCAGTGCTCATAAGTGTGCCCTGTATGTGTTACCTGTGTTATGACTAACTGTCTCACTGAGGGTCTGCTATCCAGAACCTCAGTGGTTATGCTCTCTCATTTTCTTTCCAAAATTGTCACTAACAGGCTAGTGACCAATTTCACCAATTTACATTGGCATACTGGAACACCCTTATAATTCCCTAGTATATGGTACTGAGGTACCCAGGGTATTGGGGTTCCAGGAGATCCCTATTGGCTGCAGCATTTCTTTTGCCACCCATAGGGAGCTCTGACAATTCTTACACAGGCCTGCCAGTGCAGCCTGAGTGAAATAACGTCCACGTTATTTCACAGCCATTTTACACTGCACTTAAGTAACTTATAAGTCACCTATATGTCTAACCTTTACCTGGTAAAGGTTAGGTGCAAAGTTACTAAGCAATGCAGTCCCGCGGTACCCAGCAATGCAGTCTAGCGTGGGGAGGCAAAGACTTACCTCCACCAAACTTGGACTGAAGAGTCTCTGGACTGTGGGAGTCACTTGGACAGAGTTGCTGAGTTCAAGGGACCTCGCTCGTTGTGCTGAGAGGAGACCCAGAGGACCGGTGATGCAGTCTTTTGGTGCCTGCGGTTGCAGGGGGAAGATTCCGTCGTACCACGGGAGATTTCTCCGGAGCTTCTAGTGCAGAGAGGAGGCAGACTACCCCCACAGCATGCACCACCAGGAAAACAGTCGAGAAGGCGGCCGGATCAGCGTTACAAGGTCGCAGTAGTCGTCTTTGCTACTATGTTGCAGTTTTGCAGGCTTCCAGAGCAGTCAGCGGTTAATTCCTTGGTAGAAGGTGAAGAGAGAGATGCAGAGGAACTCTGATGAGCTCTTGCATTCGTTATCTAAGGAATTCCCCAAAGCAGAGACCCTAAATAGCCAGAAAAGGAGGTTTGGCTACCTAGGAGAGAGGATAGGCTAGTAACACCTGGAGGAGCCTATCAGAAGGAGTCTCTGACGTCACCTGCTGGCACTGGCCACGCAGAGCAGTCCAGTGTGCCAGCAGCACCTCTGTTTCCAAGATGGCAGAGGTCTGGAGCACACTGGAGGAGCTCTGGGCACCTCCCAGGGGAGGTGCAGGTCAGAGGAGTGGTCACTCCCCTTTCCTTTGTCCAGTTTCGCGCCAGAGCAGGGCTGCGGGATCCCTGAACCGGTGTAGACTGGCTTATGCAGAAATGGACACCATCTGTGCCCATGAAAGCATTTCCAGAGGCCGGGGGAGGCTACTCCTCCCCAGCCCTGACACCTTTTTCCAAAGGGAGAGGGTGTAACACCCTCTCTCTGAGGAAGTCCTTTGTTCTGCCTTCCTGGGCCAAGCCTGGCTGGACCCCAGGAGGGCAGAAACCTGTCTGAGGGGGTGGCAGCAGCAGCAGCTGCAGTGAAACCCCGGGAAAGGTAGTTTGGCAGTACCCTGGTCTGTGCTAGAGACTCGGGGGATCATGGAATTGTCTCCCCAATGCCAGAATGGCATTGGGGTGACAATTCCATGATCTTAGACATGTTACATGGTCATGTTCGGAGTTACCATTGTGACGCTATACATATGTCGTGACATATGTATAGTGCACGCGTGTAATGGTGTCCCGCACTCACAAAGTCTGGGGAATTTGCCCTGAACAATGTGGGGGCACCTTGGCTAGTGCCACGGTGCCCACACACTAAGTAACTTAGCACCCAACCTTTACCAGGTAAAGGTTAGACATATAGGTGACTTATAAGTTACTTAAGTGCAGTGGTAAATGGCTGTGAAATAACGTGGATGTTATTTCACTCAGGCTGCAGTGGCAGGCCTGTGTAAGAATTGTCAGAGCTCCCTATGGGTGGTACAAGAAATGCTGCAGCCCATAGGGATCTCCTGAACCCTAATACCCTTGGTACCTCAGTACCATATACTAGGGAATTATAAGGGTGTTCCAGTATGCCAATGTAAATTGGTGAAATTGGTCACTAGCCTGTTAGTGACAATTTGGAAAGAAATGAGAGAGCATAACCACTGAGGTTCTGGTTAGCAGAGCCTCAGTAAGACAGTTAGTCATAACACAGGTAACACATACAGGGCACACTTATGAGCACTGGGGCCCTGGCTGGCAGGGTCCCAGTGACACATACAACTAAAACAACATATATACAGTGAAATATGGGGGTAACATGCCAGGCAAGATGGTACTTTTCTACAGGGACCCAGGCTTGTCTGTTCATGAAGGAAATCCTGGAAGAGTGCACAGGAGCCGGAGCAGCTGCAAATCACGCAGTACCCAACAATGCAGTCTAGCGTGGGGAGGCAAGGACTTACCTCCACCAAACTTGGACTGAAGAGTCACTGGACTGTGGGAGTCACTTGGACAGAGTTGCTGAGTTCCAGGGACCACACTCATCATGCTGAGAGGGGACCCAGAGGACCGGTGATGCAGTCTTTTGTTGCCTGCGGTTGCAGGGGGAAGATACCGTCGACCCACGGGAGATTTCTTCAGAGCTCCTGGTGCAGAGAGGAGGCAGGCTACCCCCAGAGCATGCACCACCTGGAAATAGTTGAGAAAGCCGGCAGGATGACGCGATACAAGGTTGCTAGTAGTCATCTTGCTACTTTGTTGCAGTTTTGCAGGCGTCCTGAGCAGTCAGCAGTCGATGCTTTGGCAGAAAGTGAAGAGGGAGATGCAGAGGAACTCTGGTGAGCTCTTGCATTCGGTATTGGAAGAATTCCCCAAAGCAGAGATCCTAAATAGCCAGAAAAGGAGGTTTGGCTACCTAGGAAGGAGGATTGGCTACTAAGAGAGGTAAGAGCCTATCAGAAGGAGTCTCTGACTTCACCTGTTGGCACTGGCCACTCAGAGCAGTCCAGTGTGCCAGCAACACCTCTGTTTCCAAGATGGCAGAGGTCTGGGGCACACTGGAGGAGCTCTGGGCACCTCCCCTGGGAGGTGCAGGTCAGGGGAATGGTCACTCCCCTTTCCTTTGTTCAGTTTCGCGCCAGAGCAGGGCTGGAGGATCCCTGAACCGGTGTAGACTGGCTTATGCAGAGATGGGCAGCATCTGTGCCCATCAAGGCATTTCCAGAGGCTGGGGGAGGCTACTCCTCCCCAGCCATAACACCTTTTTCCAAAGGGAGAGGGTGTTACACTCTCTCTCAGAGGAAATCCTTTGTTCTGCCTTCCTGGGCCAGGGCTGCCTGGACCCCAGGAGGGCAGAAACCTGTCTGAGGGGTTGGCAGCAGCAGCTGCAGTGGAGACCCGGAAAGGCAGTTTGGCAGGACCCGTGTTCTGTGCTAGAGACCAGGGGGATCATGGAATTGTCTCCCCAATGCCAGAATGGCATTGGGGTGACAATTCCATGATCTTAGACATGTTACATGGCCATGTTCGGAGTTACCATTGTGACGCTATACATAGGTAGTGACCTATGTATAGTGCACGCGTGTAATGGTGTCCCCGTACTCACAAAGTCCGGAGAATTTGCCCTGAACAATGTGGGGGCACCTTGGCTAATGCCAGGGTCCCCACACACTAAGTAACTTTGCACCCAACCTTCACCAGGTGAAGGTTAGACATATAGGTGACTTATAAGTTACTTAAGTGTAGTGGTAAATGGCTGTGAAATAACGTGGGCGTTATTTCACTCAGGCTGCACTGGCAGGCCTGTGTAAGAATTGTCTGGCAGGGTCCCAGTGACACATAGACTAAAACAACATATATACAGTGAAATATGGGGGTAACATGCCAGGCAAGATGGTACTTTCCTATAGGCACCCTCTTTAAACTTGCAAACCAGCTCCTTTTACAAGTGGCCCCTCCAGGTGGCCCTGTGCCAAGAACCTCTCAAAAACTGCTCCTGACAGAACCAGGAGCCGGTCGAGACTCTCCAGCTGGCACAGTGTGCCCACCGACCACTCCGGCCATCCTGCAAGACAGGAGACTGGTAACTCAAATGTGTGATTTTTTATGCATTTGTAAAGGTGACTGTTCATTGATTCCAATGGTGCATAATTTACGCACAGAAAGACTAACTTTGCTAAAACTTCAAAAAGCCTTAACTTGAAAAGTACTTAACGTATTCTAAAGATCTTGGTCTTAACATTTATATAAAAGTCAGAAGTATTTTTATAAATTCTGGTCTCGAGTTATTCATTGATTGTGTGTGGTGCATGATTGGATTTGTGAGTACAGCACATATTTAGCACATCTCCTGGATTAGCCTAACGCCTAACTCGACCAGCTACCTTGAAAATTGGAGCATTAGGTGGTCTAATTTTTACCTCTGGAAACCACATGTGGTTGCCTGAAACCTCTGCATAGTGTGCTTGGTTTTTGCACCCTACATAGAGGGCCAGCCTCCATCAGTGCCCCAGAAGTACAGAGAGTTCATCCTGATGTTGAGTGATGATATCCCCTTGGTAGGACATTTGGGGAAGAGCACGACTTGGAACCGGTTGGTGAACCATTTCTATTGGCCTCATACATCTCAGAAGGTAAAGGAGTTTTGTAGCTTCTGTGTCACCTGTCAGGCCAGTGGCAAGACAAGGGGTACACCCAAGGCTCCCTTGATACCACTGCCATTGGTTGGGACCCCTTTTGAGAGGGTTGAGGTGGACATTGTTAGTCCCCAATAACCACCTACTGCCTCAGGGAATGAATATACCTTGGTGGTAGTGGATCATGCCACAAGATATCCTGAGGAAATACCTCTCAGAACAATAGCTGCCATAGTGTTGGTTAGGGCACTGTTTGGTGTGTTCACCAGAGTAGGTTTCTCAAATGAGGTTGTTTCAGATAGGGGTACAAACTTCCTGTCCAGCTATCTGAAGGTGATGTAGGATGAATGTGGTGTTACCTACAAGTTCACCATCTCATATCATCCCCAGACCAATGGTCTGGTGGAGAGGTTTGAGAAGACCCTGAAAGGCATGATCAATGGGTTGCCTGACAAACTCAGGAGGAGATTGGATGTTCTCCTCCCATGTCCACTGTTTGCCTACAGGGAGGTCAAACAAGAAGGGGTTGGCTTCAGTCCCTTTGAGTTGTTGTTTGGGAATCCTGTGAGGGGGCCCTTGTGCCTGCTGAGAGAGTCTCTGGAGACACCTCTCAAGGAAGCAAAGAACAATGTGCTTGACTATGTGCTAGGACTGCGCTCATGGATGGCAGAGTACATGTAAAAGGCAAGCAGGAAACTGGAGGCTAGCCAGGAGCTCATGAAGCCCTGGTATGATTAGAAGGCTGCAATGCCTCAGTATACTCCAGGACAATTGGTATGGGTGTTGGAGCTTATAGCTCCTAGGGCCCTCTATGACACGTGGACTGGGCCCTATCAAATAATTGAAAAGAAGGGTGAGATTACCTATTGGGTAAACTGTAGCACCCCTAGGAACCCTCATAGGGTCCTGTATTTCAATAGAGTGAAACCCTACCATGACAGGGCAGACATAACCATGTTAGTGGTCACTAGTGAGGGAGAAGAGGAGGAAACTAGGTCATTGCCTGTCTGTAGGAGGCTGGACTGGCTTGTAGTGAGTACCAAGGGGTACTTGCACCTTGCACCAGGCCCAGTTATCCCTTATTAGTGTATAGGGTGTCTAGCAGCTTAGGCTGATAGATAATGGTAGCTTAGCAGAGCAGCTTAGGCTGAACTAGGAGACGTGTGAAGCTACTACAGTACCACTTAGTGTCATATGCACAATATCATAAGAAAACACAATACACAGTTATACTAAAAATAAAGGTACTTTATTTTTATGACAATATGCCAAAGTATCTTAGAGTGTACCCTCAGAGAGAGGATAGGAAATATACACAAGATATATATACACAATAGCAAAAAATATGCAGTATAGTCTTAGAAAACAGTGCAAACAATGTATAGTTACAATAGGATGCAATGGGGAAACATAGGGATAGGGGCAACACAAACCATATACTCCAAAAGTGGAATGCGAACCACGAATGGACCCCAAACCTATGTGACCTTGTAGAGGGTCGCTGGGACTATTAGAAAATAGTGAGAGTTAGAAAAATAACCCTCCCCAAGACCCTGAAAAGTGAGTGCAAAGTGCACTAAAGTTCCCCTAAGGACAAAAGAGTCGTGTTAGAGGAATAATGCAGGAAAGACACAAACCAGCAATGCAACAACTGTGGATTTCCAATCTAGGGTACCTGTGGAACAAGGGGACCAAGTCCAAAAGTCACAAGCAAGTCGGAGATGGGCAGATGCCCAGGAAATGCCAGCTGCGGGTGCAAAGAAGCTTCAACTGGACAGAAGAAGCTGAGGTTTCTGCAGGAACGAAAAGGGCTAGAGACTTCCCCTTTGGTGGACGGATCCCTCTCGCCTTGGAGAATCGTGCAGAAGTGTTTTCCCGCCGGAAGGATGCCAACAAGCCTTGCTACACGCAAATCGTGCGTTTGACGTTTTTGGACGCTGCTGGGGCCCAGGAGGGACCAGGAGGTCGCAAATTGGACCTGCAGAGAGAGGGGACGTCGAGCAAGACAAAGAGCCCTCACTGAAGCAGGTAGCACCCGGAGAAGTGCCAGGAACAGGCACTACGAGGATGCGTGAAACGGTGCTCGCCGAAGTTGCACAAAGGAGTCCCACGTCGCCGGAGACCAACTTAGAAAGTCGTGCAATGCAGGTTAGAGTGCCGTGGACCCAGGCTTGGCTGTGCACGAAGGATTTCCACCGGAAGTGCACAGGGGCCGGAGTAGCTGCAAAGTCGCGGTTCCCAGCAATGCAGCCCAGCGAGGTGAGGCAAGGACTTACCTCCACCAAACTTGGGCTGAAGAGTCACTGGACTGTGGGGGTCACTTGGACAGCGTCGCTGGATTCGAGGGACCTCGCTCGTTGTGCTGAGAGGAGACCCAAGGGACCGGTAATGCAGCTTTTTGGTGCCTGCGGTTGCAGGGGGAAGATTCCGTCGACCCACGGGAGATTTCTTCGGAGCTTCTGGTGCAGAGAGGAGGCAGGCTACCCCCACAGCATGCACAAGCAGGAAAACAGTCGAGAAGGCGGCAGGATCAGCGTTACAGAGTTGCAGTAGGCGTCTTTGCTACTATGTTGCAGGTTTGCAGGCTTCCAGCGCGGTCAGCGGTCGTTTCCTTATCAGAAGGTGAAGAGGGAGATGCAGAGGAACTCGGCTGAGCTCATGCATTCGTTATCTCAAGTTTCCCCAGAGACAGAGACCCTAAATAGCCAGAAAAGAGGGTTTGGCTACCTAGGAGAGAGGATAGGCTAGCAACACCTGAAGGAGCCTATCACAAGGAGTCTCTGACGTCACCTGGTGGCACTGGCCACTCAGAGCAGTCCAGTGTGCCAGCAGCACCTTTGTTTCCAAGATGGCAGAGGTCTGGAGCACACTGGAGGAGCTCTGGACACCTCCCAGGGGAGGTGCAGGTCAGGGGAGTGGTCACTCCCCTTTCCTTTGTCCAGTTTCGCGCCAGAGCAGGGGCTAAGGGGTCCCTGAACCGGTGTAGACTGGCTTATGCAGAATTGGGCACCTCTGTGCCCAACAAAGCATTTCCAGAGGCTGGGGGAGGCTACTCCTCCCCTGCCTTCACACCATTTTCCAAAGGGAGAGGGTGTCACACCCTCTCTCAGAGGAAGCCCTTTGTTCTGCCATCCTGGGCCAGGCCTGGCTGGACCCCAGGAGGGCAGATGCCTGTCTGAGGGGTTGGCAGCAGCAGCAGCTGCAGTGAAACCCCAGGAAGGGCAGTTTGGCAGTACCAGGGTCTGTGCTACAGACCACTGGGATCATGGGATTGTGCCAACTATGCCAGGATGGCATAGAGGGGGCAATTCCATGATCATAGACATGTTACATGGCCATGTTCGGAGTTACCATTGTGAAGCTACATATAGGTAGTGACCTATATGTAGTGCACGCGTGTAATGGTGTCCCCGCACTCACAAAGTTCAGGGAATTGGCTCTGAACAATGTGGGGGCACCTTGGCTAGTGCCAGGGTGCCCTCACACTAAGTAACTTTGCACCTAACCTTTACCAGGTAAAGGTTAGACATATAGGTGACTTATAAGTTACTTAAGTGCAGTGTAAAATGGCTGTGAAATAACGTGGACGTTATTTCACTTAGGCTGCAGTGGCAGGCCTGTGTAAGAATTGTCAGAGCTCCCTATGGGTGGCAAAAGAAATGCTGCAGCCCATAGGGATCTCCTGGAACCCCAATACCCTGGGTACCTCAGTACCATATACTAGGGAATTATAAGGGTGTTCCAGTAAGCCAATGTAAATTGGTAAAAATGGTCACTAGCCTGTTAGTGACAATTTAAAAGTAATGAGAGAGCATAACCACTGAGGTTCTGGTTAGCAGAGCCTCAGTGAGACAGTTAGGCACCACACAGGGAACACATACATGCACACCTATGAGCACTGGGGCCCTGTGTGACAGGGTCCCAGTGACACATACATATAGGCCACAAACCTATGAGCACTGGGGTCCTGACCAGCAGGATCCCAGTGACACATAACAACCGTACTGAAAATATAGTGTTTTCACTATGAGCACTGAGGCCTGGCTATCAGGATCCCAGTGAGACAGTGAAAACAGTGACAAACACCCTGACATACACTCACAAACAGGCCAAAAGTGGGGGTAACAAGGCTAGAAAGAGGCTACCTTCTCACACAACCCCCCCCCAAACGAAGGACAATAAGGCTAACCTTGGCCAGTTGAGACTTTATTGTCTAAGTGGTGATAAGTAGAGAGTAGCTCTGCAATAGACTGGTTACTCCCTTTATCATCCACTATATGGTTACTTCCCTGTGGGGATGTAAACCACCCTGTTTGAAGTTTTTTAGCTAAGCAACAATGTGAAGATGTATTTTCAGAGTTTCTATCAGTAAGTTTTAGTTTAGAGCAGTGGGAATTGTCCACTGAACCTATTTGTAGTGATGGAAATGCCAGACAGGGATGCTGTCTCAGAAAAGCCATAGCTGGGCAAAAACTTTGTCCATCTGGCTGGAAGAGAGAACAGGGATGCTGTTTCTCTTGAGTTGGAGCAGGGCAGGGATGCTGTCCTATGAGCTCCACACTAGGGCAGGGATGCTGTCCTAAGTGTTGTGAGGTAGTGCAGGGTTTCTGCACTAAAGTTTCTCTGGGAGGGTTGGAGGGATGCTCCATGTTAACTAAAATGGTGCTCTTTTTCTCACCAATGTTAGTTATCCCACAGAGAGGTACTTCCACCTCAGGGAGTCCAGCTTTGCCAGCTGATGATTCCCTTGGAACAGGTGCCACCCCAGGAGAGGTTTCTCCCACCACAGGAATAGTATCCTGAATGGTAGGGTGGTTAGGGGATACTGTGATACCCTTTTTACCTGTTGATGGAGAGGGATCCTGAGTTTTCAGGCCTTCTCTCCTTTGCTTTTTCATTTCACTTGAAATGAGAGGGAACAATTCCTCAGGGATGCCCAGCATGGCTGCATGGGCATAAAACTCTACATCAGCCCAACCTGAGGCCTCTAGGTCATTACCTAAGAGACAGTCTACAGGTAAGCTAGGTGATACCACCACCTGCTTAGGGCCAGTAACTCCACCCCAACTAAACTGAATTATAGCTAAGGGAAGAAACTTAGTGGAGTTATGGACATCAATAATCTTATACTGTTGTCCAATGATGTGTTGATCAGGGTGCACTAGGTTTTCAGTCACCAAAGTGAAACTGGCACCTGTGTCCCTGTAGGCCAAGGCCTCAACACCATTTATTGTAACTGTCTGCCTGTACTTATCCATTGTAAGGGGACAAGCAGCCAGTGTGGCAAGGCCAGTGCCACTAGGTGTGACAGAAACTGTCTTGGGACTGATGACATCAGTTTCCACTATGGACCCATAAGTGAACCCAACTACACCCTTTGCTTGACTGTTGCCAGCAGTCCCACCACTAGTACCACTACTGCTAGGGGCACTAGAGCTTGATGTATTAGTGGTGGTAGGCTCAGGTGGTTTACCTGGACAGGACTTATCCCCTGGCCTATGGCCTCTGTTTTTACACACAAAGCACCAAGGCTTTTTAATGTGTGCAGGTTGGGAAGAAGAGGAAGAATTTGTTTTATCCCCACCCTCTGAAGAGTGTTTAAGATTTGAAGTGGGATCTTTGGTTTTACCCTTATCCCCATGCTTATCTTGAGATTTTTCACCATCTTTCTTCTTATTGCCATCTTTGTCACCCCCTGTATGAACTTTTCTGTTCACCCTTGTTCTGACCCATTTGTCTGCCTTCTTTCCCAATTCTTGGGGAGAGGTCAGATCAGAGTCTACCAGGTACTGGTGCAACAAGTCAGACACACAATTATTAAGTATATGCTCTCTCAGGATTGTGTTATACAGGCTTTCATAATCAGTAACTTTACTGCCATGTAACCACCCCTCCAAGGCCTTCACTGAATGGTCAATGAAATCAACCCAGTCTTGTGAAGACTCCTTTTTGGTCTCTCTGAACTTTATCCTGTACTGTTCAGTGGTTAAGCCATAACCATCCAGGAGTGCATTCTTAAGAACTGTAAAATTATTGGCATCATTTTCTTTCACAGTAAGGAGCCTATCCCTACCTTTTCCACTAAATGATAGCCATAGGATAGCAGCCCACTGCCTTTGAGGGACATCCTGTACAACACAGGCCCTCTCAAGTGCAGCAAACCACTTGTTAATGTCATCCCCCTCCTTATAAGGGGGAACTATCTTGTGCAGATTCCTGGAATCATGCTCTTTTGCAGGATGACTATGGGGAATACTGCTGCTGCCACCATGGGTATCTAAACCCAACTTCTATCTTTCCTTCTCTAATTCAAAAGACTGTCTATCCAAATCCAGCTGTTGCTTTTTAAGCTTCAGTCTGGTTTGTTCCACCCTCAACTTATTGAGTTCCCTCTCTAACATTCTGTCATCAGGGTTGGGGGAGGGACATTTCTAGAAACAGAGCTATGATGGGAATGAACAGAAGGAGACCTGTCCCTTACAGAAGCCAACTTAACAGCTTGGTTTACAGAAACATTACTACCAGTATGGTGAGAATAAATGCTTTTGCTATGATGTGAGACAACACTATTTCTATAGTGTGGCTCATCATCATTACCATCTATGCTAGATTGTCTAGTAATGGGCAGGCTAGGAAGTTTCTTTCCTGAATCTTTTCCTGGGGGAGTCCCTGAATCTGATTGGGAACTATTAGGTACTTTTTCAACAGATGGGGCATCTATGGCCTTATCCTGTTCTCTAAGCATGTTAATTAATAGTTCTAAGGCAGGATTCTTCCCTACACTCAAACCTCTCTCTATATAGAGACTCCTTGCTCTTTTCCAGCTAAGGTTGTCATATGCAAGTTTGGACAGATCAACACTTTGGCCTGTGCCAGACATTTTTTAGAGAGAGTTAAAGTGATAGAGAAAGAGACAAAAGTTTTCAGAACTTTTTGGAAAGACAGAAAAAAAACTTTTTTAAACTTTTAAGAACTTTTTGAAAGTTTAGAAGTACTTTTCAGCACTTAGAAAAGATTGAAAAGAGGAAATGCAAAACTTTTTGGCTATGTGTATATACACTGACCTTGTTTTGTATATTTTTCTCTTATGAAAAGTACAATGACAAGAGTGGTAAGTAGTCTCAAGCACTTATCCCACCACTGCACAACCAATGTAGGAGGCTGGACTGGCTTGTAGTGAGTACCAAGGGGTACTTGCACCTTGCACCAGGCCCAGTTATCCCTTATTAGTGTATAGGGTGTCTAGCAGCTTAGGCTGATAGATAATGGTAGCTTAGCAGAGCAGCTTAGGCTGAACTAGGAGACGTGTGAAGCTACTACAGTACCACTTAGTGTCATATGCACAATATCATAAGAAAACACAATACACAGTTATACTAAAAATAAAGGTACTTTATTTTTATGACAATATGCCAAAGTATCTTAGAGTGTACCCTCAGTGAGAGGATAGGAAATATACACAAGATATATATACACAATAGCAAAAAATATGCAGTATAGTCTTGGAAAACAGTGCAAACAATGTATAGTTACAATAGGATGCAATGGGGAAACATAGGGATAGGGGCAACACAAACCATATACTCCAAAAGTGGAATGCGAACCACGAATGGACCCCAAACCTATGTGACCTTGTAGAGGGTCGCTGGGACTATTAGAAAATAGTGAGAGTTAGAAAAATAACCCTCCCCAAGACCCTGAAAAGTGAGTGCAAAGTGCACTAAAGTTCCCCTAAGGACAAAAGAGTCGTGTTAGAGGAATAATGCAGGAAAGACACAAACCAGCAATGCAACAACTGTGGATTTCCAATCTAGGGTACCTGTGGAACAAGGGGACCAAGTCCAAAAGTCACAAGCAAGTCAGAGATGGGCAGATGCCCAGGAAATGCCAGCTGCGGGTGCAAAGAAGCTTCGACTGGACAGAAGAAGCTGAGGTTTCTGCAGGAACGAAAAGGGCTAGAGACTTCCCCTTTGGTGGACGGATCCCTCTCGCTTTGGAGAGTCGTGCAGAAGTGTTTTTTTACGCCGGAAGGACGCCAACAAGCCTTGCTACACGCAAATAGTGCGTTTGGAGTTTTTGGACGCTGCTGGAGCCCAGGAGGGACCAGGAGGTCGCAAATTGGACCTGCAGAGAGAGGGGACGTCGAGCAAGACAAAGAGCCCTCACTGAAGCAGGTAGCACCCGGAGAAGTGCCAGGAACAGGCACTACGAGGATGCGTGAAACGGTGCTCGCCGAAGTTGCACAGAGGAGTCCCACGTCGCCGGAGACCAACTTAGAAAGTCGTGCAATGCAGGTTAGAGTGCCGTGGACCCAGGCTTGGCTGTGCACGAAGGATTTCCGCCGGAAGTGCACAGGGGCCGGAGTAGCTGCAAAAGTTGCCGTTCCCGGCAATGCATCCCAGCGAGGTGAGGCAAGGACTTACCTCCACCAAACTTGGGCTGAAGAGTCACTGGACTGTGGGGGTCACTTGGACAGCGTCGCTGCATTCGAGGGACCTCGCTCGTCGTGCTGAGAGGAGACCCAAGGGACCGGTAATGCAGCTTTTTGGTGCCTGCGGTTGCAGGGGGAAGATTCCGTCGACCCACGGGAGATTTCTTCTGAGCTTCTGGTGCAGAGAGGAGGCAGGCTACCCCCACAGCATGCACAAGCAGGAAAACAGTCGAGAAGGCGGCAGGATCAGCGTTACAGAGTTGCAGTAGGCGTCTTTGCTACTATGTTGCAGGTTTGCAGGCTTCCAGCGCGGTCAGCGGTCGTTTCCTTATCAGAAGGTGAAGAGGGAGATGCAGAGGAACTCGGCTGAGCTCATGCATTCGTTATCTCAAGTTTCCCCAGAGACAGAGACCCTAAATAGCCAGAAAAGAGGGTTTGGCTACCTAGGAGAGAGGATAGGCTAGCAACACCTGAAGGAGCCTATCACAAGGAGTCTCTGACGTCACCTGGTGGCACTGGCCACTCAGAGCAGTCCAGTGTGCCAGCAGCACCTCTGTTTCCAAGATGGCAGAGGTCTGGAGCACACTGGAGGAGCTCTGGACACCTCCCAGGGGAGGTGCAGGTCAGGGGAGTGGTCACTCCCCTTTCCTTTGTCCAGTTTCGCGCCAGAGCAGGGGCTAAGGGGTCCCTGAACCGGTGTAGACTGGCTTATGCAGAATAGGGCACCTCTGTGCCCAACAAAGCATTTCCAGAGGCTGGGGGAGGCTACTCCTCCCCTGCCTTCACACCATTTTCCAAAGGGAGAGGGTGTCACCCCCTCTCTCAGAGGAAGTTCTTTGTTCTGCCATCCTGGGCCAGGCCTGGCTGGACCCCAGGAGGGCAGATGCCTGTCTGAGGGGTTGGCAGCAGCAGCAGCTGCAGTGAAACCCCAGGAAGGGCAGTTTGGCAGTACCAGGGTCTGTGCTACAGACCACTGGGATCATGGGATTGTGCCAACTATGCCAGGATGGCATAGAGGGGGCAATTCCATGATCATAGACATGTTACATGGCCATATTCGGAGTTACCATTGTGAAGCTACATATAGGTAGTGACCTATATGTAGTGCACGCGTGTAATGGTGTCCCCGCACTCACAAAGTTCAGGGAATTGGCTCTGAACAATGTGGGGGCACCTTGGCTAGTGCCAGGGTGCCCTCACACTAAGTAACTTTGCACCTAACCTTTACCAGGTAAAGGTTAGACATATAGGTGACTTATAAGTTACTTAAGTGCAGTGTAAAATGGCTGTGAAATAACGTGGACGTTATTTCACTCAGGCTGCAGTGGCAGGCCTGTGTAAGAATTGTCAGAGCTCCCTATGGGTGGCAAAAGAAATGCTGCAGCCCATAGGGATCTCCTGGAACCCCAATACCCTGGGTACCTCAGTACCATATACTAGGGAATTATAAGGGTGTTCCAGTAAGCCAATGTAAATTGGTAAAAATGGTCACTAGGCTGTTAGTGACAATTTAAAAGTAATGAGAGAGCATAACCACTGAGGTTCTGGTTAGCAGAGCCTCAGTGAGACAGTTAGGCACCACACAGGGAACACATACATGCACACCATACATATAGGCCACAAACCTATGAGCACTGGGGTCCTGACCAGCAGGATCCCAGTGACACATAACAACCGTACTGAAAATATAGTGTTTTCACTATGAGCAC
The DNA here is from genome assembly GCF_031143425.1 of Pleurodeles waltl. Taxonomy (NCBI): domain Eukaryota; kingdom Metazoa; phylum Chordata; class Amphibia; order Caudata; family Salamandridae; genus Pleurodeles; species Pleurodeles waltl. The sequence goes on along the minus strand of NC_090445.1, from coordinate 566,828,395 downwards.
TGAGGCCTGGCTATCAGGATCCCAGTGAGACAGTGAAAACAGTGACAAACACCCTGACATACACTCACAAACAGGCCAAAAGTGGGGGTAACAAGGCTAGAAAGAGGCTACCTTCTCACACTGTCCTCCTCTTCAATGATGCACAAGATGGGTCAATGGAGGGAGTGGTACTCTCTCCCAAATTGACAGACCAATAGCACAGAGATTGCAAGCAGATGCTGGCACAGTTTGCTTGTCTGTTCTCTTTGAGCCAAGGTGTCACTGATTAGTGTGTGCACCACAATGACATCGGTGACAGCCCACCTGTCAATAATAAACTCTACAGGTTGTCTGCCCATGTCAGAAACAGCTTTCAGGCTGAGGTAGCTAAGATGCTGGACATGGGAGTAATTGAGCCCTCTGACGGTCCACGGGCTAGTCCAGTGGTGCTGGTGCCCAAACCTAATCCCCGGGGGGAGGAAGGAATTTAGGTTCTGTGTGGACTACAGAGGACCGAATACAGGACTGATGCTAACCCTACACCTAGAAATGATGAGCTCATTCATAGGTTAGGGGCTGCTAGGTAACTGGGTATATTTGATATTATGATGCTGGCAGATTTCCCTCACCGAAGGAGCAAAGGAGAGGTCAACATTCTCCACACCAGAGGGAAATTACCAGTTCAAAATAATGCCCATTGGCTTAAGGAATGCCACTGCCACCTTCCAAAGGTTGGTGAACAGGGTCCTGTCAGGGTTGTAGCAGTTTAGTGCAGAATATCTGGATCACTTAAACTACCTAAGGGAAGTGCTTCAGGCCATGCAGCAAGCAGGTCTGATTATTAATGCCAGAAAGTGCCAGATAGGGTAGAGTTTTGTGGTGTACTTGGGTCATCTTGTCGGTGGATGCCATATACAATGTCTCCAGGTCAAGATCCAAACCATTTTAGATTGGACAGCTCCTACTACCCAGAAACAGGTCAGGGCCTTCCTTATAGAAGATTTGTTCAGAACTATGGGGCCATTGCGGCTCCCCTGACAGAACGTACTTCTATGAAGAGGCCAAAGAAAGTGATTTAGACTCCAGAGTGCCAGAAGGCTTTTGACATTCTGAGGGCTGCCATGTGTTCAGCGCCAGTGTTTCTGGCCCCTGGTTACACAAAAAAGTTTTTGGTGCAGACTGATGCTTCAGAGCAAAGAACTGGGGCAGTGTTGGCACAGGTAAACAATGAGGGCCTTGATCAGCCAGTTGCTGTCATTAGCATGCGACTTTTCCCCAGAGAACAAAAATGGAGTGCCATTGAGAGGGAGTCCTGTGCTGTGGTCTGGTCCGTGACAAAGCTGAGACCATATCTGTTTGGTACTCACCTTTGTGTTCAGACTGACCACAGACCTCTCATGTGGCTCATGCAGGTGAGGTGGGAGAATCCCAAGCTATTGAGGTGGTCCATTTCCCCACAGGGGATGGACTTTACAGTGGAACACAGACCTGGGATTGCACATGCCAATGCAGATGGACTTTCCAGGTTTTTCAACTTAGCTGATGAGAACTACCTGGGTGCAGGTTAGTGACCCATCACCTTTTGTTTGGGAGGGAGAATTGTTGCAAAGTCATCTTTTTGCCCTCTTCACCCCCAATTTTTTGTTGCTGACTACTGCTGTTAGTAACTGACTCTGACTATGCCCTGGGCTCTGTTATCCAGACCCAGACCAGTGCTATGTTAGAACACACACATGTAGTAGAGTGCACTAGATATTAGGGTACCCATCCAATTGGCCTGACAGACCCTGTAAGTCCCTAGAATATTGTAGGTCCAGAGAGTTTCTGGCCCCTGGTTACACAAAAAAGTTTTTGGTGCAGACTGATGCTTCAGAGCAAAGAACTGGGGCAGTGTTGGCACAGGTAAACGATGAGGGCCTTGATCAGCCAGTTGCTGTCATTAGCATGCGACTTTTCCCCAGAGAACAAAAATGGAGTGCCATTGAGAGGGAGTCCTTTGCTGTGGTCTGGTCCGTGACAAAGCTGAGACCATATCTGTTTGGTACTGACCTTTGTGTTCAGACTGACCACAGACCTCTCAGGTGGCTCATGCAGGTGAGGTGGGAGAATCCCAAGCTTTTGAGGTGGTCCATTTCCCTACAGGGGATGGACTTTACAGTGGAACACAGACCTGGGATTGCACATGCCAATGCAGATAGACTTTCCAGGTTTTTCAACTTAGCTGATGAGAACTACCTGGGGGCAGGTTAGTGACCCATCACCTTTCGTTTGGGAGGGAGCCATGTTGCAAAGTCATCTTTTTGCCCTCTTCACCCCCATTTTTTTGTTGCTGACTACTGCTGTTAGTAACTGATTCTGACTATGCCCTGGGCTCTGTTATCCAGACCCAGACCAGTGCTATGTTAGAACACACACATGTAGTAGAGTGCACTAGATATTAGGGTACCCATCCAATTGGCCTGACAGACCCAGTAAGTCCCTAGAATATTGTAGGTCCAGGGAGTACAATCTGCCTATAAGCCCATAGTATATAGTAGGGCATGGAGACAAGAAGCCCAGCAGAATTTCTGCACTTGTATGTGTGCACTGCTGTGTGCTTTCTATCCTTTTAAATCCAGGCCTGCCTTGCAGCCGGTCTTTAAACGTTAAATTCATACCATTTGCATGATAGTCCCTACAAGTCCCAAGTAAATAATATGGCAAGGGGGTGCCAACTACCTATAAGACCCTAGTACATAATAGGGCACGGAAATAGAGGCCCAGCAGAATTGCTGCCCTTTGCAAGTGGGCACTGCAAGAGGTTTTCTGTCATTAGGGTTGAGGGCAAAGCTCTCCGTCCCTGGTGTAATCCCTCAGTAGGCTTGTAACCACACCAATGTCAAGCCCATCAGTTTGGTTGGTTCGTGGGCCTGCCTTTTAAAATTAGCTTGATTTAATTAGTGAAAGGCATGCCTACATCATGCCTTTTCCGGTGTTTAGCCCGCCTTGAGCTCACCAGTAAACTACTGAAAACATACAAGGCTCGATGTTTTCTGTATGGTTTCTGCACTACTTTTTCTCTTTAAGGTAGCGCGATCTCGATGGGCAGAAGTAGAGCGCTTTGCAAGACATCGACCCTATTACATGGATAATTGCACTTTTCCAGGTAACCTGGATAATTGCACTTTTGCAGGTTACATAGATAATTGTACTTTTGCTGATGCGTTTCACTGTGAGCGAAGTTCTGTTTCCTTTTGTGTGTTTGGTTTGCGCTCATGGTGGCCGTCGGCTCGCTTATGTGAAACTAATTTACTATTCAGTTTATGTGGCAAGATAAGTCCGCTTAGGAGTTTACAAAGCTAATAGCTTTAATTTGAGTAAATGAGTGACCCATTGCATTGCAAATGCTTGTTTTTAAATGCAGCCTGACTCGGCAGACTACCTTTAAATGGAAATGGTGTCCCAATTCGACTTTGGTGCTATGGGCATTTTAATTGTGATGATCTACCTCAAATATTAGGTACCCCTAGGGTATCCCCTAGGTGTCCCACAGGTGGGGGTCATGTAACAATAAGGAGGGGGCTTATAAAATATGTTTTATAAGCCTTGGTAAGGGAAAAACTGATCATTTCATTTCCCCCCCATTGTAGATACTGAATATTGTATTTTTTGTAAATCTAATAAGAAAAAGCATAGCAAAGTCATTCTAAGACTTTAAAAGATTTGTTTTGATAAATCCAGCAATTTGACATTGGTGAATTTAATACAACCTGTACAGAAAATAAGTCATAAGGCTTTTCTTTCCATAAGCCAAAGCCCAGCGTTCTGAAGGTCCCCTCTGATTGGTCAGTGCTAACAGGATTAGCAGAGCTGCTTGATTAAGTGATAAGTGCCTGTCCACGGGAGAGCCTATCTGGTGAAAGGCAGCACAGGAACGCCAGAGCAGGGGGAGAGGTAATAAAACATACAGCCTCAAAGGAGAGCAGGACAGGAGGGAATGCTAGATCACCTAACCCTCCACATATGGACCCCTCAAACAGATACCAGGCTTAAGGAAGAAATTTGCAGATGTTAGGAGGAGGAGAACTATGGAAATGAGCCACACTGTGGGTTGGTTTAGTCAGCTCTTACTGCTGAAATTTCAGCTATCATAGATTTTGGAAGAATGGTGCTTTCTGAGACAGGAATATGCCACAATTTGGAGGAAGTGGTCATGCATCTAGGTGTCACCCTGCATTCTATTTGTCGGGTGCCCCCCTTCCTGATGCCCAGGAGCTGGGAATAATTATGTGAGAAGTGCACAGCCTTTCAGATCTGCTGCCTGAAACTACAAGAGGAAGAAGGACTGTCCTCCTGGAATCTGGATCTGCACCCTGGCCTGCACTTCTGAGTGAACTGCCCCTGCAGAACACTCTGGTACTACAGCCCTGGGGATGGTGCCTTGCTTCAAGAAGAACTCAGGAGTGGTCTACCTGCAGCTACAGAATAACAGGGGTTCACCTGCATCATCTACAGCAGGAGTCCCCAGCCTGGAGTGCATCCAGATGACCTTTAAGGATTTGGCAAGGTGCATTGTGGGAATTGTGGTCCAACTTTCCTAGGACCGTCCAGGAGATTCCAGATCCTTGGATGTCTGTTTTGGACCCTTTGTACCTACAAGGAGAACTTCAGGAAACACCTCCTGAAGTTTTGAGAAGTTTGCAGAATTTTGTTAAAGTTAGTGCTTAGTGTTTCTAAGCATTAAAAAGTGTTTATTCTTTAAAATTCTTACAGCCAGTTACAAGGACCATCCAGGAGATTCCAGACCCTTGGGTTTGTGCCTTAGACTCTTTGTACCCGCAAGGAGGACTTCAGGAAAAACCTCCTGATGTTTGGGGACATTTTGTAAAGTTGGAGCTTTGTGCTGCCAAGTACTAGAAAGTGTTCATTCTTTAAACAATCATATCTCTGGTTTCCTACATTGGTTTTTTTGTTATCTCATTACCAAACACTTTTAAAATTACAAACACCAAAAGAATTGCACTTTCCTAGCATATGACATATTGGAAGAAATGTTAGTTTTAAACAGATATATGGAAACAAATAACCTCCTCCACATTGCCTATCCTGCCCTGTACTACGCCCCACCTTAACCCCAACTAACACTATTTAATATTTCCCTCTACCATACTGACTCCAATTAAAACATCAAGTTGGGGACCACTCCTACCTCCCAACCTAACACTTCTTATCCCTGTTGTAGGAAAGTGCCATCTTGCCTGGCATGTTACCCCCATTTTTTCACTGTATATATGTTGTTTTAGTTGTATATGTCACTGGGACCCTGTCATCCAGGGCCCCAGTGCTCATAAGTGTGCCTGAATGTGTTACCTGTGTAGTGACTAACTGTCTCACTGAGGCTCTGCTAATCAGAACCTCAGTGGTTATGCTCTCTCATTTCTTTCAAATTGTCACTAACAGGCTAGTGACCAATTTTACCAATTTACATTGGCTTACTGGAACACCCTTATAATTCCCTAGTATATGGTACTAAGGTACCCAGGGTATTGGGGTTCCAGGAGATCCCTATGGGCTGAAGCATTTCTTTTGCCACCCATAGGGAGCTCTTACAATTCTTACACAGGCCTGCCACTGCAGCCTGAGTGAAATAACGTCCACGTTATTTCACAGCCATTTTACACTGCACTTAAGTAACTTATAAGTCACCTATATGTCTAACCTTTACCTGGTAAAGGTTAGGTGCAAAGTTACTTAGTGTGAGGGCACCCTGGCACTAGCCAAGGTGCCCCCACATTGTTCAGGGCCAATTCCCCGGACTTTGTGAGTGCGGGGACACCATTACACGCGTGCACTACATATAGGTCACTTCACAATGGTAACTCCGAATATGGCCATGTAACATGTCTATGATCATGGAATTGCCCCCTCTATACCATCCTGGCATAGTTGGCAAAATCCCATGATCCCAGTGGTCTGTAGCACAGATCCTGGTACTGCCAAACTGCCTTTCCTGGGGTTTCCCTGCAGCTGCTGCTGCTGCCAACCCCTCAGACAGGTTTCTGCCCTCCTGGGGTCAAGCCAGGCTTGTCCCATGATGGCAGAACAAAGGACTTCCTCTGAGAGAGGGTGTTACACCCTCTCCCTTTGGAAAATGGTGTGAAGGCAGGGGAGGAGTAGCCTCCCCCAGCCTCTGGAAATGCTTTCATGGGCCAATTTGGTGCCCATTTCTGCATAAGCCAGTCTACACCGGTTCAGGGACCCCTTAGCCCTGCTCCGGCGCGAAACTGGACAAAGGAAAGGGGAGTGACCACTCCCCTGACCTGCACCTCCCCTGGGAGGTGTCCAGAGCTCCTCCAGTGCTCCAGAGCTCCTCCAGTGTGCTCCAGACCTCTGCCATCTTGGAAACAGAGGTGCTGGTGGCACACTGGACTGCTCTGAGTGGCCAGTGCCACCAGGTGACGTCAGAGACTCCTTCTGATAGGCTCCTTCAGGTGTTGCTAGCCTATCCTCTCTCCTAGGTTGCCAAACCCTCTTTTCTGGCTATTTAGGGTCTCTGTCTCTGGGGAATCTTTAGATAACGAATGCAAGAGCTCATCTGAGTTCCTCTGCATCTCTCTCTTCACCTCCTGCCAAGGAATCGACTGCTGACCGCGCTGGAAGCCTGCAAAACTGCAACATAGTAGCAAAGACGACTACTGCAACTCTGTAACGCTGATCCTGCCGCCTTCTCGACTGTTTTCCTGGTGGTGCATGCTGTGGGGGTAGTCTGCCTCCTCTCTGCACTAGAAGCTCCGAAGAAATCTCCCGTGGGTCGACGGAATCGTCCCCCTGCAACCGCAGGCACCAAAGAACTGCATCACCGGTCCCTTGGGTCTCCTCTCAGCACGACGAGCGAGGTCCCTTGAATCCAGCAACTGTGTCCAAGTGACTCCCACAGTCCAGTGACTCTTCAGTCCAAGTTTGGTGGAGGTAAGTCCTTGCATACCCACGCCAGACTGCATTGCTGGAAACCGTGACTTTTGTAGCTACTCCGGCCTCTGTGCACTTCCGGCGGAAATCCTTTGTGCACAGCCAAGCCTGGGTCCACGGCACTCTAACCTGCATTGCACGACTTTCTAAGTTGGTCTCCGGCGACGTGGGACTCCTTTGTGCAACTTCGGGTGAGCACCGTTTCACGCATCCTCGTAGTGCCTGTTTCTGGCACTTCTCCAGGTGCTACCTGCTGCTGAGAGGGCTCCTTGTCTTGCTCGACGTCCCCTCTGTCTCCTGACGCAATTTGCGACATCCTGGTCCCTCCTGGGCCACAGCAGCATCCAAAAAACACTAACCGCACGATTTGCAGCTAGCAAGGCTTGTTGGCGGTCTTTCGGCGGGAAAACACTTCTGCACGACTCTCCACGGCGTGAGGGATCCGTCCTCCAAAGGGGAAGTCTCTAGCCCTTGTCGTTCCTGCAGAAACCTAAGCTTCTACTGTCCAGTAGCAGCTTCTTTGCACCCACAGCTGCCATTTGTAGGAGGCTGGACTGGCTTGTAGTGAGTACCAAGGGGTACTTGCACCTTGCACCAGGCCCAGTTATCCCTTATTAGTGTATAGGGTGTCTAGCAGCTTAGGGTGATAGATAATGGTAGCTTAGCAGAGCAGCTTAGGCTGAACTAGGAGACATGTGAAGCTACTACAGTACCGCAAGTGTAACTTGCACAATATCATAAGAAAACACAATACACAGTTATACTAAAAATAAAGGTACTTTATTTTTATGACAATATGCCAAAGTATCTTAGAGTGTACCCTCAGTGAGAGGATAGGAAATATACACAAGATATATGTACACAATACCAAAAATATGCAGTATAGTCTTAGAAAACAGTGCAAACAATGTATAGTTACAATAGGATGCAATGGGGAAACATAGGGATAGGGGCAACACAAACCATATACTCCAAAAGTGGAATGCGAACCACGAATGGACCCCAAACATATGTGACCTTGTAGAGGGTCGCTGGGACTATTAGAAAATAGTGAGAGTTAGAAAAATAACCCTCCCCAAGACCCTGAAAAGTGAGTGCAAAGTGCACTAATCTTCCCCAAAAGAAATGGAAGTCGTGTTAGAGGAATAATGCAGGAAAGCCACACACCAACAATGCAACAACGATGGATTTCCAATCTTGGGTACCTGTGGAACAAGGGGACCAAGTCCAAAAGTCACAAGCAAGTCGGAGATGGGCAGATGCCCAGGAAATGCCAGCTGTGGGTGCAAAGAAGCTTCTACTGGACAGAAGAAGCTGAGATTTCTGCAGGAACGAAAAGGGCTAGAGACTTCCCCTTTGGTGGACGGATCCCTCTCGCCGTGGAGAGTCGTGCAGAAGTGTTTTCCCGCCGAAAGAACGCCAACAAACCTTGCTAGCTGCAAATCGTGAGGTTACCGTTTTTGGACGCTGCTGTGGCCCAGGAGGGACCAGGAGGTCGCAAATTGGACCAGAAGGTAGAGGGGACGTCGAGCAAGACAAGTAGCCCTCTTAGCAGCAGGTAGCACCCGGAGAAGTGCCAGAAACAGGCACTACAAGGATGCGTGAAACGGTGCTCACCCGAAGTCGCACAAAGGAGTCCCACGTCGCCGGAGACCAACTTAGAAAGTCGTGCAATGCAGGTTAGAGTGCCGTGGACCCAGGCTTGGCTGTGCACAAAGGATTTGTGCCGGAAGTGCACAGGGGCCGGGGTAGCTGCATAAGTCGCGGTTCCCAGCAATGCAGTCTAGCGAGGTGAGGCAAGGACTTACCTCCACCAAACTTGGACTGAAGAGTCACTGGACCGTGGGAGTCACTTAGACAGAGTTGCTGGATTCGAGGGACCTCGCTCGTCGTGCTGAGAGGAGACCCAAGGGACCGGTAATGCAGCTTTTTGGTGCCTGTGGTTGCAGGGGGAAGATTCCGTCGACCCACGGGAGATTTCTTCGGAGCTTCTAGTGCAGAGAGGAGGCAGACTACCCCCACAGCATGCACCACCAGGAAAACAGTCGAGAAGGCGGCAGGATCAGCGTTACAGAGTTGCAGTAGTCGTCTTTGCTACTATGTTGCAGGTTTGCAGGCTTCCAGCGCGGTTAGCAGTTGATTCCTTGGCAGAAGGTGAAGAGAGAGATGCAGAGGAACTCGGATGAGCTCTTGCATTCGTTATCTAAAGTTTCCCCAGAGACAGAGACCCTAAATAGCCAGAAAAGAGGGTTTGGCTACCTAGGAGAGAGGATAGGCTACTAACACCTGAAGGAGCCTATCAGAAGGAGTCTCTGACGTCACCTGGTGGCACTGGCCACTCAGAGCAGTCCAGTGTGCCAGCAGCACCTTTGTTTCCAAGATGGCGGAGGTCTGGAGCACACTGGAGGAGCTCTGGACACCTCCCAGGGGAGGTGCAGGTCAGGGGAGTGGTCACTCCCCTTTCCTTTGTCCAGTTTCGCGCCAGAGCAGGGCTAAGGGGTCCCCTGAACCGGTGTAGACTGGCTTATGCAGAATTGGGCACATCTGTGCCCAAGAAAGCATTTCCAGAGGCTGGGGGAGGCTACTCCTCCCCTGCCTTCACACCATTTTCCAAAGGGAGAGGGTGTAACACCCTCTCTCAGAGGAAATCCTTTGTTCTGCCATCCTGGGCCAGGCCTGGCTGGACCCCAGGAGGGCAGATGCCTTTCTGAGGGGTTGGCAGCAGCAGCAGCTGCAGTGAAACCCCAGGGAGGGCAGTTTGGCAGTACCAGGGTCTGTGCTACAGACCACTGGGATCATGGGATTGTGCCAACTATGCCAGGATGGCATAGAGGGGGCAATTCCATGATCATAGACATGTTACATGGCCATATTTGGAGTTACCATTGTGAAGCTACATATAGGTAGTGACCTATATGTAGTGCACGCGTGTAATGGTGTCCCCGCACTCACAAAGTCCGGGGAATTGGCCCTGAACAATGTGGGGGCACCTTGGCTAGTGCCAGGGTGCCCTCACACTAAGTAACTTTGCACCTAGCCTTTACCAGGTAAAGGTTAGACATATAGGTGACTTATAAGTTACTTAAGTGCAGTGAAAAAATGGCTGTGAAATAACGTGGACGTTATTTCACTCAGGCTGCAGTGGCAGGCCTGTGTAAGAATTGTCAGAGCTCCCTATGGGTGGCAAAAGAAATGCTGCAGCCCATAGGGATCTCCTGGAACCCCAATACCCTGGGTACCTCAGTACCATATACTAGGGAATTATAAGGGTGTTCCAGTAAGCCAATGTAGATTGGTAAAATTGGTCACTAGCCTGTTAGTGACAATTTGGAAAGAAATGAGAGAGCATAACCACTGAGGTTCTGATTAGCAGAGCCTCAGTGAGACAGTTAGTCACTACACAGGTAACACATTCAGGCACACTTATGAGCACTGGGGCCCTGGTGAACAGGGTCCCAGTGACACATACAACTAAAACAACATATATACAGTGAAAAATGGGGGTAACATGCTAGGCAAGATGGTACTTTCCTACACAACCCCCCTCCCAAACGAAGGACAATAAGACTAGCCATGACCTGATGAGTCTTCATTGTCTAAGTGGAAATATCTGGAGAGTCCATCTGCATTGGAGTGGCTACTCCTAGGTCTATGTTCCACTGTATAGTCCATTCCCTGTAGGGATATGGACCACCTCAACAATTTAGGATTTTCACCTTTCATTTGTTTTAGCCAAAGTAGAGGTTTGTGGTCTGTCTGAACAATGAAGTGAGTGCCAAACAGGTATGGCCTCAACTTCTTCAGTGCCCAGACCACAGCAAAGGCCTCCCTCTCAATGGCAGACTAACGCTTTTCTCTAGGGGTCAACCTCCTACTAATAAAAGCAACAGGTTGATCCTGGCCCTCAGAATTAAGTTGTGATAGGACTGCCCCTACTCCTAATTCAGATGCATCAGTTTGGACATAGAATTTTTTAGAGTAACAAGGGCTTTTCAGGACAGGTGCAGAGCACATGGCCTGCTTCAGCTCCTCAAAAGCTTTCTGACAGTTTGCTGTCCATAATACCTTTTTAGGCATTTTCTTGGATGTGAGGTCATTAAGAGGGGCTGCAAAGGAGCCATAGTTCTTAATGAACCTTCTGTAATACCCAGTGAGGCCTAGGAAGCCTCTCACCTGAGTCTGAGTAGTAGGGGGAACCCAATCAATAATTGTTTGGATTTTCCCCTGAAGTGGTGCAATCTGTTCCCCAGTTTATCTGGGACACCTTAAAGGTGTCCCAGATAAACCACCTTTCCCTGCCCTATCTGTCACTTTGAAGCCTTGATAGTGAGGCCTGCCTTTTGCAGGGCCTCCAAAACTTTCCATAGGTGGACCAGGTGATCATCCCAGCTGGAGCTAAAGACAGCTATATCGTCCAAATATGCTGCACTGAAAGCTTCCAGCCCTTGCAGGACTGTGTTCACCAACCTCTGAAAATTGGCAGGTGCATTTTTCAATCCAAAAGGCATTACAGTGAACTGGTAATGTCCTCCAATGGTTGAAAATGCTGATTTAGGTTTAGCATCTTCTGATAATTTGATCTGCCAATACCCTGCAGTCAAATCAAAAGTGCTTAGATACTTGGCAGATGCCAGTGCATCTATAAGCTCATCTGCCCTGGGTATAGGGTGAGCATCAGTTTTGGTTACCAGGTTGAGACCTCTATAGTCTACACAAAACTGCATTTCCTTCTTTCCATCTTTGGAATGGGGTTTTGGTACAAGTACCACAGGAGAAGCCCATGGACTTTCAGAGTGCTCAACCACTCCTAGTTCTAGCATTTTCTGCACCTCTTGCTTTATGCAGTCCCTGACATGGTCAGGCTGCCTATAGATCTTACTTTTGACAGGTAAACTGTCTCCAGTATCTTTAGTGTGCTCACACCAAGAAGTGGTACCTGGCACAGTAGAGAAGAGTTCAGAAAACTGACCCAGGAGATTTATGCAATGGTCTTTGTGCTCAGCAGTAAGACAATCAGCCAAAACTACACCTTCCACAAGAGCATCTTGTTCTGTGGAAGAGAAGAGATCAGGTAGAGGATCACTGTCTTCTTCCTGTCCCTCATCAGTTGCCATGAGCAGGGTGAGATCAGCCCTGTCATAGTAGGGTTTCAGGCGGTTGACATGGAGCACCCTAAGGGGACTCCTGGCAGTGCCTAAGTCAACTAAATAGGTGACTTCTCCCTTCTTTTCAACAATTGTGTGGGGACCACTCCATTTATCTTGGAGTGCTCTTGGGGCCACAGGCTCCAAGACCCACACTTTCTGCCCTGGTTGGTACTGAACCAAAACAGCCTTCTGATCATGCCATTGCTTCTGGAGCTCTTGGCTGGCCTGAAGGTTTTTACTGGCCTTTTTCATGTACTCAGCCATCCTTGATCTGAGGCCAAGTACATAATCCACAATATCCTGCTTAGGAGCTTTTAAAGGTTGTTCCCAACCCTCCTTTACAAGTGTGAGTGGACCCCTAACAGGGTGTCCAAAAAGAAGTTCAAAGGGGCTGAAGCCCACTCCTTTCTGGGGTACCTCCCTGTAGGCAAAAAGGAGGCATGGTAGAAGGATATCCCATCTCCTGCGGAGTTTTTCAGGGAGACCCATAATCATGCCTTTGAGAGTTTTATTAAATCTCTCCACCAGTCCATTTGTTTGTGGATGATAGGGTGTTGTGAACTTGTAAGTTACACCACACTCCTTCCACATGGCCTTTAAGTATGCAGACATGAAATTGCTTCCCCTGTCTGATACTACTTCCTTTGGGAAGCCCACCCTGGAAAATATTCCCAGGAGGGCCTTTGCCACTGCAGGTGCTGTAGTGGTCCTTAAAGGAATAGCTTCAGGATATCTTGTGGCATGGTCCACTACCACCAAGATAAACCTATTGCCTGAAGCAGTAGAAGGGTCAAGGGGGCCAACTATGTCAACCCCTACCCTTTCAAAGGGAACCCCAACCACAGGCAGTGGGATAAGGGATGCCTTTGGGGTGCCACCTGTCTTGCCACTGGCTTGACAGGTTTCACAGGACTTACAAAATTCCTTTGAGTCCTCAGACATCCTAGGCCAATGAAACAAGGGGACAAGTCTTTCCCAAGTTTTCATTTGTCCCAGGTATCCAGCTAGGGGAATGTTGTGGGCTAGAGTTAGGAGGAACTTTCTGTACTCCTGAGGAATCACTAATCTCCTGGCAGCTCCAGGTTTAGGATCCCTATGCTCAGTGTACAAGAGGTTGTCCTCCCAGTAAACTCTGTGAGAGTCACTGACATCCCCATTAGCCTCTTTGACAGCTTGCTGTCTTAGACCCTCTAATGTGGGACAGGTTTGCTGTGCCACACTCAGCTCCTCCCTGGCAGGCCCCCCTTCACCCAAAAGCTCAGCAGTGTCTGCTTCAAGCTCCTCTGGTGTAGGTTCTGCACAGGGAGGGAATTCTTCTTCCTCTGAAGTTGAATCCACTGTAGAGGGAGGGATAGTAGGAAGTGGTTTGCTTCTACTAGCCCTAGCTTTAGGGAGCACTTGGTCCATTGTTCCAGGATCCAAGCTTCCCTGTCCTTTTTACTTTTTGGCCTGAGCCCTGGTTAAAGCAAAAATATGCCCTGGGATGCCCAGCATTGCTGCATGGGCCTCCAACTCCACATCTGACCAAGCTGATGTCTCCAAATCATTTCCTAGTAGACAGTCTACAGGTAAATCAGTGGCTACCACAACTTTCTTTGGACCAGTAACCCCCCCCCCCCAGTTGAGATTAACAACAGCCATGGGGTGGCTAAGTGTGATGTTGTAAGCATCGGTTACTTGGTACTGGTGACCAAGTAGGTGTTGTTCAGGATGGACCAGTTTCTCTATGACCATAGTCACACTGGCTCCAGTGTCCCTGTAGGCCTGAACCTCAACACCATTTATTAGGGGTAGCTGCTTGTACTTATCCATATTAAGGAGACAAGCAACTAAGGTGGCTAAACCAATAGCCCCCTCAGAGACTAACACAGCCTCTGTGGCCTCCCTAACAAGGCCAACCCCAAATAAGTTACCAATAGTGAGCCCAGCTACTCCCTTGGATTGGCTATTAGTAGGTTTGCTCCCACCACCACTGCTATTAGTAGGGACACTAGGTGTAGCAGTAGGGGTTGTAGTGGTAGGAGGCTTGGTGCTTTTCTTTGGACAACTGGGATCTGTTGTCCAATGGCCTTTTATTTTACATAAATAGCACCATGGTTTCTTTTCCTTGTTTTGATTAGAAGAGGATTTGGGCCCACAACCCCCCAAAAGACTGTTTTTGTGGGCCTGATGAAGACTCATTTTTAGATTTGTCCCCACCCTTGTCAGAGGACTTACCATCCTTCTTCTTGCCATCTTTGTCACCCCCTGTATGAACTTTTCTGTTCACCCTTGTTTTGACCCATTTGTCTGCCTTCTTTCCAAATTCTTGGGGAGAGGTCAGATCAGAGTCCACCAAGTACTGGTGCAACAAATCAGACACACAATTATTAAGAATATGCTCTCTCAGGATCAAGTTATACAGGCTGTCATAATCAGTAACTTTACTGCCATGTAACCACCCCTCCAAGGCCTTCACTGAATGGTCAATGAAATCAACCCAGTCTTGTGAAGACTCTTTTTTGGTCTCTCTGAACTTTATCCTGTATTGTTCAGTGGTTAAGCCATAACCATCCAGGAGTGCATCCAGGGAACTATCTTGTGCAGATTCCTGGAATCATGCTCTTTTGCAGGATGACTATGGGGAATACTGCTGCTGCCACCATGGGTTTCTAAACTCAGTTTCTGTCTCTCCTTCTCTACTTCTAAGGTCTGTCTATCCAAATCCAGCTGTTGCTTCTTGAGCTTCAGTCTGGTTTGTTCCACTCTCAATCTATTGAGCTCCCTTTCTAACAATCTGTCATCAGGGTGGGTGGGAGGGACATGTCTTGAAACAGAAGTATGGTGAGAATGGACAGAAGGAGACCTGTCCCTTACAGAGGGTACCCTAACAGAAACATCAGTACCACTGTGGTGAGAATAAATGCTTTTGCTATGATGTGAGACAACACTATTTGTATGGTGTGGCTCTCCATCATTACCAACTATGCTAGACTGTCTAGTAATGGGCAGGCTAGGGAGTTTCTTTCCTGAATCTTTTCCTGGGGGAGTCCCTGGATCAGATTGGGAACCATTAGCTACTTTTTCTACAGATGGGGCACTTCTAGCCTTATCCTGTTCTCTAAGCATTTTAAGTAACAGTTCCAAGGAAGGATTCTTCCCTACACTCAAACCTCTCTCTATGCAGAGACTCCTTGCTCCTTTCCAGCTAAGGTGATCATATGCAAGTTTGGACAGATCCACATTTTGGCCTGTGCCAGACATTTTTAGAGAGAGTTAAAGTGATAGAAAAAGAGAAAAAAGTTTGTCAGAGCTTTTTAGAAAGACAGAAAAAAAAACTTTGTAAACTTTTTAGAACTTTTTGAAAGTTTAGAAGTACTTTTCAGCACTTTAGAAAAGAGTGAAAAGAGGAAATGCAAAACTTTTTAGTTATGTGTACACACACTGAACTTGTTTTGTATATTTTTCTCTTATGAAAAGTACAATGACAAGAGTGGTAAGTAGTCTCAAAGCACTTATCCCACCGCTGCACAACCAATGTAGGAGGCTGGACTGGCTTGTAGTGAGTACCAAGGGGTACTTGCACCTTGCACCAGGCCCAGTTATCCCTTATTAGTGTACTGTATAGGGTGTCTAGCAGCTTAGGCTGATAGATAATGGTAGCTTAGCAGAGCAGGTTAGGCTGAACTAGGAGACGTGTGAAGCTACTACAGTACCACAAGTGTCACTTGCACAATATCATAAGAAAACACAATACACAGTTATACTAAAAATAAAGGTACTTTATTTTTATGACAATATGTCAAAGTATCTTAGAGTGTACCCTCAGTGAGAGGATAGGAAATATACACAAGATATATGTACACAATACCAAAAATATGCAGTATAGTCTTAGAAAACAGTGCAAACAATGTATAGTTACAATAGGATGCAATGGGGAAACATAGGGATAGGGGCAACACAAACCATATACTCCAAAAGTGGAATGCGAACCACGAATGGACCCCAAACCTATGTGACCTTGTAGAGGGTCGCTGGGACTATTAGAAAATAGTGAGAGTTAGAAAAATAACCCTCCCCAAGACCCTGAAAAGTGAGTGCAAAGTGCACTAAAGTTCCCCAAAAGACATGGAAGTCGTGTTAGAGGAATAATGCAGGAAAGACACACACCAACAATGCAACAACGATGGATTTCCAATCTTGGGTACCTGTGGAATAAGGGGACCAAGTCCAAAAGTCACAAGCAAGTCGGAGATGGGCAGATGCCCAGGAAAGGCCAGCTGTGGGTGCAAAGAAGCTTCTACTGGACAGAAGAAGCTGAGGTTTCTGTAGGAACGAAAAGGGCTTGAGACTTCCCCTTTGGTGGACCGATCCCTCTCGCCGTGGAGAGTCGTGCAGAAGTGTTTTCCCGCCGAAAGAACGCCAACAAGCCTTGCTATCTGCAAATCTTGCGGTTAGCGTTTTTGTACGCTGCTGTGGCCCAGGAGGGACCAGGATGTCGCAAATTGGACCAGAAGGTAGAGGGGACGTGGAGCAAGACAAGGAGCCCTCTTAGCAGCAGGTAGCACCCGGAGAAGTGCCAGAAACAGGCACTACGAGGATGCGTGAAACGGTGCTCACCCGAAGTCGCACAAAGGTGTCCCACGTCGCCGGAGACCAACTTAGAAAGTCGTGCAATGCAGGTTAGAGTGCCGTGGACCCAGGCTTGGCTGTGCACAAAGGATTTCCGCCAGAAGTGCACAGGGGCCGGAGTAGCTCCATAAGTCGCGGTTCCCAGCAATGCAGTCTAGCGAGGTGAGGCAAGGACTTACCTCCACCACACTTGGACTGAAGAGTCACTGGACTGTGGGAGTCACTTGGACAGAGTTGCTGGATTCGAGGGACCTCGCTCGTCGTGCTGAGAGGAGACCCAAGGGACCGGTAATGCAGCTTTTTGGTGCCTGCGGTTGCAGGGGGAAGATTCCGTCGACCCACGGGAGATTTCTTCGGAGCTTCTAGTGCAGAGAGGAGGCAGACTACCCCCACAGCATGCACCACCAGGAAAACAGTCGAGAAAGCGGCAGGATCAGCGTTACAGAGTTGCAGTAGTCGTCTTTGCTACTATGTTGCAGGTTTGCAGGCTTCCAGCGCGGTCAGCAGTCGATTCCTTGGCAGAAGGTGAAGAGAGAGATGCAGAGGAACTCGGATGAGCTCTTGCATTCGTTAACTAAAGTTTCCCCAGAGACAGAGACCCTAAATAGCCAGAAAAGAGGGTTTGGCTACCTAGGAGAGAGGATAGGCTACTAACACCTGAAGGAGCCTATCAGAAGGAGTCTCTGACATCACCTGGTGGCACTGGCCACTCAGAGCAGTCCAGTGTGCCAGCAGCACCTCTGTTTCCAAGATGGCAGAGGTCTGGAGCACACTGGAGGAGCTCTGGACACCTCCCAGGGGAGGTGCAGGTCAGGGGAGTGGTCACTCCCCTTTCCTTTGTCCAGTTTCGCGCCAGAGCAGAGCTAAGGGGTCCCCTGAACCGGTGTAGACTGGCTTATGCAGAATTGGGCACATCTGTGCCCAAGAAAGCATTTCCAGAGGCTGGGGGAGGCTACTCCTCCCCTGCCTTCACACCATTTTCCAAAGGGAGAGGGTGTAACACCCTCTCTCAGAGGTAGTCCTTTGTTCTGCCATCCTGGGCCAGGCCTGGCTGGACCCCAGGGGGGCAGATGCCTGTCTGAGGGGTTGGCAGCAGCAGCAGCTGCAGTGAAACCCCAGGAAGGGCAGTTTGGCAGTACCAGGGTCTGTGCTACAGACCACTGGGATCATGGGATTGTGCCAACTATGCCAGGATGGCATAGAGGGGGCAATTCCATGATCATAGACATGTTACATGGCCATATTCGGAGTTACCATTGTGAAGCTACATATAGGTAGTGACCTATATGTAGTGCACGCGTGTAATGGTGTCCCCGCACTCACAAAGTCCGGGGAATTGGCCCTGAACAATGTGGGGGCACTTTGGTTAGTGCCAGGGTGCCCTCACACTAAGTAACTTTGCACCTAGCCTTTACCAGGTAAAGGTTAGACATATAGGTGACTTATAAGTTACTTAAGTGCAGTGAAAAAATGGCTGTGAAATAACGTGGACGTTATTTCACTCAGGCTGCAGTGGCAGGCCTGTGTAAGAATTGTCAGAGCTCCCTATGGGTGGCAAAAGAAATGCTGCAGCCCATAGGGATCTCCTGGAACCCCAAT
The DNA here is from genome assembly GCF_031143425.1 of Pleurodeles waltl. Classification (NCBI taxonomy): domain Eukaryota; kingdom Metazoa; phylum Chordata; class Amphibia; order Caudata; family Salamandridae; genus Pleurodeles; species Pleurodeles waltl. The sequence continues at coordinate 566,810,111 of NC_090445.1, read as the reverse complement.
ACCCTGGGTACCTCAGTACCATATACTAGGGAATTATAAGGGTGTTCCAGTAAGCCCATGTAGATTGGTAAAATTGGTCACTAGCCTGTTAGTGACAATTTGGAAAGAAATGAGAGAGCATAACCACTGGGGTTCTGATTAGCGGAGCCTCAGTGAGACAGTTAGTCACTACACAGGTAACACATTCAGGCACACAGGGTCCCAGTGACACATACAACTAAAACAACATATATACAGTGAAAAATGGGGGTAACATGCTAGGCAAGATGGTACTTTCCTACACCATTTCCTGGGCATCTGCCCATCTCCGACTTGCTTGTGACTTTTGGACTTGGTCCCCTTGTTCCACAGGAAATCCATCGTTGTTGCATTGCTGGTTTGTGTCTTTCCTGCAGAATTCCCCTATCACGACTTCTATGTCCTTTGGGGAACTTTAGTGCACTTTGCACTCACTTTTCAGGGTCTTGGGGTGGGCTATTTTTCTAACCCTTACTATTTTCTAATAGTCCCAGCAACCCTCTACAAGGTCACATAGGTTTGGGGTCCATTCGTGGTTCGCATTCCAGTTTTGGAGTATATGGTTTGTGTTGACCCTATCCCTATGTGTCCCCATTGCATCCTATTGTAACAATACATTGTTTGCACTGTTTTCTAAGACTATACTGCATATTTTTGGTATTGTGTACATATATCTTGTGAATATTTGCTATCCTCTTACTGAGGGTACACTCTGAGATACTTTGGCATATTGTCATAAAAATAAAGTACCTTTATTTCTAGTATAACTGTGTATTGTGTTTTCTTATGATATTGTGCAAGTGACACTAGTGGTACTGTAGGAGCTTCACTCGTCTCCTAGTTCAGCATAAGCTGCTCTGCTAAGCTGCCATTATCTATCAGCCTATGCTGCTAGACACCCTATACACTAATAAGGGATAACTGGGCCTGGTGCAAGGTGCAAGTACCCCTTGTTACTCACTACAAGCCAGTCCAGCCTCCTACACCTGTTCCCTGGCAGCTGCCTCCACCAACGTCTGATCCAATCTAAACAATCAATCAGCTGTCTTTTCACAACTTCCACCCTTACCACATCGGCACATCACCTGGATACTTCCTCCACACACAACCCCAACTAACCAATTACCTACCTGCTTTACAATAACTTCTTCTTTAACTTTAACAACCCTTCTCTATGTGCCCTCATTGCCCAGATTTCTTAACGGAGGTCTACCCTGCTCCTGTAGCACACCAGCAATTGATGAAAACTCTATCTTTGTCCACACACCCCATGTGACATTTCTGTACCTGGATGGGATATTATTATATCAAGTATTTGCAATGCAATAGGTCTCACATTAGTTGGAGTTATGGGTGTTGTGAATTGATAACTGGACATTTCTTGCCAAATAATTTGGTCAACCATGCCTCGTAATTTGGGCTTTTCTTGCCACATAATTCCAGTGGCCCTGCATATAACTAAAGCACTTCAATTTACCTTCCTCCTCTATCTGCAGCAACAATGGAAATTTTGCCATTTAGCATCCTAATTTAAATCTGCCATGCTAATTCCAATAGAATACAACTTTCACCGCCCCACTATCAGAGTTGCTGGCTGGCTAACACAATTCACATAAAAGACACAAGACAGCCATGTGAGAGAAATAAACTAGAAGGGTTACCAAACATATCAAACGTGTTCAAACAGTCATAGTGTAATAAGGATTTTAACTTGGACTAAATCATGGTCATAATTGCAATAAGGAGATATTCATAAAAACATATACAATCATCATGTAAAACCAATAAAAACCTTTATCAGAAATAAACTTTTGGCATTAGACTGCAATGTCAAAACAGCCCCTAGAGGGCACTGTAGGGAAGTATCATCTTGCCAAGCATGTTACCCCCAATTTACATGTATTTCATTTTGTTTTTGCCTGTCTCACTGGGATTCTGCTAGCCAAGACCCCAGTGCTCATAGTTTGTGGACTGAATGTGTATACTTGTGTAATGACTAACTGTGTCACTGAGGCTCTGCTAACCAGAACCTCAGTGCTTATGCTCTCTCTGCCTTTGAATTTGTTACTGTAGGCTAGTGACCACTTTTACTGATTTTAATTGGCCCACTGGAACACCCTTCTAATTCCTTAGTATATGGTACCTAGGTACCCAGGGTATTGGGGTTCCAGGAGATCCCTATGGACTGCAGCATTTCTTTTGCCACCCATAAGGAGCTCAGACAAACCTTTGCACAGGACTGCCACTGCAGCCTGAGTGAAATAACGCACATGTTATTTCACAGCCATTTTTACTGCACTTAAGTAACTTATAAGTCACCTATATGTCTAACCTTCACTGGCTGAAGGTTAGGTGCAAAATTACTAAGTGTGAGAGCACCCTTCCACTAGCAAAGGTGCCCCCACATAGTTCAGGGCCATTTCCCTGGACTTTATGAGTGCGGGGAGATCATTACACGTGTGCACTACATATAGAACAATATATATATGTAACTTCACAATGGTAACTCCGAATATGGCCATGTAACATGTCTAAGATCATGGAATTGTCCTCCCATTCTAAATCTGGTATTGGGGAGCTGTAAGGAAATGCCTCCTTGGCATGGTTGCCCCCTGACTTTTTGCCTTTGCTGATGCTATGTTTACAATTGAAAGTGTGCTGAGGCCTGCTAACCAGGCCCCAGCACCAGTGTTCTTTCCCTAACCTGTACTTTTGTATCCACAATTGGCAGACCCTGGCATCCAGATAAGTCCCTTGTAACTGGTACTTCTAGTACCAAGGGCCCTGATGCCAAGGAAGGTCTCTAAGGGCTGCAGCATGTCTTATGCCACCCTGGAGACCTCTCACTCAGCACAGACACACTGCTTGCCAGCTTGTGTGTGCTAGTGAGGACAAAACGAGTAAGTCGACATGGCACTCCCCTCAGGGTGCCATGCCAGCCTCTCACTGCCTATGCAGTATAGGTAAGACACCCCTCTAGCAGGCCTTACAGCCCTAAGGCAGGGTACACTATACCATAGGTGAGGGTACCAGTGCATGAGCACTGTACCCCTACAGTGTCTAAGCAAAACCTTAGACATTATAAGTGCAGGGTAGCCATAAGAGTATATGGTCTGGGAGTCTGTTTTACACGAACTCCACAGCACCATAATGGCTACACTGAAAACTGGGAAGTTTGGTATCAAACTTCTCAGCACAATAAATGCACACTGATGCCAGTGTACATTTTATTGCAAAGTACACCCCAGAGGGCACCTTAGAGGTGCCCCCTGAAACTTAACCGACTATCTGTGTAGGCTGACTAGTTCCAGCAGCCTGCCACACTAGAGACATGTTGCTGGCCCCATGGGGAGAGTGCCTTTGTCACTCTGAGGCCAGTAACAAAGCCTGCACTGGGTGGAGATGCTAACACCTCCCCCAGGCAGGAGCTGTAACACCTGGCGGTGAGCCTCAAAGGCTCACCCCTTTGTCACAGCACCGCAGGACACTCCAGCTAGTGGAGTTGCCCGCCCCCTCCGGCCCCAGCCCCCACTTTTGGCGGCAAGGCCGGAGAAAATAATGAGAATAACAAGGAGGAGTCACTGGCCAGTCAGGACAGCCCCTAAGGTGTCCTGAGCTGAGGTGACTCTAACTTTTAGAAATCCTCCATCTTGCAGATGGAGGATTCCCCCAATAGGGTTAGGATTGTGACCCCCTCCCCTTGGGAGGAGGCACAAAGAGGGTGTACCCACCCTCAGGGCTAGTAGCCATTGGCTACTAACCCCCCAGACCTAAACACACCCTTAAATTTAGTATTTAAGGGCTACCCTGAACCCTAGAAAATTAGATTCCTGCGACAACAAGAAGAAGGACTGCCCAGCTGAAAACCCCTGCAGAGGAAGACCAGAAGACAACAACTGCCTTGGCTCCAGAAACTCACCGGCCTGTCTCCTGCCTTCCAAAGAACTCTGCTCCAGCGACGCCTTCCAAAGGGACCAGCGACCTCTGAATCCTCTGAGGACTGCCCTGCTTCGACGACGACAAGAAACTCCCGAGGACAGCGGACCTGCTCCAAAAAGACTGCAACTTTGTTTCAAGAAGCAGCTTTAAAGAACCCTGCAACTCCCCGCAAGAAGCGTGAGACTTGCAACACTGCACCCGGCGACCCCGACTCGGCTGGTGGAAAACCAACACCTCAGGGAGGACCCCCGGACTACTCTACGACTGTGAGTACCAAAACCTGTCCCCCCTGAGCCCCCACAGCGCCGCCTGCAGAGGGAATCCCGAGGCTTCCCCTGACCGCGACTCTCTGAAACCTAAGTCCCGACGCCTGGAAAAGACCCTGCACCCGCAGCCCCCAGGACCTGAAGGACCGGACTTTCACTGCAGAAGTGACCCCCAGGAGTCCCTCTCCCTTGCCCAAGTGGAGGTTTCCCCGAGGAAGCCCCCCCTTGCCTGCCTGCAGCGCTGAAGAGATCCCGTGATCTCTCATTGACTTACATTGCGAACCCGACGCTTGTTCTAACACTGCACCCGGCCGCCCCCGCGCCGCTGAGGGTGAAATTTCTGTGTGGGCTTGTGTCCCCCCCGGTGCCCTACAAAACCCCCCTGGTCTGCCCTCCGAAGACGCGGGTACTTACCTGCAAGCAGACCGGAACCGGGGCACCCCCTTCTCTCCATTATAGCCTATGCGTTTTGGGCACCACTTTGAACTCTGCACCTGACCGGCCCTGAGCTGCTGGTGTGGTAACTTTGGGATTGCTCTGAACCCCCAACGGTGGGCTACCTTGGACCAAGAACTGAACCCTGTAAGTGTCTTACTTACCTGGTAAAACTAACAAAAACTTACCTCCCCCAGGAACTGTGAAAATTGCACTGTGTCCACTTTTGAAATAGCTATTTGTGAATAACTTGAAAAGTATACATGCAATTGAAATGATTCAAAGTTCCTAATGTACTTACCTGCAATACCTTTCAAACAAGATATTACATGTTAAATTTGAACCTGTGGTTCTTAAAATAAACTAAGAAAAGATATGTTTCTATAACAAAACCTATTGGCTGGATTTGTCTCTGAGTGTGTGTACCTCATTTATTGTCTATGTGTATGTACAACAAATGCTTAACACTACTCCTTGGATAAGCCTACTGCTCGACCACACTACCACAAAATAGAGCATTAGTATTATCTATTTTTACCACTATTTTACCTCTAAGGGGAACCCTTGGACTCTGTGCATGCTATTCCTTACTTTGAAATAGCACATACAGAGCCAACTTCCTACATTGGTGGCAGCGGTGGGATACAAGACTTTGCATTTGCTGGACTACTCAGCCAATACCTGATCACACGACAAATTCCAAAATTGTCATTAGAAATTGATTTTTGCAATTTGAAAAGTTTTCTAAATTCTTAAAAGACCTGCTAGGGCCTTTTGTTAGATCCTGTTTAGCATTTCTTTTAGAGTTTAAAAGTTTGTAAAAGTTTGAATTAGATTCTAGAACCAGTTTTAGATTCTTAAAAAGTATTCCAACTTTTAGAAGCAAAATGTCTAGCACAGATGTGACTGTGGTGGAACTCGACACCACACCTTACCTCCATCTACAGATGAGAGAGCTAAGGTCACTCTGTAAACTAAAGAAAATAGCAATGGGCCCCAAACCTACCAAAGTACAGCTCCAGGAGCTTTTGGCAGAGTTTGAAAAGGCCAACCCCTCTGAGGATGGCAACTCAGAGGATGAAGATAGTGACTTGGAGGGAAATTCCCCCCCTCCAGTCCTACTTAGGGAGAGCAGGGCTTCTCAAGCCCTGACTCCACAAATAATAGTCAGAGATGCAGGTTCCCTCACAGGAGGGACCAACAACTCTGAAATCACTGAGGACAACCCCAGTGAAGAGGACATCCAGTTAGCCAGGATGGCCAAAAGATTGGCTTTGGAAAGACAGATCCTAGCCATAGAGAGGGAAAGACAAGAGATGGGCCTAGGACCCATCAATGGTGGCAGCAACATAAATAGGGTCAGAGGTTCTCCTGACATGTTGAAAATCCCTAAAGGGATTGTAACTAAATATGAAGATGGTGATGACATCACCAAATGGTTCACAGCTTTTGAGAGGGCTTGTGTAACCAGAAAAGTGAACAGATCTCACTGGGGTGCTCTCCTTTGGGAAATGTTCACAGGAAAGTGTAGGGATAGACTCCTCACACTCTCTGGAAAAGATGCAGAATCTTATGACCTCATGAAGGGTACCCTGATTGAGGGCTTTGGATTCTCCACTGAGGAGTATAGGATTAGATTCAGGGGGGCTCAAAAATCCTCGAGCCAGACCTGGGTTGACTTTGTAGACTACTCAGTAAAAACACTAGATGGTTGGATTCAAGGCAGTGGTGTAAGTAATTATGATGGGCTGTACAATTTATTTGTGAAAGAACACCTGTTAAGTAATTGTTTCAATGATAAACTGCATCAGCATCTGGTAGACCTAGGACCAATTTCTCCCCAAGAATTGGGAAAGAAGGCGGACCATTGGGTCAAGACAAGGGTGTCCAAAACTTCAACAGGGGGTGACCAAAAGAAAGGGGTCACAAAACCTCCCCAGGGGAAAGGTGGTGAGACAGCCAAAAATAAAAATAGTCAAGAGTCTTCTACAGGCCCCCAAAAACCTGCACAGGAGGGTGGGCCCAGAGCCTCTTCACAAAACAATCCTGGGTACAAGGGTAAAAACTTTGATCCCAAAAAGGCCTGGTGTCGAAACTGTAGTCAGTCTGGACACCAAACTGGAGACAAGGCCTGTCCCAAGAAAGGTTCCACTCCAAACTCCAATCCAGGTAACACTGGAATGGCTAGTCTCCAAGTGGGATCAACAGTGTGCCCAGAGCAAATCAGGGTCCACACTGAAGCTACTCTAGTCTCTGAGGGTGGGGTGGATTTAGCCACACTAGCTGCCTGGCCGCCTAACATGCAAAAATACATGCAGCAGCTCTTTATTAATGGGACAAGTGTAGAGGGCCTGAGGGATACAGGTGCCAGTGTCACCATGGTGACAGAGAAACTGGTTTCCCCTGGCCAATACCTGACTGGAAAAACTTATACAGTCACCAACGCTGACAATCAGACTAAAGCACATCCCATGGCAATGGTAACTTTAGAATCTGGAGGGGTCAATGGCCTGAAACAGGTGGTGGTCTCCTCAAACATCCCAGTAGACTGTCTGCTTGGAAATGACCTGGAGTCCTCAGCATGGGCTGAGGTAGAACTAAAAACCCATGCAGCCATGCTGGGTATCCCTGAACTGGTGTGTGTAAAAACAAGAGCACAGTGCAAGGCACAGGGTGAAAAAGTAGAGCTGGAGTCTGGAAAAATGGCCCAGCCTACCAAGAGAAAAGGAAAGTCAGTTGGGAAACCAACTGCAACACAGTCAGAAAAAGAGAACCTCTCTTCTCAGGAAGAAGTTCTGCCCTCTGAGGGAACTGAGCCTTTGGAGCTTGAACCTTATCAGGTTGAGCTCTTAGGCCCAGGGGGACCCTCAAGGGAGGAGCTGTGTAAGGGACAAGAAACCTGTCCCTCTCTTGAAGGCCTTAGGCAGCAAGCTGCTGAAGAGTCCAAGGGCAAGAAAAATGGAACACATAGAGTCTATTGGGAAGATGGACTCCTGTACACTGAGGCCAGAGACCCCAAACCTGGTGCCACTAGGAGAGTGGTAGTGCCTCAGTCGTTCAGAGAGTTTATTCTGACCTTAGCCCATGATATTCCCCTTGCTGGGCATTTGGGACAAACCAAGACGTGGGAGAGGTTAGTCAACCACTTCTACTGGCCCAATATGTCCCAGAAGGTTAAGGAGTTTTGCCTCTCCTGCCCCACCTGTCAATCCAGTGGTAAGACAGGTGGGCACCCAAAGGCCCCCCTCATTCCACTTCCAGTGGTGGGGGTCCCCTTTGAAAGAGTGGGTGTGGACATAGTTGGTCCACTAGAACCTCCCACAGCCTCAGGAAATATGTACATCTTGGTAGTAGTGGATCATGCTACTAGGTATCCTGAAGCTATTCCCCTTAGGTCGACTACTGCCCCTGCAGTAGCCAAGGCCCTCATTGGTATCTTTACCAGAGTGGGTTTCCCTAAGGAGGTGGTGTCTGACAGAGGTACCAACTTCATGTCAGCATACCTAAAACACATGTGGAATGAGTGTGGAGTGACTTACAAATTCACTACACCATACCATCCACAAACTAATGGCTTAGTTGAGAGATTCAACAAGACATTAAAAGGCATGATCATGGGGCTCCCAGAAAAGCTCAAAAGGAGATGGGATGTCCTCTTGCCATGTCTGCTTTTAGCTTACAGAGAGGTGCCACAGAAGGGAGTAGGATTCTCACCCTTTGAACTTCTGTTTGGCCACCCTGTAAGGGGACCACTTGCTCTTGTTAAAGAAGGCTGGGAGAGACCTCTTCATGAGCCTAAACAGGACATAGTGGACTATGTACTTGGCCTTCGCTCTAGAATGGCAGAGTACATGGAAAAGGCAAGCAAAAACCTTGAGGCCAGCCAACAGCTCCAGAAGTTTTGGTATGACCAAAAGGCTGGGTTCTGGAGCCTGTGGCTCCCAGGGCACTCCAGGACAAATGGAGTGGCCCTTACCCAGTGCTAGAAAGGAAGAGTCAGGTCACCTACCTGGTGGACCTGGGCACAAGCAGGAGCCCCAAGAGGGTGATCCATGTGAACCGCCTTAAGCTCTTCCATGACAGGGCTGATGTAAATCTGTTGATGGTAACAGATGAGGATCAGGAGGCAGAGAGTGAACCTCTCCCTGATCTTCTATCATCAGACCCAAAAGATGGCTCAGTAGATGGAGTGATCTACTCAGACACCCTCTCTGGCCAACTGCAAGCTGATTGTAGGAGAGTCCTACAACAGTTTCCTGAACTCTTCTCCTTAACCCCTGGTCAGACACACCTGTGTACCCATGATGTGGACACAGGAGACAGCATGCCTGTCAAAAACAAAATCTTTAGACAGTCTGACCATGTTAAGGAAAGCATCAAGGTGGAAGTCCACAAGATGCTGGAATTGGGAGTAATTGAGCGCTCTGACAGCCCCTGGGCTAGCCCAGTGGTCTTAGTCCCCAAACCTCACACCAAAGATGGAAAGAAAGAGATGAGGTTTTGTGTGGACTACAGAGGGCTCAACTCTGTCACCAAGACAGATGCTCATCCCATTCCTAGAGCTGATGAGCTCATAGACAAATTAGGTGCTGCCAAATTCTTAAGTACCTTTGACTTGACAGCAGGGTACTGGCAATTCCATGCATCCCCAGGGATCCACTGTGGACCCGGGAACTGCCAAACCAGCTCTCTGGGGTTTTCCCTGCAGCTACCGTTGCTGCCACCCCACAGACAGGGTTCTGCCCTCCTGGGGTGTGGACAGCCTAGTCCCAGGAATCAGAACAAAGAATGTCCTCTGAGAGAGGATGTTACACCCTCTCCCTTTGGAAATAGGTGTTAAAGGCTGGCGAGGGGTAGTCTCTCCCAGCCTCTGGAAATGCTTTGAAGGGCACATATGGTGCCCTCCTTGCATAAGCCAGTCTACACCGCTTTAGGGAACCCCTAGTTCCTGCTCTGGCGTGAAACTGGACAAAGGAAAGGGGAGTGAGCACTCCCCTGTCCATCACCACCCCAGGAGTGGTGCCCGGAGCTCATCCAGTGTGTCCCAGACCTCTGCCATCTTGGATCCAGAGGTGTGAGGGCACTCTGGAGGCCTCTGAGTGGCAATTGCCAGCAGGTGACGTCAGAGACCCCTCCTGATAGGTGCTTACCTGGCTACGTGGCCAATCCAACTCTGAGGGCTATTTAGGGTTTCTCCAGTGGGCTTTTACTCAGATAACGACTTGCAAGAATTCACCAGAGTTCCTCTGCATCTCTCTCTTCAACTTCTGCCAAGGATCGACCGCTGACTGCTCCAGGACGCCTGCAAAACTGCAACAAAGTAGCAAGAAGACTACCAGCGACACTGTAGTGCCTAATACTGCTGGCGTTCTCGACTGTTTCCTGGTGGTGCATGCTTTGGGGGCTGTCTGCCTTCATCCTGCACTGGAAGCCACAAAGAAATCTCCAGTGTAATCTTCCCCCTGTGTCAGCAGGCACCAAACTCCAGCATCACCAGTACTCTGGGATCCCTCTCACCCTGACGAGCGTGGCCCCTGGAACACAGGTGGTAGGCCCAAGTGACCCAGACTGTCCAGTGCTCCAACTGTCCAAATTTGGAGGAGGTAAGTCCTTGCCGCCCCTCTCCAAACAGTAATCCTGTGCACCGCTGTAGGAGGCTGGCCTGGCTTATAGTGGGTACCTTGTGATACTTACACCTTGTGCCAGCTCCAGTTATCCCTTATTAGTAGAATAGAGGTGTTTCTAGCAGCTTAGGCTCATAGAGGTAGCTATGGCAAAGCAGCTTAGGCTAAACTAGGAAACATGCAAAGCTCCTACTATACGACTTATATCATATAGCACAATATCATAAGAAAACACAATACTCAGAGTTACTAAAAATAAAGGTACTTTATTTTAGTGACAATATGCCAAAAGTATCTCGGAGGATACCCTCACTTAGGAGGTAAGTTATATACACAAATAATATGTACACAAACCCAAAACAGGTAAGTAACAGTTAGAAACGTAGTGCAAACAATGTAGAATCACAATAGGATGCAATAGGTAGACATAGGTCTAGGGGCAACACAAACCATATACTCCAAAAGTGGAATGCGAATCACAAATGGACCCCTAACCTATGGGAGGTTGTAGAGGGTCGCTGGGACTGTAAGAAAACACTAAGGGTGTCCAAGATACCCCACCCAAGACCCTGAAAAGTAGGAGTAAAGTTACCCTACTACCCCAGAAAGACAGAATAGTCATGATAGGGGATTCTGCAAGAACCACAAGCACCAGCAAAACACTGAAGACAGATTCCTGGACTTGAGGACCTGTGACGGAAGGGGACCAAGTCCAAGAGTGAAGCAAGTGTCCGGGGGTGTGTAGGAGGCTGGACTGGCTTGTAGTGAGTACCAAGGGGTACTTGCACCTTGCACCAGGCCCAGTTATCCCTTATTAGTGTATAGGGTGTCTAGCAGCTTAGGCTGATAGATAATGGTAGCTTAGCAAAGCAGCTCAGGCTGAACTAGGAGACGTGTGAAGCTACTACAGTACCACTTAGTGTCATATGCACAATATCATAAGAAAACACAATACACAGTTATACTAAAAATAAAGGTACTTTATTTTTATGACAATATGCCAAAGTATCTTAGAGTGTACCCTCAGTGAGAGGATAGGAAATATACACAAGATATATATACACAATAGCAAAAATATGCAGTATAGTCTTAGAAAACAGTGCAAACAATGTATAGTTACAATAGGATGCAATGGGGAAACATAGGGATAGGGGCAACACAAACCATATACTCCAGAAGTGGAATGCGAACCACGAATGGACCCCAAACCTATGTGACCTTGTAGAGGGTCGCTGGGACTATTAGAAAATAGTGAGAGTTAGAAAAATAACCCTCCCCAAGACCCTGAAAAGTGAGTGCAAAGTGCACTAAAGTTCCCCTAAGGACAAAATAGTCGTGTTAGAGGGAGAATGCAAGGAAAACACAAATCAGCAATGCAACAACGATGGATTCCTGTCTGAGGGTACCTGTGGAACAAGGGGACCAAGTCCAAAAGTCACAAGCAGCTCGGAGATGGGCAGATGCCCAAGAAATGCCAGCGGTTGGTGCAAAGAAGCTCTTACTAGGCTGAAGAACTGTGAATACTGCAGGAACGACAAGGGCTAGAGACTTCCCCTTTGGAGGATGGATCCCCCACGCCTTGGAGAGTCGTGCAGAAGTGTTTTCCCGCCGGATGGACGCCAACAAGCCTTGCTACACGCAAATCGTGCGTTTGGCGTTTTTGGACGCTGCTGGGGCCCAGGAGGGACCAGGAGGTCGCAAATTGGACTTGCAGAGAGAGGGGACGTCGAGCAAGACAAAGAGCCCTCACTGAAGCAGGTAGCACCCGGAGAAGTGCCAGAAACAGGCACTACGAGGATGCGTGAAACGGTGCTCGCCGAAGTTGCACAAAGGAGTCCCACGTCGCCGGAGACCAACTTAGAAAGTCGTGCAATGCAGGTTAGAGTGCCGTGGACCCAGGCTTGGCTGTGCACGAAGGATTTCCGCCGGAAGTGCACAGGTGCCGGAGAAGCTTGCAAAGTCGCGGTTCCCAGCAATGCAGCCCAGCGAGGTGAGGCAAGGACTTACCTCCACCAAACTTGGGCTGAAGAGTCACTGGACTGTGGGAGTCACTTGGACGGTGTCGCTGGATTCGAGGGACCTCGCTCGTCGTGCTGAGAGGAGACCCAAGGGACCGGAGATGCAGCTTTTTGGTGCCTGCGGTTGCAGGGGGAAGATTCCGTCGACCCACGGGAGATTTCTTCGGAGCTTCTGGTGCAGAGAGGAGGCAGACTACCCCCCCAGCATGCACAAGCAGGAAAACAGTCGAGAAGGCGGCAGGATCAGCGTTACAGAGTTGCAGTAGTCGTCTTTGCTACTATGTTGCAGGTTTGCAGGCTTCCAGCGCGGTCAGCGGTCGTTTCCTTATCAGAAGGTGAAGAGAGAGATGCAGAGGAACTCGGCTGAGCTCATGCATTCGTTATCTAAAGTTTCCCCAGAGACAGAGACCCTAAATAGCCAGAAAAGAGGGTTTGGCTACCTAGGAGAGAGGAAAGGCTACTAACACCTGAAGGAGCCTATCACAAGGAGTCTCTGACGTCACCTGGTGGCACTGGCCACTCAGAGCAGTCCAGTGTGCCAGCAGCACCTCTGTTTCCAAGATGGCAGAGGTCTGGAGCACACTGGAGGAGCTCTGGACACCTCCCAGGGGAGGTGCAGGTCAGGGGAGTGGTCACTCCCCTTTCCTTTGTCCAGTTTCGCGCCAGAGCAGGGGCTAAGGGGTCCCTGAACCGGTGTAGACTGGCTTATGCAGAATTGGGCACATCTGTGCCCAACAAAGCATTTCCAGAGGCTGGGGGAGGCTACTCCTCCCCTGCCTTCACACCATTTTCCAAAGGGAGAGGGTGTCACACCCTCTCTCAGAGGAAGTTCTTTGTTCTGCCATCCTGGGCCAGGCCTGGCTGGACCCCAGGAGGGCAGCTGCCTGTCTGAGGGGTTGGCAGCAGCAGCAGCTGCAGTGAAACCCCAGGAAGGGCAGTCTGGCAGTACCAGGGTCTGTGCTACAGACCACTGGGATCATGGAATTGTACCAACAATGCCAGGATGGCATAGAGGGGGCAATTCCATGATCATAGACATGTTACATGGCCATATTCGGAGTTACCATGGTGAAGCTACATATAGGTAGTGACCTATATGTAGTGCACGCGTGTAATGGTGTCCCCGCACTCACAAAGTTCAGTGAATTGGCTCTGAACAATGTGGGGGCACCTTGGCTAGTGCCAGGGTGCCCTCACACTAAGTAACTTTGCACCTAACCTTTACCAGGTAAAGGTTAGACATATAGGTGACTTATAAGTTACTTAAGTGCAGTGTAAAATGGCTGTGAAATAACGTGGACGTTATTTCACTCAGGCTGCAGTGGCAGGCCTGTGTAAGAATTGTCAGAGCTCCCTATGGGTGGCAAAAGAAATGCTGCAGCCCATAGGGATCTCCTGGAACCCCAATACCCTGGGTACCTCAGTACCATATACTAGGGAATTATAAGGGTGTTCCAGTAAGCCAATGTAAATTGGTAAAAATGGTCACTACCCTGTTAGTGACAATTTAAAAGTAATGAGAGAGCATAACCACTGAGGTTCTGGTTAGCAGAGCCTCAGTGAGACAGTTAGGCACCACACAGGGAACATATACATGCACACCTATGAGCACTGGGGCCCTGTGTGACAGGGTCCCAGTGACACATACATATAGGCCACAAACCTATGAGCACTGGGGTCCTGACTAGCAGGATCCCAGTGACACATAACAACCATACTGAAAACATGGTGTTTTCACTATGAGCACTGAGGCCTAGCTATCAGGATCCCAGTGAGACAGTGAAAACAGTGACAAACACCCTGACATACACTCACAAACAGGCCAAAAGTGGGGGTAACAAGGCTAGAAAGAGGCTACCTTCTCACACAACCCCCCCCCAAACGAAGGACAATAAGGCTAACCTTGGCCAGTTGAGACTTTATTGTCTAAGTGGTGATAAGTAGAGAGTAGCTCTGCAATAGACTGGTTACTCCCTTTATCATCCACTATATGGTTATTTCCCTGTGGGGATGTAAACCACCCTGTTTGAAGTTTTTTAGCTAAGCAACAATGTGAAGATGTATTTTCAGAGTTTCTATCAGTAAGTTTTAGTTTAGAGCAGTGGGAATTGTCCACTGAACCTATTTGTAGTGATGGAAATGCCAGACAGGGATGCTGTCTCAGAAAAGCCATAGCTGGGCAAAAACTTTGTCCATATGGCTGGAAGAGAGAACAGGGATGCTGTTTCTCTTGGGTTGGAGCAGGGCAGGGATGCTGTCCTATCAGCTCCACACTAGGGCAGGGATGCTGTCCTAAGTGTTGTGAGGCAGTGCAGAGTTTCTGCACTAAAGTTTCTCTGGGAGGGTTGGAGGGATGCTCCATGTTAACTAAAATGGTGCTCTTTTTCTCACCAATGTTAGTTATCCCACAGAGAGGTACTTCCACCTCAGGGAGTCCAGCTTTGCCAGCTTATGATTCCCTTGGAACAGGTGCCACCCCAGGAGAGGTTTCTCCCACCACAGGAATAGTATCCTGAATGGTAGGGTGGTTAGGGGATACTGTGATACCCTTTTTACCTGTTGATGGAGAGGGATCCTGAGTTTTCAGGCCTTCTCTCCTTTGCTTTTTCATTTCACTTGAAATGAGAGGGAACAATTCCTCAGGGATGCCCAGCATGGCTGCATGGGCATAAAACTCTACATCAGCCCAACCTGAGGCCTCTAGGTCATTACCTAAGAGACAGTCTACAGGCAAGCTAGGTGATACCACCACCTGCTTAGGGCCAGTAACTCCACCCCAACTAAACTGAATTATAGCTAAGGGAAGAAACTTGGTGGAGTTATGGACATCAATAATCTTATACTGTTGTCCAATGATGTGTTGTTCAGGAGGCACTAGGTTTTCAGTCACCAAAGTGAAACTGGCACCTGTGTCCCTGTAGGCCAAGGCCTCAACACCATTTATTGAAACTGTCTGCCTGTACTTATCCATTGTAAGGGGACAAGCAGCCAGTGTGGCAAGGCCAATGCCACTAGGTGTGACAGAAACTGTCTTGGGACTGATTACATCAGTTTCCACTATGGACCCATAAGTGAACCCAACTACACCCTTTGCTTGACTGTTGCCAGCAGTCCCACCACTAGTACCACTACTGCTAGGGGCACTAGAGCTTGATGTATTAGTGGTGGTAGGCTCAGGGGGTTTACCTGGACAGGACTTATCCCCTGGCCTATGGCCTCTATTTTTACACACAAAGCACCAAGGCTTTTTAATGTGTGCAGGTTGGGAAGAAGAGGAAGAATTTGTTTTATTCCCACCCTCTGAAGAGTGTTTAAGATTTGAAGTGGGATCTTTGGTTTTACCCTTATCCCCATGCTTATCTTGAGATTTTTCACCATCTTTCTTCTTATTGCCATCTTTGTCACCCCCTGTATGAACTTTTCTGTTCACCCTTGTTCTGACCCATTTGTCTGCCTTCTTTCCCAATTCTTGGGGAGAGGTCAGATCAGAGTCTACCAGGTACTGGTGCAACAAATCAGACACACAATTATTAAGTATATGCTCTCTCAGGATTGTGTTATACAGGCTTTCATAATCAGTAACTTTACTGCCATGTAACCACCCCTCCAAGGCCTTCACTGAATGGTCAATGAAATCAACCCAGTCTTGTGAAGACTCCTTTTTGGTCTCTCTGAACTTTATCCTGTACTGTTCAGTGGTTAAGCCATAACCATCCAGGAGTGCATTCTTAAGAACTGTAAAATTATTGGCATCATTTTCTTTCACAGTTAGGAGCCTATCCCTACCTTTTCCACTAAATGATAGCCATAGGATAGCAGCCCACTGCCTTTGAGGGACATCCTGTACAACACAGGCCCTCTCAAGTGCAGCAAACCACTTGTTAATGTCATCCCCCTCCTTATAAGGGGGAACTATCTTGTGCAGATTCCTGGAATCATGCTCTTTTGCAGGATGACTATGGGGAATACTGCTGCTGCCACCATGGGTATCTAAACCCAACTTCTGTCTTTCCCTCTCTATTTCTAAAGACTGTCTATCCAAATCCAGCTGTTGCTTCTTGAGCTTCAGTCTGGTTTGTTCCACTCTCAATCTATTGAGCTCCCTTTCTAACAATCTGTCATCAGGGTGGGTGGGAGGGACATTTCTAGATACAGAGGTATGATGGGAATGAACAGAAGGAGACCTGTCCCTTACAGAGGGCACCCTAACAGCTTGGCTACCAGCATAATGTGAGATCACATCATCAGTATGGTGTGATTCAACCTCTGTACCAACTATGCTAGACTGTCTAGTAATGGGCAGGCTGAGAAGTTTCTTTCCTGAACCTTTTCCTGGGGGAGTCCCTGGATCAGATTGAGAACCATTAGCTACTTTTTCTACAGATTGGGCACTTATGGCCTTATCCTGTACTCTAAGCATATTAATTAACAGTTCTAAGGAAGGATTCTTCCCTACACTCAAACCTCTCTCTATGCAGAGACTCCTTGCTCCTTTCCAGCTAAGGTGATCATATGCAAGTTTGGACAGTTCAACTTTTTGGCCTGTGCCAGACATTTTTTTAGAGAGAGTTAAAGTGATAGACAAAGAGAAAAAAGTTTTCAGAACTTTTTGGAAAGACAGAAAAAACTTTTTAAACTTTTAAGAACTTTTTGAAAGTTTAGAAGTACTTTTCAGCACTTAGAAAAGAGTGAAAAGAGGAAATGCAAAACTTTTTGGCTATGTGTATATACACTGACCTTGTTTTGTATATTTTTCTCTTATGAAAAGTACAATGACAAGAGTGGTAAGTAGTCTCAAAGCACTTATCCCACCACTGCACAACCAATGTAGGAGGCTGGACTGGCTTGTAGTGAGTACCAAGGGGTACTTGCACCTTGCACCAGGCCCAGTTATCCCTTATTAGTGTATAGGGTGTCTAGCAGCTTAGGCTGATAGATAATGGTAGCTTAGCAAAGCAGCTCAGGCTGAACTAGGAGACGTGTGAAGCTACTACAGTACCACTTAGTGTCATATGCACAATATCATAAGAAAACACAATACACAGTTATACTAAAAATAAAGGTACTTTATTTTTATGACAATATGCCAAAGTATCTTAGAGTGTACCCTCAGTGAGAGGATAGGAAATATACACAAGATATATATACACAATAGCAAAAATATGCAGTATAGTCTTAGAAAACAGTGCAAACAATGTATAGTTACAATAGGATGCAATGGGGAAACATAGGGATAGGGGCAACACAAACCATATACTCCAGAAGTGGAATGCGAACCACGAATGGACCCCAAACCTATGTGACCTTGTAGAGGGTCGCTGGGACTATTAGAAAATAGTGAGAGTTAGAAAAATAACCCTCCCCAAGACCCTGAAAAGTGAGTGCAAAGTGCACTAAAGTTCCCCTAAGGACAAAATAGTCGTGTTAGAGGGAGAATGCAAGGAAAACACAAATCAGCAATGCAACAACGATGGATTCCTGTCTGAGGGTACCTGTGGAACAAGGGGACCAAGTCCAAAAGTCACAAGCAGCTCGGAGATGGGCAGATGCCCAAGAAATGCCAGCGGTTGGTGCAAAGAAGCTCTTACTAGGCTGAAGAACTGTGAATACTGCAGGAACGACAAGGGCTAGAGACTTCCCCTTTGGAGGATGGATCCCGCACGCCTTGGAGAGTCGTGCAGAAGTGTTTTCCCGCCGGATGGACGCCAACAAGCCTTGCTACACGCAAATCGTGCGTTTGGCGTTTTTGGACGCTGC
Organism: Pleurodeles waltl; assembly: GCF_031143425.1. Taxonomy (NCBI): domain Eukaryota; kingdom Metazoa; phylum Chordata; class Amphibia; order Caudata; family Salamandridae; genus Pleurodeles; species Pleurodeles waltl. The sequence continues at coordinate 566,792,054 of NC_090445.1, read as the reverse complement.
TGGGGCCCAGGAGGGACCAGGAGGTCGCAAATTGGACTTGCAGAGAGAGGGGACGTCGAGCAAGACAAAGAGCCCTCACTGAAGCAGGTAGCACCCGGAGAAGTGCCAGAAACAGGCACTACGAGGATGCGTGAAACGGTGCTCACCGAAGTTGCACAAAGGAGTCCCACGTCGCCGGAGACCAACTTAGAAAGTCGTGCAATGCAGGTTAGAGTGCCGTGGACCCAGGCTTGGCTGTGCACGAAGGATTTCCGCCGGAAGTGCACAGGGGCCGGAGAAGCTTGCAAAGTCGCGGTTCCCAGCAATGCAGCCCAGCGAGGTGAGGCAAGGACTTACCTCCACCAAACTTGGGCTGAAGAGTCACTGGACTGTGGGAGTCACTTGGACGGTGTCGCTGGATTCGAGGGACCTCGCTCGTCGTGCTGAGAGGAGACCCAAGGGACCGGAGATGCAGCTTTTTGGTGCCTGCGGTTGCAGGGGGAAGATTCCGTCGACCCACGGGAGATTTCTTCGGAGCTTCTGGTGCAGAGAGGAGGCAGACTACCCCCCCAGCATGCACAAGCAGGAAAACAGTCGAGAAGGCGGCAGGATCAGCGTTACAGAGTTGCAGTAGTCGTCTTTGCTACTATGTTGCAGGTTTGCAGGCTTCCAGCGCGGTCAGCGGTCGTTTCCTTATCAGAAGGTGAAGAGAGAGATGCAGAGGAACTCGGCTGAGCTCATGCATTCGTTATCTAAAGTTTCCCCAGAGACAGAGACCCTAAATAGCCAGAAAAGAGGGTTTGGCTACCTAGGAGAGAGGAAAGGCTACTAACACCTGAAGGAGCCTATCACAAGGAGTCTCTGACGTCACCTGGTGGCACTGGCCACTCAGAGCAGTCCAGTGTGCCAGCAGCACCTCTGTTTCCAAGATGGCAGAGGTCTGGAGCACACTGGAGGAGCTCTGGACACCTCCCAGGGGAGGTGCAGGTCAGGGGAGTGGTCACTCCCCTTTCCTTTGTCCAGTTTCGCACCAGAGCAGGGGCTAAGGGGTCCCTGAACCGGTGTAGACTGGCTTATGCAGAATTGGGCACATCTGTGCCCAACAAAGCATTTCCAGAGGCTGGGGGAGGCTACTCCTCCCCTGCCTTCACACCATTTTCCAAAGGGAGAGGGTGTCACACCCTCTCTCAGAGGAAGTTCTTTGTTCTGCCATCCTGGGCCAGGCCTGGCTGGACCCCAGGAGGGCAGCTGCCTGTCTGAGGGGTTGGCAGCAGCAGCAGCTGCAGTGAAACCCCAGGAAGGGCAGTCTGGCAGTACCAGGGTCTGTGCTACAGACCACTGGGATCATGGAATTGTACCAACAATGCCAGGATGGCATAGAGGGGGCAATTCCATGATCATAGACATGTTACATGGCCATATTCGGAGTTACCATGGTGAAGCTACATATAGGTAGTGACCTATATGTAGTGCACGCGTGTAATGGTGTCCCCGCACTCACAAAGTTCAGTGAATTGGCTCTGAACAATGTGGGGGCACCTTGGCTAGTGCCAGGGTGCCCTCACACTAAGTAACTTTGCACCTAACCTTTACCAGGTAAAGGTTAGACATATAGGTGACTTATAAGTTACTTAAGTGCAGTGTAAAATGGCTGTGAAATAACGTGGACGTTATTTCACTCAGGCTGCAGTGGCAGGCCTGTGTAAGAATTGTCAGAGCTCCCTATGGGTGGCAAAAGAAATGCTGCAGCCCATAGGGATCTCCTGGAACCCCAATACCCTGGGTACCTCAGTACCATATACTAGGGAATTATAAGGGTGTTCCAGTAAGCCAATGTAAATTGGTAAAAATGGTCACTAGCCTGTTAGTGACAATTTAAAAGTAATGAGAGAGCATAACCACTGAGGTTCTGGTTAGCAGAGCCTCAGTGAGACAGTTAGGCACCACACAGGGAACATATACATGCACACCTATGAGCACTGGGGCCCTGTGTGACAGGGTCCCAGTGACACATACATATAGGCCACAAACCTATGAGCACTGGGGTCCTGACTAGCAGGATCCAAGTGACACATAACAACCATACTGAAAACATGGTGTTTTCACTATGAGCACTGAGGCCTAGCTATCAGGATCCCAGTGAGACAGTGAAAACAGTGACAAACACCCTGACATACACTCACAAACAGGCCAAAAGTGGGGGTAACAAGGCTAGAAAGAGGCTACCTTCTCACAGGGTGGGGGGGGCAGGAGCCCACTAAACCCCGGATGAAGATGCATAAGGGCTGCCTCACAGTGGAAGAAGCTGAAGATTTTGCAATGACAGAGGGGGCCAGGAACTTCTCCTTTGGATGGAAGATGTCCCATGGCGTGCTGAAGGTTGCAGAAGTGTTTCCAGGCAAACAAGCCTTGCTAGCTGCAAGAGTCGCGGTTGAAGATTTTGGGTGCTACTGGGGACCAGGATGTCGCTGTAGGAGGCTGGACTGGCTTGTAGTGAGTACCAAGGGGTACTTGCACCTTGCACCAGGCCCAGTTATCCCTTATTAGTGTATAGGGTGTCTAGCAGCTTAGGCTGATAGATAATGGTAGCTTAGCAGAGCAGCTTAGGCTGAACTAGGAGACGTGTGAAGCTACTACAGTACCACTTAGTGTCATATGCACAATATCATAAGAAAACACAATACACAGTTATACTAAAAATAAAGGTACTTTATTTTTATGACAATATGCCAAAGTATCTTAGAGTGTACCCTCAGTGAGAGGATAGGAAATATACACAAGATATATATACACAATAGCAAAAATATGCAGTATAGTCTTAGAAAACAGTGCAAACAATGTATAGTTACAATAGGATGCAATGGGGAAACATAGGGATAGGGGCAACACAAACCATATACTCCAGAAGTGGAATGCGAACCACGAATGGACCCCAAACCTATGTGACCTTGTAGAGGGTCGCTGGGACTATTAGAAAATAGTGAGAGTTAGAAAAATAACCCTCCCCAAGACCCTGAAAAGTGAGTGCAAAGTGCACTAAAGTTCCCCAAAAGAAATGGAAGTCGTGTTAGAGGAATAATGCAGGAAAGCCACACACCAACAATGCAACAACGATGGATTTCCAATCTTGGGTACCTGTGGAACAAGGGGACCAAGTCCAAAAGTCACAAGCAAGTCGGAGATGGGCAGATGCCCAGGAAATGCCAGCTGTGGGTGCAAAGAAGCTTCTACTGGACAGAAGAAGCTGAGATTTCTGCAGGAACGAAAAGGGCTAGAGACTTCCCCTTTGGTGGACGGATCCCTCTCGCCGTGGAGAGTCGTGCAGAAGTGTTTTCCCGCCGAAAGAACGCCAACAAACCTTGCTAGCTGCAAATCGTGAGGTTACCGTTTTTGGACGCTGCTGTGGCCCAGGAGGGACCAGGAGGTCGCAAATTGGACCAGAAGGTAGAGGGGACGTCGAGCAAGACAAGGAGCCCTCACTGAAGCAGGTAGCACCCGGAGAAGTGCCAGAAACAGGCACTACGAGGATGCGTGAAACGGTGCTCGCCGAAGTTGCACAAAGGAGTCCCACGTCGCCGGAGACCAACTTAGAAAGTCGTGCAATGCAGGTTAGAGTGCCGTGGACCCAGGCTTGGCTGTGCACAAAGGATTTCCGCCGGAAGTGCACAGGGGCCGGAGTAGCTGCAAAGTCGCGGTTCCCAGCAATGCAGCCCAGCGAGGTGAGGCAAGGACTTACCTCCACCAAACTTGGGCTGAAGAGTCACTGGACTGTGGGGGTCACTTGGACAGCGTCGCTGGATTTGAGGGACCTCGCTCGTCATGCGGAGAGGAGACCCAAGGGACCGGTAATGCAGCTTTTTGGTGCCTGCGGTTGCAGGGGGAAGATTCCGTCGACCCACAGGAGATTTCTTCAGAGCTTCTGGTGCAGAGAGGAGGCAGGCTACCCCCACAGCATGCACAAGCAGGAAAACAGTCGAGAAGGCGGCAGGATCAGCGTTACAGAGTTGCAGTAGTCGTCTTTGCTACTATGTTGCAGGTTTGCAGGCTTCCAGCGCGGTCAGCGGTCGATTCCTTATCAGAAGGTGAAGAGAGAGATGCAGAGGAACTCGGCTGAGCTCATGCATTCGTTATCTGAAGTTTCCCCAGAGACCCTAAATAGCCAGAAAAGAGGGTTTGGCTACCTAGGAGAGAGGATAGGCTACTAACACCTGAAGGAGCCTATCAGCAGGAGTCTCTGACGTCACCTGGTGGCACTGGCCACTCAGAGCAGTCCAGTGTGCCAGCAGCACCTCTGTTTCCAAGATGGCAGAGGTCTGGAGCACACTGGAGGAGCTCTGGACACCTCCCAGGGGAGGTGCAGGTCAGGGGAGTGGTCACTCCCCTTTCCTTTGTCCAGTTTCGCGCCAGAGCAGGGGCTAAGGGGTCCCTGAACCGGTGTAGACTGGCTTATGCAGAATTGGGAACATCTGTGCCCAAGAAAGCATTTCCAGAGGCTGGGGGAGGCTACTCCTCCCCTGCCTTCACACCATTTTCCAAAGGGAGAGGGTGTCACACCCTCTCTCAGAGGAAGTTCTTTGTTCTGCCATCCTGGGCCAGGCCTGGCTGGACCCCAGGAGGGCAGATGCCTGTCTGAGGGGTTGGCAGCAGCAGCAGCTGCAGTGAAACCCCAGGAAGGGCAGTTTGGCAGTACCAGGGTCTGTGCTACAGACCACTGGGATCATGGGATTGTGCCAACTATGCTAGGATGGCATAGAGGGGGCAATTCCATGATCATAGACATGTTACATGGCCATATTCGGAGTTACCATTGTGAAGCTACATATAGGTAGTGACCTATATGTAGTGCACGCGTGTAATGGTGTCCCCGCACTCACAAAGTTCAGGGAATTGGCTCTGAACAATGTGGGGGCACCTTGGCTAGTGCCAGGGTGCCCTCACACTAAGTAACTTTGCACCTAACCTTTACCAGGTAAAGGTTAGACATATAGGTGACTTATAAGTTACTTAAGTGCAGTGTAAAATGGCTGTGAAATAACGTGGACGTTATTTCACTCAGGCTGCAGTGGCAGGCCTGTGTAAGAATTGTCAGAGCTCCCTATGGGTGGCAAAAGAAAGGCTGCAGCCCATAGGGATCTCCTGGAACCCCAATACCCTGGGTACCTCAGTACCATATACTAGGGAATTATAAGGGTGTTCCAGTAAGCCAATGTAAATTGGTAAAAATGGTCACTAGCCTGTTAGTGACAATTTGAAAGTAATGAGAGAGCATAACCACTGAGGTTCTGGTTAGCAGAGCCTCAGTGAGACAGTTAGGCACCACACAGGGAACATATACATGCACACCTATGAGCACTGGGGTCCTGTGTGACAGGGTCCCAGTGACACATACATATAGGCCACAACCTTATGAGCACTGAGGTCCTGACTAGCAGGATCCCAGTGACACATAACAAACATACTGAAAACATAGTGTTTTCACTATGAGCACTGAGGCCTGGCTATCAGGATCCCAGTGAGACAGTGAAAACAGTGACAAACACCCTGACATACACTCACAAACAGGCCAAATGTGGGGGTAACAAGGCTAGAAAGAGGCTACCTTCTCACAGTCGCCCCTTGGAGGAGGAGACAGAGGGGGCACTCAGCAACTCAAAGAGCCCCCGCAGAAGCAGGCAGCACCCGCAGAAGTACCGGAATAGGCACTTAGAAGATCTGAGGACAGTAGTCGACTCAGAGTCACAAAGGAGGGTCCCACGATGTCGGAGTCCAACTCAGCGAGTTGGGCAATGCAGGACGGAGTGCTGGGGACCCAGGCTAGGCTGTGCACAAAGGAAGTCCTGGAAAAGTGCACAGAAGCCGGAGCAGCTGAAATCATGCAGTACACAGGTTTGCTGCCTGGCATGGGGAGGCAAGGACTTACCTCCACCAAATTTGAACAGTAGGGCCACTGGACTGTGGGAGACACTTGGACCTAGCTCCTGTGTTCCAAGGACCATGCTCGTCAGGATGAGAGGGGACCCAGAGGACCGGTGATGCTGAATTTGGTGCCTGCGTTGGCAGGGGGAAGATTCAGTCAACCCACTGGAGATTTCTTCTTGGCTTCCAGTGCAGGGTGAAGGCAGACAGCCCTCAGAGCATGCACCACCAGGAAAGTTCCTTCTGCCAAGGGATCGACTGCTGACTGCTCAGGACGCCTGCAAAACCGCAACAAAGTGGCAAGACGACTACTAGCAACCTTGTATCGCTTCATCCTGCCGGCTTTCTCGACTGTTTCCAGGTGGTACATGCTCTGGGGGTAGCCTGCCTCCTCCCTGCACCAGGAGCTCTGAAGAAATCTCCAGTGGGTCGACAGACTCTTCCCCCTGCAACCGCAGGCAACAAAAGACTGCATCACCGGTCCTCTCGGTCCCCTCTCAGCACAACGAGCGTGGTCCCTGGAACTCAGCAACTCTGTCCAAGTGACTCCCACAGTCCAGTGACTCTTCAGTCCAAGTTTGGTGGAGGTAAGTCCTTGCCTCATCACGCTAGACTGTATTGCTGGGTACCGCGTGATTTGCAGCTGCTCCTGCTCCTGTGCACTCTTCCAGGATTTCCTTCATGCATAGCCAAGCCTGGGTCCCCGACCCTTTAACCTGCAGTGCACAACCTTCTGAGTTGTCCTCCGGCGTCGTGGGACTCCCTTTTGTGACTTTGGGTGGACTCCAGTTCACTTTTCTTTTAAGTGCCTGTTCAGGTACTTCTGCGGGTGCTGACTGCTTCTGTGAGGTCTCCCTGACTTGCTGGGCACCCCCCTCTGTCTCCTCATCCAAGTGGCGACATCCTGGTCCCTCCTGGGCCACAGCAGCATCCAAAAACCCTAACCGCGACCCTTGCAGCTAGCAAGGCTTGTTTGTAGTCTTTCTGCGTGGGAACACTTCTGTGAGCTTCGTCATGACGTGGGACATCCATCCTCCGAAGGGGAAGTTCCTAGTCCTCTTCGTTCTTGCAGAACACCAAGCTTCTTCCAACAGCTGCCAGCTTCCTTGCACCCTCAGGTGGCATTTCTTGGGCTCCTGCCCACTCTCGACACTGTCGCGACTCATGGACTTGGTCCCCTTGTCTTACAGGTACTCAGGTCCAGAAATCCACTGTTGTTGCATTGCTGGTGTTGGTTCTCCTTGCAGAATCCCCCTATCACGACTTCTGTGCTCTCTGGGGGTAGTAGGTGCACTTTACACCTACCTTTCAGGGTCTTGGGGTGGGCTATTTTTCTAATCCTCACTGTTTTCTTACAGTCCCAGCGACCCTCTACGAGCTCACATAGGTTTGGGGTCCTTTCGTGGTTCGCATTCCACTTTTGGAGTATATGGTTTGTGTTGCCCCTATACCTATGTGCACCTATTGCAATCTACTGTAACTTTACATTGCTTACATTACTTCCTTTTGCAATTATCTGCATAATTGTGGTTTGTGTACATATATCTTGTGTATATTTCTCATCCTCATACTGAGGATACTCACTGAGATACTTTTGGCATATTGTCATAAAAATAAACTACCTTAATTTTTAGTATATCCGTGTATTGTGTTTTCTTATGATATTGTGCATATGACACCAGTGGTATTGTAGGAGCTTTACATGTCTCCTAGTTCAACCTAAGCTGCTCTGCTATAGCTACCTTCTATCAGCCTAAGCTGCTAGAAACACCCTTTCTACACTAATAATAAGGGATAACTGGACCTGGCACAAGGTGTAAGTACCTCTGGTACCCACTACAAGCCAGGCCAGCCTCCAACAGTTGGGTGCAAAGTTCCTTAGTGTTTGGGCACCCTGGCACTAGCCAAGGTGCCCCCCACATCGTTCAGTGCAAATATCCCGGATTTTGTGAGTGCGGGGACACCATTACACGCGTGCACTGTACATAGGTCACTACCTATGAACAGCGTCACAATGGTAACTCCAAACATGGCCATGTAACATGTCTAAGATCATGGAATTGTCACCCCAATGCCATTTTGGCATTGGGGGGACAATTCCATGATCCCCCGGGTCTCAAGCACAGAACCCGGGTCTTCCAAACTGCCTTTCCGGGGTCTCCACTGCAGCTGCTGCTGCTGCCAACCCCTCAGACAGGTTTCTGCCCTCCTGGGGTCCAGGCAGCCCTGGCCCACGAAGGCAGAACAAAGGATTTCCTCTAAGAGAGGGTGTAACACCCTCTCCCTTTGGAAATAGGTGTGAAGGCTGGGGAGGAGTAGCCTCCCCCAACCTCTGGTGCCCATCTCTGCATAAGCCAGTCTACACCGGTTTAGGGATCCCTCAGCCCTGCTCTGGCGCGAAACTGGACAAAGGAAAGGGGAGTGACCACTCCCCTGACCTGCACCTCCCAGGGGAGGTGCCCAGAGCTCCTCCGGTGTGTCCCAGACCTCTGCCAACTTGAAAACAGAGGTGTTTGTGGCACACTGGACTGCTCTGAGTGGCCAGTGCCAGCAGGTGACGTCAGAGGCTCCGTCTGATAGGCTCTTACCTCTCTTGGTAGCCAATCTTGGTAGCCAATCCTCCTTCCTAGGTAGCCAAACCTCCTTTTCTGGCTATTTAGGGTCTCTGCTTTGGGGATCTCACCAGATAACGAAAGCAAGAGCTCACCAGAGTTCCTCTGCATCTCCGTCTTCACCTTCTGCCAAAGGATCAACCGCTGGCTGCTCAGGACGCCTGCAAAAGCGCAACAAAGTAGCAAGACGACTACTAGCAACCTTGTATCCCTTCATCCTGCAGGCTTTCTCGACTGTTTCCAGGTGGTGCATTCTCTGGGGGTAGCCTGCCTCCTCTCTGCACCAGCAGCTCTGAAGAAATCTCCCGTGGGTCGATGGAATCTTCCCCCTGCAACCGTAGGCAACAAAAGACTGCATCACTGGTCTTCTGGGTCCCCTCTCAGCACGACAAGCGTGGTCCCTGGAACTCAGCAACTCTGTCCAAGTGACTCCCACAGTCCAGTGACTCTTCAGTCCAAGTTTGGTGGAGGTAAGTTCTTGCCTCCCCACGCTAGACTGCATTGCTGGGTACCACGTGATTTGCAGCTGCTCCGGCTCCTGTGCCCTCTTCCAGGATTTCCTTTGTGCATAGCCAAGCCTGGGTCCCCGACACTCTAACCTGCAGTGCACAACCTTCTGAGTTGTCCTCGGGTGTCGTGGGACTCCCTTTTGTGGACTCCGGTTCACTTTTCTTCTAAGTGCCTGTTCCGGTACTTCTGCGGGTGCTGCCTGCTTCTGTGAGGGCTCCCTGACTTGCTGGGCACCCCGTCTTTCTCCTCATACAAGTGGCGAAATCCTGGTCCCTCCTGGGCCACAGCAGCATACAGAAACCCTAACCGCGACCCTTGCAGCTAGAAAGGCTTGCTTGTGGTCTTTCTGCGTGGGAACACCTCTGCAAGCTTCTTCACTACGTGGGACATCCATCCTCCAAAGGGGAAGTTCCTAGTCCTCTTCGTTCTTGCAGAACACAAAGCTTCTTCCATCTGGTGGCAGCTTTCTTGCACCCACAGCTGGCATTTCCTGGGCATCTGCCCACTCTCGACACTGTCGTGACTCTTGGACTTTGTCACCTCAGGTCCGGAAATCCACTGTTGTTGCATTGCTGGTGTTGGTCTTCCTTGCATAATCCCCCTATCATGACTTCTGTGCTCTCTGGGGGTTGTAGGTGCACTTTACACCTACCTTACAGGGTCTTGGGGAGGGCTATTTTTCTAACCCTCACTGTTTTCTTACAGTCCCAGCGACCCTCTACAAGCTCACATAGGTTTGGGGTCCATTCGTGGTTCGCATTTCACTTTTGGAGTATATGGTTTGTGTTTCCCCTATACCTATGTGCTCCTATTGCAATCTACTGTAACTTTACATTGCTTGCATTACTTCCTTTTGCTATTATCTGCATAATTTTGATTTGTGTACATATATCTTGTGTATATTTCTTATCCTCATACTGTGGGTACTCACTGAGATACTTTTGGCATATTGTCATAAAAATAAAGTACCTTTATTTTTGGTATATCTGTGTATTGTGTTTTCTTATGATATTGTGCATATAACATTATAGTAGGAGCTTTACATGTCTCCTAGTTCAGCCTAAGCTGCTTTGCCATAGCTACCTTCTATCAGCCTAAGCTGCTAGAAACACCTCTTCTACACTAATAAGGGATAACTGGACCTGGCACAAGGTGTAATTACCTCTGGTACCCACTACAAGCCAGGCCAGCCTCCTACATGTGTCACCTTAGATGTGCCCCCTGCAAAAGCGAACCTAAATGGCATAGTTGCTGACTGGTTCCAGCCAGCCTGCCACTTCCAGGTGGCCAATAGACAAACCACTGGGGAGAGCCATGGCTCTGTGGTTTATACAACAATGCCCTTCCTGGGTGGAGGAGTTAATACCCTCTCCCTCAGGAAAGTGCAACACCCCGGTGGTGAACTTCAGTGGGGTGCCACCCCTGAAACTCGAGCCTCCAGGACTACTGCTAGCAGCAGAGGGGCTTCCCCCCTTGCCAACCCTCGCTTTTGGGGGGAGCAGAGGCAGGAAACCGGACAGAGGGTAGGAGGAGCATGCACCACCCCAAAGGGCTTCCAGGCAAAGTGGACCCTCCATTTCATTTTCCTCCATATTGGATGGTAGGAAAATAGCCAGTAGGGTTTAGGGGAGGAGACCCTTCCCACAGGACGTGGTCACTGTAGTGGGTGTAGCTACCCAAGGGTAAGTGCCCCATTGGACGCTACCACGTTCCCCCCAAAACTCCCACTAAGCTCAGTATTTAGAGGGCTCCCCTAGACCAAGAATTTAGATTTCATCAGGAAGAAAAGAAGACAGCACCAAAGAACCCCTCAAGATGAGAACAGAGGGCCTGCTGCACCAGAAGAGGCTCAAAGACCCCTGTTTGCTGCACTAGAGTCCCGACAAATGCCACTGCAAAGAAGCTGACCACTGGACCAACCTCAAAAGATGCTGAGGATCTCCAGGCTTCATAAATAGCCTGTGATTCCCCTCCTTAGTAGAGGCACCACTCAAGAAACCAATGGAACCCGCAAGGAACCTGCAAATCGGTGAAGGACACGTCACCGACCGGATTATATCTCCACAACCGGAACCCGCAGCCAGACCCAACAAAACACCAACGACAGCCCGGTTGAGACCTGAAAATGTGTACAAGGCTGTGTGTGAAGAGTGTCTATGATAGTGGGTTTGTCTTCAGGAGGGAGTTCCTTTTACGGACTAGGTGGTCTCACACACATAATAGTGTCTTGCTTCATCATTTGACCACCTAGCCCCACCCAGGTAAGATAGTACTACCTGGGCGGACTCAACCTCATTGTTAAAGGATCAACGGAGGGGGTGCTGAAATAAATCTGACTGGATATTTCGCAGGGATCCAGATGAGGTGGGAATAGAATTATCACACACGTCACCTATTATGATTCGTTAGATATTTTAATCGAGGTGCATGTAGGTAAAGGTTAAAAATATGGTTAGGACTCAGTTGAGTTTTAATGGCTCACGGAGTCTAAAAACAAGGACCAACATGTTTCTGCCCTCTCTAAGTGCTGGAAGGTCAGGGTCAAGAATCCCTAGGGAGTGGATGCTGTGTAGCATGCTCAGTAGGTGGCCCTGTGCCTGTGCCAAGAGACTTTCCAACGCTGCTTCCCTCGGAACCGGGAGCCACCTGAGGCTCTCCAGCTGGCACAAGGTGACCAAACTGCCGTGACCATCCTGGTAACTCAACTGTATGATTTTTTATGTGTTTTTAAAGGTGACTGTGTATTGATTCCAATGGTGCGTAATTACGCACAGAAAGACTAACTTTGCCAAAAGTTTGAAGAGACATATTTCAGAAAGTATTTAAAGTACTATAAAGCTCTAGGTCCTAAAATTCATATGAGTCTGAAGTATTTTTTATAAACTCTGGGTCTTGAGTTATTAATTGAGTGTGTGTGGTGTATGATTGGATTGGTGAGTACAGCAAATACTCAGCACATCTCCTGGATTAGCCTAACTGCTCAACCAGCTACCTTAAAAAGTGGAGCATTAGGTGATCTCATTTTTACCTCTGGAAACCAACGTGTGGTTGCCTGGACCCCCTGCATAGTGTGCCTAGTTTTGCACACTACATTGAGGGCCAGTCTCTGGCAGATATGGAATCAATACTTTATGTTGGATGAAATGCACTCGGAGTAGACCAACGGCCTTAACACTTTCGATCAATGGTCCAGACTCATGCACATCTGTGTTCTTGGTTGTAATTTTTTATCAGAAATATGGCCGAGGCAAATTCAAGAAAGACTTGCATTCAGATATGAATATTATATCTTTACAATCCCATTCTGATCAACATGTCCACACTATGTGTAGGAAAGTACCATCTTGCCTGGCATGTTACCCCCATTTTTCACTGTACATATGTTGTTTTAGTTGTATGTGTCACTGGGACCCTGCCAGACAGGGCCCCAGTGCTCATAAGTGTGCCTGAATGTGTTACCTGTGTAGTGACTAACTGTCTCACTGAGGCTCTGCTATCCAGAACCTCAGTGGTTATGCTCTCTCATTTCTTTCAAATTGTCACTAACAGGCTAGTGACCAATTTTACCAATTTACATTGGCTTACTGGAACACCCTTATAATTCCCTAGTATATGGTACTGAGGTAACCAGGGTATTGGGGTTCCAGGAGATCCCTATGGGCTGCAGCATTTCTTTTGCCACCCATAGGGAGCTCTGACAATTCTTACACAGGCCTGCCACTGCAGCCTGAGTGAAATAACGTCCACGTTATTTCACAGCCATTTTACACTGCACTTAAGTAACTTATAAGTCACCTATATGTCTAACCTTTACCAGGTAAAGGTTAGTGCAAAGTTACTTAGTGTGAGGGCACCTGGCACTAGCCAAGGTGCCCCCACATTGTTCAGGGCCAATTCCCCGGACTTTGTGAGTGCGGGGACACCATTACACGCGTGCACTACATATAGGTCACTACCTATATGTAGCTTCACAATGGTAACTCCGAATATGGCCATGTAACATGTCTATGATCATGGAATTGCCCCCTCTATGCCATCCTGGCATAGTTGGCACAATCCCATGATCCCGCTGGTCTGTAGCACAGACCCTGGTACTGCCAAACTGCCTTTCCCGGGGTTTCACTGCAGCTGCTGCTGCTGCCAACCCCTCAGACAGGATTCTGCCCTCCTGGGGTCCAGCCAGGCTTGTCCCAGGATGGCAGAACAAAGGACTTCCTCTGATAGAGGGTGTTACACCCTCTCCCCTTGGAAAATGGTGTGAAGGCAGGGGAGGAGTAGCCTCCCCCAGCCTCTGGAAATGCTTTCATGAGCACATTTGGTGCCCATTTCTGCATAAGCCAGTCTACACCGGTTCAGGGACCCCTTAGCCCTGCTCTGGCGCGAAACTGGACATATGAAAGGGGAGTGACCACTCCCCTGCACCTCCCCTGGGGGGTGTCCAGAGCTCCTCCAGTGTGCTCCAGACCTCTGCCATCTTGGAAACAGAGGTGCTGCTGGCACACTGGACTGCTCTGAGTGGCCAGTGAAACCAGGTGACGTCAGAGACTCCTTCTGATAGGCTCCTTCAGGTGTTAGTAGCCTATCCTCTCTCCTAGGTAGCCAAACCCTCTTTTCTGGCTATTTAGGGTCTCTGTCTCTGGGGATTCCTTAGATAACGAATGCAAGAGCTCATCAGAGTTCCTCTGCATCTCTCTCTTCACCTTCTGCTAAGGAATCGACTGCTGACCGCGCTGGAAGCCTGCAAAACTGCAACAAAGTAGCAAAGACGACTACTGCAACTCTGTAACGCTGATCCTGCCGCCTTCTCGACTGTTTTCCTGGTGGTGCATGCTGTGGGGGTAGTCTGCCTCCTCTCTGCACTAGAAGCTCCGAAGAAATCTCCCGTGGGTCGACGGAATCTTCCCCCTGCAACCGCAGGCACCAAAGAACTGCATTACCGGTACTCTGGGTCTCCTCTCAGCACGACGAGCGAGGTCCCTTGATTCCAGCAACTCTGTCCAAGTGACTCCCACAGTCCAGTGACTCTTCAGTCCAAGTTTGGTGGAGGTAAGTCCTTGCCTCCCCACGCCAGGACTGCATTGCTGGGAACCGCGACTTTTGCAGCTACTCCGGCCTCTGTGCACTTCCGGCGGAAATCCTTTGTGCACAGCCATGCCTGGGTCCACGGCACTCTAACCTGCATTGCACGACTTTCTAAGTTGGTCTCCGGCGACGTGGGACTCCTTTGTGCAACTTCGGGAGAGCACCGTTTCCCTCTTCTTTGTAGTGCTTGTTCCGGCACTTCTGCGGGTGCTGCCTGCTTCTGAGAGGGCTCCTTGTCTTGCTCGATACCCCCTCTGTCCCCAGATGCAATTGGCGACATCCTGGTCCCTCCTGGGCCACAGCAGCATCCAAAAACGCTAACCGCACGACTTGCAGCTAGCAAGGCTTGTTGGCGGTCTTTCGGCGGGAAAACACTTCTGCACGACTCTCCACGGCGTGGGGGATCCATCCTCCAAAGGGGAAGTCTCTAGCCCTTGTCGTTCCTGCAGAATCCTCAGCTTCTACTGTCCAGTAGCAGCTTCTTTGCACCTACAGCTGGCATTTCCTGGGCATCTGCCCATCTCCGACTTGCTTGTGACTTTTGGACTTGGTCCCCTTGTTCCACAGGTACCCTCGACTGGAAATCCATTGTTGTTGCATTGCTGGTTTGTGTCTTTCCTGCAGAATTCCCCTATCACGACTTCTTGGTCCTTTGGGGAACTTTAGTGCACTTTGCACTCACTTTTCAGGGTCTTGGGATGGGCTATTTTTCTAACCCTTACTATTTTCTAATAGTCCCAGCGACCCTCTACAAGGTCACATAGGTTTGGGGTCCATTCGTGGTTCGCATTCCACTTTTGGAGTATATGGTTTGCGTTGCCCCTATCCCTATGTGTCCCCATTGCATCCTATTGTAACTATACATTGTTTGCACTGTTTTCTAAGACTATACTGCATATTTGTGGTATTGTGTACATATATCTTGTGTATATTTGCTATCCTCATACTGAGGGTACACTCTGAGATACTTTGGCATATTGTCATAAAAATAAAGTACCTTTATTTTTAGTATATCTGTGTATTGTGTTTTCTTATGATATTGGGCAAGTGACACTAGTGGTACTGTAGGAGCTTCACCCGTCTCCTAGTTCAGCCTAAGCTGCTCTGCTAAGCTACCATTATCTATCAGCCTATGCTGCTAGACACCCTATACACTATTAAGGGATAACTGGGCCTGGTGCAAGGTGCAAGTACCCCTTGGTACTCACTACAAGCCAGTCCAGCCTCCTACATTGGTTGTGCAGCGGTGGGATAAGTGCTTTGAGACTACTTACCACTCTTGTCATTGTACTTTTCATAAGAGAAAAATATACAAAACAAGTTCAGTGTGTGTACACATAACTAAAAAGTTTTGCATTTCCTCTTTTCACTCTTTTCTAAGTGCTGAAAAGTACTTCTAAACTTGCTAAAAAGTTCTAATAAGTTTTAAAAGTTTTTTTTCTGTCTTTCTAAAAGTTCTGAAAAACTTTTTCTTCACTTTTTCTATCCCTTAAACTCTTTCTAAAATGTCTGGCACAGGCCAAAATGGTGATCTGTCCAAACTTGCATATGATCACCTTAGCTGGAAAGGAGCAAGGAGTCTCTGCATAGAAAGAGGTTTGAGTGTAGGGAAGAATCCTTCCTTGGAATTGTTACTTAACATGCTTAGAGAACAGGATAAGGCCAAAAGGGCCCCATCTGTTGAAAAAGTAACCAATGGTTCCCAATCTGATCCAGGGACTCCCCAAGGAAAAGATTCAGGAAAGAAACTTCCTAGCCTGCCCATTACTAGACAGTCTAGCATAGTTGTTACTGATGTGGAGTCACACCATACAGATGGTGGTGTCTCACATCATAGCAAGGGTATTCCTTCTCACCACAATAGAAGTGATGTTTCTGTTAACCAAGCTGTTAGGGTGCCTTCTGTAAGGGACAGGTCTCCTTCTGTCCATTCTCACCACACTTCTGTTTCAAGGCATGTCCCTCCCACCCACCCTGATGACAGAATGTTAGAAAGGGAGCTCAATAGATTGAGAGTGGAACAAACCAGACTGAAGCTCAAGAAGCAACAGCTGGATTTGGATAGACAGACCTTAGAAGTAGAGAAGGAAAGACAGAAGTTGGGTTTAGAAACCCATGGTGGCAGCAGCAGTATTCCCCATAGTCATCCTGCAAAAGAGCATGATTCCAGGAATCTGCACAAGATAGTTCCCCCTTATAAGGAGGGGGATGACATTAACAAGTGGTTTGCTGCACTTGAGAGGGCCTGTGCTGTACAGGATGTCCCTCAAAGGCAGTGGGCTGCTATCCCATGGCTATCATTTAGTGGAAAAGGTAGGGATAGGCTCCTTACTGTGAAAGAAAATAAAGCCAATGATTACAAAGTTCTTAAGAATGCACTCCTGGATGGTTATGGCTTAACCACTGAACAATACAGGATAAAGTTCAGAGAGACCAAAAAGGAGTCTTCACAAGACTGGGTTGATTTCATTGACCATTTAGTAAAGGCCTTGGAGGGGTGGTTACATGGCAGTAAAGTTACTGATTATGACAGCCTGTATAACTTGATCCTGAGAGAGCATATTCTTAATAATTGTGTGTCTGATTTGTTGCACCAGTACTTGGTGGACTCTGATCTGACCTCTCCCCAAGAATTGGGAAAGAAGGCAGACAAATGGGTCAGAACAAGGGTGAACAGAAAAGTTCATACAGGGGGTGACAAAGATGGCAATAAGAAGAAGGATGGTAAGTCTTCTGACAAGGGTGGGGACAAATCTAAAAATGAGTCTTCATCAGGCCCACAAAAACACTCTGGTGGGGGGGGGGGGTCCAAATCCTCTTCAACTCAAAACAAAGAAAAGAAACCATGTGTAGGAGGCTGGACTGGTTGTAGTGAGTACCAAGGGGTACTTGCACCTTGCACCAGGCCCAGTTATCCCTTATTAGTGTATAGGGTGTCTAGCAGCTTAGGCTGATAGATAATGGTAGCTTAGCAGAGCAGCTTAGGCTGAACTAGGAGACGTGTGAAGCTACTACAGTACCACTTAGTGTCATATGCACAATATCATAAGAAAACACAATACACAGTTATACTAAAAATAAAGGTACTTTATTTTTATGACAATATGCCAAAGTATCTTAGAGTGTACCCTCAGTGAGAGGATAGGAAATATACACAAGATATATGTACACAATACCAAAAATATGCAGTATAGTCTTAGAAAAGAGTGCAAACAATGTATAGTTACAATAGGATGCAATGGGGACACATAGGGATAGGGGCAACACAAACCATATACTCCAAAAGTGGAATGCGAACCACGAATGGACCCCAAACCTATGTGACCTTGTAGAGGGTCGCTGGGACTATTAGACAATAGTGAGAGTTAGAAAAATAACCCTCCCCAAGACCCTGAAAAGTGAGTGCAAAGTGCACTAAAGTTCCCCTAAGGACAAAGAAGTCGTGTTAGAGGAATAATGCAGGAAAGACACAAACCAACAATGCAACAACGATGGATTTCCAATCTAGGGTACCTGTGGAACAAGGGGACCAAGTCCAAAAGTCACAAGCAAGTCGGAGATGGGCAGATGCCCAGGAAATGCCAGCTGTGGGTGCAAAGAAGCTGCTACTGGACAGTAGAAGCTTAGGTTCATGCAGGAACGACAAGGGCTAGAGACTTCCCCTTTGGAGGACGGATCCCTAACGCCGTGGAGAGTCGTGCAGAAGTGTTTTCCTGCCGAAAGACTGCCAACAAGCCTTGCTAGTTGCAAATCGTGCGGTTAATGTTTTTGGACGCTGCTGTGGCCCAGGAGGGACCAGGATGTCGCAAATTGCGCCAGGAGATAGACGGGACGTCGAGCAAGACAAGGAGCCCTCTCAGCAGCAGGTAGCACCCAGAGAAGTGCCAGAAACAGGCACTACGAGGATGCGTGAAACAGTGCTCACCCGAAGTTGCACAAAGGAGTCCCACGTCGCCGGAGACCAACTTAGAAAGTCGTGCAATGCAGGTTAGAGTGCCGTGGACCCAGGCTTGGTTGTGCACAAAGGATTTCCGCCGGAAGTGCACAGGGGCCGGAGTAGCTGCAAAAGTCGCGGTTCCCAGCAATGCAGTCTGGCGTGGGGAGGCAAGGACTTACCTCCACCAAACTTGGACTGAAGAGTCACTGGACTGTGGGGGTCACTTTGACACATTTGCTGGATTTGAGGGACCTCGCTCGTCGTGCTGAGAGCAGACCAAAGGGACCGGTAATGCAGCTTTTTGGTGCCTGCGGTTGCAGGGGGAAGATTCCGTCGACCCACGGGACATTTCTTCAGAGCTTCTAGTGCAGAGAGGAGGCAGACTACCCCCACAGCATGCACCACCAGGAAAAAAGTCGAGAAGGCGGCAGGATCAGCGTTACAGAGTTGCAGTAGTCGTCTTTGCTACTATGTTGCAGTTTTGCAGGCTTCCAGTGCGGTCAGCAGTCAATTCCTTGGCAGAAGGTGAAGAGAGAGATGCAGAGGAACTCGGATGAGCTCTTGCATTCGTTATCTAAAGTTTCCCCAGAGACAGAGACCCTAAATAGCCAGAAAAGAGGGTTTGGCTACCTAGGAGAGAGGATAGGCTAGTAACACCTGAAGGAGCCTATCAGAAGGAGTCTCTGACATCACCTGGTGGCACTGGCCACTCAGAGCAGTCCAGTGTGCCAGCAGCACCTTTGTTTCCAAGATGGCAGAGGTCTGGAGCACACTGGAGGAGCTCTGGACACCTCCCAGTGGAGGTGCAGGTCAGGGGAGTGGTCACTCTCCTTTCCTTTGTCCAGTTTCGCGCCAGAGCAGGGCTAAGGGGTCCCCTGAACCGGTGTAGACTGGCTTATACAGAATTGGGCACATCTGTGCCCAAGAAAGCATTTCCAGAGGCTGGGGGAGGCTACTCCTCCCCTGCCTTCACACCATTTTCCAAAGGGAGAGGGTGTAACACCCTCTCTCAGAGGAAGTCCTTTGTTCGGCCATCCTGGGACAAGCCTTGTAGGAGGCTGGACTGGCTTGTAGTGAGTACCAAGGGGTACTTGCACCTTGCACCAGGCCCAGTTATCCCTTATTAGTGTATAGGGTGTCTAGCAGCTTAGGCTGATAGATAATGGTAGCTTAGCAGAGCAGCTTAGGCTGAACTAGGAGACGTGTGAAGCTACTACAGTACCACTTAGTGTCATATGCACAATATCATAAGAAAACACAATACACAGTTATACTAAAAATAAAGGTACTTTATTTTTATGACAATATGCCAAAGTATCTTAGAGTGTACCCTCAGTGAGAGGATAGGAAATATACACAAGATATATATACACAATAGCAAAAATATGCAGTATAGTCTTAGAAAACAGTGCAAACAATGTATAGTTACAATAGGATGCAATGGGGAAACATAGGGATAGGGGCAACACAAACCATTTACTCCAAAAGTGGAATGCGAACCACGAATGGACCCCAAACCTATGTGACCTTGTAGAGGGTCGCTGGGACTATTAGAAAATAGTGAGAGTTAGAAAAATAACCCTCCCCAAGACCCTGAAAAGTGAGTGCAAAGTGCACTAAAGTTCCCCTAAGGACAAAGTAGTCGTGTTAGAGGAATAATGCAGGAAAGACACAAACCAGCAATGCAACAACTGTGGATTTCCAATCTAGGGTACCTGTGGAACAAGGGGACCAAGTCCAAAAGTCACAAGCAAGTCGGAGATGGGCAGATGCCCAGGAAATGCCAGCTGCGGGTGCAAAGAAGCTTCGACTGGACAGAAGAAGCTGAGGTTTCTGCAGGAATGAAAAGGGCTAGAGACTTCCCCTTTGGTGGACTGATCCCACTTGCCTTGGAGAGTCGTGCAGAAGTGTTTTCCCGCCGGAAGGACGCCAACAAGCTTTGCTAGGCGCAAATCGTGCGTTTGGCGTTTTTGGACGCTGCTGGGGCCCAGGAGGGACCAGGAGGTCGCAAATTGGATCTGAAGAGAGAGGGGATGTCGAGCAAGACAAAGAGCCCTCACTGAAGCAGGTAGCACCCGGAGAAGTGCCAGAAACAGGCACTACGAGGATGCGTGAAACGGTGCTCGCCGAAGTTGCACAAAGGAGTCCCACGTCGCCGGAGACCAACTTAGAAAGTCGTACAATGCAGGTTAGAGTGCCGTGGACCCAGGCTTGGCTGTGCACAAAGGATTTCCGCCGGAAGTGCACAGGGGCCGGAGTAGCTGCAAAGTCGCGGTTCCCAGCAATGCAGCCCAGCGAGGTGAGGCAAGGACTTACCTCCACCAAACTTGGTCTGAAGAGTCACTGGACTGTGGCGGTCACTTGGACAGAGTTGCTGGATTCGAGGGACCTCGCTCGTCGTGCTGAAAGGAGACCCAAGGGACCGGTAATGCAGCTTTTTGGTGCCTGCGGTTGCAGGGGGAAGATTCCGTCGACCCACGGGAGATTTCTTCGGAGCTTCTGGTGCAGAGAGGAGGCAGGCTACCCCCAGAGCATGCACAAGCAGGAAAACAGTCGAGAAGGCGGCAGGATCAGAGTTACAGAGTTGCAGTAGTCGTCTTTGCTACTATGTTGCAGGTTTGCAGGCTTCCAGCGCGGTCAGCGGTCGTTTCCTTATCAGAAGGTGAAGAGAGAGATGCAGAGGGAACTCGGCTGAGCTCATGCATTCGTTATCTAAAGTTTCCCCAGAGACAGAGACCCTAAATAGCCAGAAAAGAGGGTTTGGCTACCTAGGAGAGAGGATAGGCTACTAACACCTGAAGGAGCCTATCAGCAGGAGTCTCTGACGTCACCTGGTGGCACTGGCCACTCAGAGCAGTCCAGTGTGCCAGCAGCACCTCTGTTTCCAAGATGGCAGAGGTCTGGGAGCACACTGGAGGAGCTCTGGACACCTCCCAGGGGAGGTGCAGGTCAGGGGAGTGGTCACTCCCCTTTCCTTTGTCCAGTTTCGCGCCAGAGCAGGGGCTAAGGGGTCCCTGAACCGGTGTAGACTGGCTTATGCAGAATTGGGCACATCTGTGCCCAAGAAAGCATTTCCAGAGGCTGGGGGAGGCTACTCCTCCCCTGCCTTCACACCATTTTCCAAAGGGAGAGGGTGTCACACCCTCTCTCAGAGGAAGTTCTTTGTTCTGCCATCCTGGGCCAGGCCTGGCTGGACCCCAGGAGGGCAGCTGCCTGTCTGAGGGGTTGGCAGCAGCAGCAGCTGCAGTGAAACCCCAGGAAGGGCAGTTTGGCAGTACCAGGGTCTGTGCTACAGACCACTGGGATCATGGGATTGTGCCAACTATGCCAGGATGGCATAGAGGGGGCAATTCCATGATCATAGACATGTTACATGGCCATATTCGGAGTTACCATTGTGAAGCTACATATAGGTAGTGACCTATATGTAGTGCACGCGTGTAATGGTGTCCCCGCACTCACAAAGTTCAGGGAATTGGCTCTGAACAATGTGGGGGCACCTTGGCTAGTGCCAGGGTGCCCTCACACTAAGTAACTTTGCACCCAACCTTTACCAGGTAAAGGTTAGACATATAGGTGACTTATAAGTTACTTAAGTGCAGTGTAAAATGGCTGTGAAATAACGTGGATGTTATTTCACTCAGGCTGCAGTGGCAGGCCTGTGTAAGAATTGTCAGAGCTCCCTATGGGTGGCAAAAGAATTGCTGCAGCCCATAGGGATCTCCTGGAACCCCAATACCCTGGGTACCTCAGTACCATATACTAGGGAATTATAAGGGTGTTCCAGTAAGCCAATGTAAATTGGTAAAATTGGTCACTAGCCTGTTAGTGACAATTTGAAAGTAATGAGAGAGCATAACAACTGAGGTTCTGGTTAGCAGAGCCTCAGTGAGACAGTTAGGCACCACACAGGGAACATATACATGCACACCTATGAGCACTGGGGCCCTGTGTGACAGGGTCCCAGTGACACATACATATAGGCCACAAACCTATGAGCACTGGGGTCCTGACCAGCAGGATCCCAGTGACACATAACAAACATACTGAAAACATAGTGTTTTCACTATGAGCACTGAGGCCTGGCTATCAGGATCCCAGTGAGACAGTGAAAACAGTGACAAACACCCTGACATACACTCACAAACAGGCCAAAAGTGGGGGTAACAAGGCTAGAAAGAGGCTACCTTCTCACAAGCCTGGCTTGACCCAAGGAGGGCAGAAACCTGTCTGAGGGGTTGGCAGCAGCAGCAGCTGCAGTGAAACCCCAGGAAAGGCAGTTTGGCAGTACCAGGGTCTGTGCTACAGACCACTGGGATCATGGGATTGTGCCAACTATGCCAGGATGGCATAGAGGGGGCAATTCCATGATCATAGACATGTTACATGGCCATATTCGGAGTTACCATTGTGAAGCTACATATAGGTAGTGACCCATATGTAGTGCACGCGTGTAATGGTGTCCCCGCACTCACAAAGTCCGGGGAATTGGCCCTGAACAATGTGGGGGCACCTTGGCTAGTGCCAGGGTGCCCTCACACTAAGTAACTTTGCACCTAACCTTTACCAGGTAAAGGTTAGACATAGAGGTGACTTATAAGTTACTTAAGTGCAGTGTAAAAAATGGCTGTGAAATAACGTGGACGTTTTTTCACTAAGGCTGCAGTGGCAGGCCTGTGTAAGAATTGTCAGAGCTCCCTATGGGTGGCAAAAGAAATGCTGCAGCCCATAGGGATCTCCTGGAACCCCAAT